>NC_133138.1:84687959-84994784 GCF_048418815.1 Hemitrygon akajei | reverse complement strand
TGATTGTTGAATAGACTCAATGGGTCAAAGGGCCTGTTAATGAATTGTACAACTCTGTAACCTCATAACTTCATGAGAACAGGCAACTTGCTCCAAAATCAGCTGCACATCACATTCTAGTCATGCCACACAACTCCTCAAACTTTGATGGATATTGCAGGTTACCAAATTTCTTTTAAAAATAGACAAGGTAATTTAAAGAGCAAACACAAGGAAATCTGCAGATGCTGGAAATTCAAGCAACACACACAAAATGCTGGTGGAACACAGCAGGTCGGGCAGCATCTATAGGAGAAGCACTGTCGACATTTCGGGCCGAGACCCTTCATCAGGACTAACTGAAAGGAAAGATAACTAAGAGATTTGAAAGTAGGAGGGGAAGGGGGAAATACGAAATGATAGGAGAAGACCGGAGGGGGTGGGATGAAGCTAAGAGCTGGAAAGGTGATTGGCAAAAGGGATACAGAGCTGGAGAAGGGAAAGGATCATGGGACAGGAGGCCTAGGGAGAAAGAAAGGGGGAGGGAGCACCAGAGGGAGACGGAGAACAGGCAGAGTGATGGGCAGAGAGAGAGAAAAAAACAAACAACTAAATATGTCAGGGATGGGGAAAGAAGGGGAGGAGGGGCATTAACGGAAGTTACAGAAGTCAATGTTCATGCTATCAGGTTGGAGGCTACCCAGCCGGTATATAAAGTGTTGTTCCTCCAACCTGAGTGTGGCTTCATCTTGACAGTAGAGGAGGCCATGGATAGACATATCAGAATGGGAATGGGACATGGAATTAAAATGTGTGGCCACTGGGAGATCCTGCTTTCTCTAGCGGACACACAGTATGTTTGAATTCTGAATAAGCACCCATTTCATTGGATCTATTGATACTTCAAATAGAGCTTGAATGGACACCGAAAGAATATAAGTCAACAGGAATGTGGGTGGATAATAAAGGACGCAAGTGTATTTTATCAAAGGTTATTAGAGTGCACACTTTAACGTGCAAATATTGTGCCCCCAAGGGAATGATGGAGCCCAACGTAGATCAGGAAGTCAGGAGATCTTTGACAATTGAATTGAACATAACATTTGGAAGACTAAAGAGTAGGTGTTCAGCGAAACGGTCTCCCAGTCTGCGTCAGGTCTCACCAATATATAAAGGCCACACCAGGAGCACTGGATGCAGTATACCACACCAGCTGACTCACAGGTGAAGTGTCGCCTCACCTGGAAGGACTGTCTGGGGCCCTGAATGGTGGTGAGGGAGGAAGTGTAAGGGCAGGTGTAGCACTTGTTCCGCTTACAAGGATAAGTGCCAGGAGGGAGATCGGTGGGAAGGGATGGGGGGGGGGGGGGGACGGACGAATGGACAAGGGAGTCGCGTAGGGAGCGATTCCTGTGGAAAGCAGAAAGGAGGGGGAGGGAAAGATGTGCCTGGTAGTGGGATCCCGTTGGAGGTGGTGGAAGTTACGGAGAATTATACGTTGGACCTGGAGGCTGGTGGGGTGGTAGGTGAGGACAAGGGGTACCCTATCCCAAGTGGGGTGGTGGGTGGGTGGGATGAGGGCAGATGCGTTTGAGAGCAGAGTTGATGGTGGAAGAAGGGAAGCCCCTTTGTTTAAAAAAGGAAGACATCTCCTTCGTCTCCTTCGAGAGGAGATGTGGCAGAGATGGAGGAATTGCGAGAAGGGGATAGCATTTTTGCAAGAGACAGGGTGGGAAGAGGAATAGTCCAAGTAATTGTTGATCTGATACTCAGTTAACAAGTTGCCATTAAATGCTAATTCCTCAGAGCTTACATTAAATTAAAGAAGTAATGCTTTATAGAGCTGATTATTTTGTCAGCTACATTCACCTCATTTTCCCATCACAACCCGATGGGGAGTCACCATCAACATCATGCATGAATTGCTAAAAGCTAATTGGACTAGAATTCCCAATCTAGGGTTGTAAATTTTGATGTCTTTTAAAAATGTTAACATCAATTCTTATTATTGTTTGTTGGTGATGCTTTTATCAGTGTTTGAGCTCATCACATTTAAACTAGAGTCCAGCAGTATAATCCATACCCTTTAGCTCTATTTTATATTGTTTTCAATATCTCTTTCATGCTAATAGCAAGTCTTTATTTAAAGTTTTCTAGCCACTATCCCAATGTTTCAAACTGTTGACATTCTTGTGTCAGACATCCTGACCAAATGGCTAGATGGCAGCACCCTCATCTTTTAGAGGAGTAATAGTTAATAATTATGTGCTGTTTCCTATCTCACTTCACCATTGGAAGTCTTGCCATGCCCTTTAGTCTTCCAAATGTTATGTTCAATTCAATTGTCAAAGATCTCCTGACTTCCTGATCTACGTTGGGCTCCATCATTCCCTTGGGGGCACAATATTTGCACCTTAAAGTGTGCACTCTAATAACCTTTGATAAAATACACTTGCGTCCGTTATTATCCACCCACATTCCTGTTGATTTATATTCTTTCGGTGTCCATTCAAGCTCTATTTGAAGTATCAATAGATCCAATGAAATGGGTGCTTATTCAGAATTCAAACATACCGTGTGTCAGAGCAGATTATAAGTGGCAGACTCCAGGTGATGGAGTGGGACTGTGTCCATCGGCTCCACCATGACTTCCTTTTCTTAGGACATTTCCAGTCTCCACATGAGCCTCAGCTCTCAAGCCACTGAAAATTGAACCCATACCTTTGTTATTTAAAGTCGGGTGTAACAATATCCTTTCACCCAACTTCCCAAACTTCACCCTCTGTAGACTTGATATCATGCCTGTCATTGCACCCTAATCCTGGGTGGCTAGGTCCTGATCATCCATCAGCAGTGTTAACTTCCTGGGTGTTAGCAAAGTGGATGACCTGCCTGGGGCCAAGCACATATCTGCAACCAAGTAAAGAGCACAAGAATCTTTACTTTCATAGTTGGTTAAGGAGGTTTGGCTTATCACCGCACACCCTAACAAACTTCTGTAGATGCGCTTTTAAGAGGTTCACTGGGATGTCGCTTAGATAAAAGTGTATGAGGTATTGGATGAACTTATGTTGTTTTCTCTGGACTGTTGGAGGCTGAGGAAAGATTGATAGATATGTCTAAAATTGTGAGAGGCGTGGATTGGATAGAAAGTCAAAGCGGAGTTACAAGAGACTGTAGGAGATTCTTTTTCTCCAGGGTGGTATGTTAGAATCTCCCTGGACATTGTGTTAAAATGAGAGGGGTGAATTTACATGAGTAGAGGTGAAAATAGACATAATGATAAAGTTTAAGGGACAGATAAACAGTCATGAAGGGAATGATCTAGATCACACACATAGGTTTGTTGCTGGGTAGTGTTGTTTGTTGGGCTGGAAGGGCTTGCTTCATGCTGTATCTTTAAATAAATAAATATGGCTTAAATGGTCAGCAAAGACACAATGGACAGAAGGACCCATTCCTGTATGTCTTGTGGTTAGAATGGGCTTGGAGAAGTTATTTTGTGATGTGATTAGCATGTATGTTCAGGCCAATAAATGGAGCTTTCAGAATAGGATAGCAGTCTCAATCAAAGATCTCAGTAATGTGTGGTTTCTACATGGAGTGATCTTGGCAGTAGAAGCAGCTTTGGGTTAGGGAGAAGAGAATCATACACGCTAGAGGCCAGCTAGAGGCTATAGGCTAAATAGAACGTGGGACAACTCAGCTTGATGGAATAGGTAGATTCCTCGGTCCTGTATTTTCCCTAACAGAGGCTTTGTCTTATGTAATCTTGCACCTGGGATGCATTATGGCATGGTGAGGAAGCAGAAGCCATATTCCAAGTGTGGAATATCACCTCCCACCTCATTTCCCTGGCTGGCCTTGATCTGCTGCAGCTTTAAATGCTGCCTGTTTCCACTTCTTCATATCATTATATAGTGGGCAATAACCCAGTGTTACTGGCGTCAACCTGATTTTCCACCTCTGCAGTCTGGGAGTTAAACCTATCACAGCTGCTTTGGACAGGAATACATAACTCGTTGGTCCCATTTGGAGGACCATGCAGTTTGAAGTATTAGAAAGGAGTAGCTTGGCTTGATTGATACCCACTAGTCTTATGAAGTCTGCCAACATTTTTGTCTAGGCCTTTGCATATAGAATGGTGCTATACACAAGGCCCTGGAAATTGATCAACTTCAAAAGGCAGTGAAAGAGAAAATTTAAAAAGCAAATTAGTGCTCTAAGTTTCAATGCCAGCTCTGTTAATCTCTCTGCCAATAGAAAAATGTCATTCACTTTGTCAAATACTTTTAGTATTTTGAACACCCGTTTTAGACTTGCAGAGGAACAATGCCAAATCTCTCTCTTGAGATGATAAAAGAAGCCAACTTTCATCAACTCAGTTGTAGCTGAGGTAAGTTCCCTTAATCAATTGCTAATATTCCCACTGCACCCACTTTCAAGCAAAGTGGACTGACAGTGATTCACTGACGAAGTCTGAAGAAAAACAAATTGAAATATCCCTTACTGAGATGGTTAACTGGAGCTGGAAGGCATTTAAAAGATATGTAACTTAAATAGATGTGATCAGCATCACCCTCTGACAATAAAAATTCAACTTCAGACCCTGGAAAATATCTGCTCATAGCTCTCAACAAAGACAACTGATGATAAAATTCACTATTGTCCTCAATGTGCCAATATAATCTGAGGAATTGGTTGTTTGATAATCAATACCTTAACCTCCTCATCTCTCAGGCAGCAACCTACTATGTTTCTGAGACTTGGACTACCTACAGCAAGCATCTAAGAGCACAGCAGAGATATTTCCAATGCTGTCTCTTCAGAATCCTTCAAATCCACTGGAAATATAAATCAAACAACATTAGTGTTTTTCCCAAGTCAGTACCCTGAATACTATGCCTCTAGTTATGGTCAGTCAGCTACATTGGACAGCTTATTGACTTGGCTGATACCCAAATTTCAGAAGAAGCCTGTTTTAGGCATTGTTACCAGAAGGCTAGAGGAAAAGATTCAAGGATATTATCAACACTTTGAAAAATTGACTAACTTCCAAGAATCATCCGACTAATTTCCAAGAAATGTTGTTACATTAAAGCTTAGAGTGGATCATAATCATTTAGAATAGCATTGACAACTTGAAGTCCATGTCTCAGCCATGCAGTAAAACATATGGTTAAAGGAATACATGGCCTGGCAACTGGTGTGGGAATTGTTTTGCCCATGACTGCAAGGAACTGATGAGTGTTGTGGACATAGCTCCGTCCAGCCAGAAAACCAAGCTCCCTTCCATTGGACTCTGCCTACACTACTCTCTTTCTCAGAAAAGCAGCCAGCATAATCAAAGAGCCCACGTACCCTTGATGCTCTCGCTTCTCCCCCCTACATCGGACTTTAGGATAGCTTCTATACCGCTGTTGAACTCTTGAATGGACCTCTTATACAGCAAATCTGTGCCATTTGGTACAGTACATCAACCATCTCACTCCCACAGCATCAAAATGAAAGCAAACAAATGAAATCTAAGAGACTACTAGACAGGTATATGGAGGAATTTAAGGTGGAGGGTTATATGGGGGCAGGGTTTAAGGGTTGGCACAACATTGTGGGCAGAATGGCCTGTACTGTGCAGTATTGTTCTTTGTTTTTTGTTCTTTCTTTGTTCATCCTATATCTCAAGGGACCAGCTAAGAAAGAACTCATACTGTTTAATCCATTCTCCATGTCCATTGGAGGGATTAAGAATTCAGATTCACTTCAATTTACAGACAGTGGAATAAGGTCTATAGACATGGAAGGATTAGAATTGAAATCGGCACAAAGTACTGAGTCACCAGCCAGTGGTTGTAGGGGAAATGGCCCTAAAGGACATGAAGAATGCTTATATCTCCACAGGAAGCAACAATTGACAGAATTGAAATCACCAAATCTGAACAGAACCAAAATAAAGTGTCCTCCAATCATATGAATGAACTACAAACAGAAGCCAGGGAGCAGCGATGTAAGCTGAACAGTGATGAGGCCCCAGTTTCTTTCCCTTCCCCTACCTGGCCTGCCAATCATCCACAAATTCCACCTACTTGGCCCCCTATCCCTTCACCTTCTCCCACTGCCCCACTCCCACCCCCATCTCGTTTCCCTCATCATTTTCCTTTCTGATATGATTCTATCATTTAAGTTGCCTCCATTAATCACCTCTCAGCTTCTGTCAATGTCTCTACCCTACCCCGTACATTCCATCTGCTCACCAAACCTTCCTCACCTGCATCCACCCATCACTTGTCAGTTCCTGCCTAACTTCTTCCCCTCAATTCTTTTACTGCTTTATACTTTGAGTCCTTACACAGCCTCTTGTACTGAAATGTTGTCCATCCCTTTGCCTCCACAGATACTGCCTGACCCGCTGAGTTCCCGTATTTTGCTCTGTATTTTTTTAATCCTGCTTCTCTGAGCTTTGCTATTTTAAATTGAGAACATGCAGGAGCATTGAATCTTCAGGAAGGCCGGTGGATGTAAGTGGGAGATTGGTCGATGTTAATCAACAATAAGCAATGCTTGGGGACATTGTCTGCACTTAGCCTTGCCTCAGAGCCAGCTAACTTTTCAAAGTAAACAGGCAAGCTGAACTACCGGTAACAAAAAAAAAGAATTAAAATCCCCGAAGAAAATGGATTAATTTCAAAACAGGATCAGTCCATGACCTGAAAGACATCACTCTCCGCTCTCTTCCTCCTGCTCTAATAGTGGCGGGATGACACAGATCTGCAGGCAGCTGACTGCCTCGTCAAGTCCTTTTTTTCCATTGAGCAATTCTCCTTATAGCAACATCTTGTTTTTGGCAAAAGAACTGATTGTGAAACTGGGACAGTCCCGGTGACCTTGGAATGACAAGCTGCAGACTCACGAAAGGTTTTAAGCTCAGCCCAACACCTTATATTTTTTCAAATGAAAAACTAACTTAAAAATTATATTAAAAAATCTAAAGTGAGGCAGACCTTTTAAAATGATTGTGTAAGTTATCCCCTTCCCTCCCCTCTCCTCCCCATGTATGCACAGACCATTCACACTCTTGCAATGATTTGGAGTCTCACATATTGTACAGTATGTTTAATAAATGACTGGATTTGAAACCTTGATGAGGACAATTTTTAGTGATAAATATAGACATGTGCTATGACAAAAATCACAATTTGCATTTACAAATAAATAAATCCTGCTTATATTTTAATTAAAAGAATAAGAGAAAACTCACTTTAAGTTTGTAACAAAGCAATAAGCTTGCAAATTGTGACCGGTGCCTAAAATATCAGTACACATCAGCATAAACAAAATGCCTCAACTGTTACTGAAATAGAATTGAGTTTATTTTTGCTTCTGTTTACAAATGAAGCATATCCAGACTATTAAAGGGGCTCTGTTGTGCTCCTTAGCAAGATACTTTCACTGTGGCTCAAGCACAAATGGAAAGTTTACTGCTGATAGATAAATAAAACTATAACCTGATATAAAAGTCAGCAGTCTGTCCATATCTCAAAGGAGAAAATAGACCCACATTCATGGGCAGGCCTTTCAACAATGAAAATAATAATTTCCATTCATTATTGTATCCCGTGTATATCACGTATATCTTATGTTAGATCAGAATCAGGTTTATTATCACTGGCATGCATCGTGAGATTTGTTAACTTAGCAGCAGCAGTTCAATGCAATACATAATATAGAAGAAGAATGAAAAAAATAGAAAAATAAGTAAATCAATTACAGTATATGTATATTGAGTAGAATAAAAATTGTGCAAATGCAGAAAAATAAATATTAAAAAAGTAAGGTAAGTTAACTGCTGCTAAATGGGTTCATGTCCATTTAGGAATCAGATGGCAGAGGGGAAGAAGCTGTTCCTGAATCACTGAGTGTGTACCTTCAGGCTTCTGCACCTCCTATCTGATGGTAACAGTGAGAAAAGGGCATGCCCTGGGTGCTTGAGGTCCTTAATAATGGACGCTGCCTTTCTGAGAAACCACTCCTTGAAGATGTCCTGGGTACTTTGTACGGCTAGTACTGAAGATGGAGCAGACTAAATTTAGAACCCTCTGCAGCTTCTTTCAGTCCTCTGCTGTAGCACCCCCCCCCCCACCACATATCAGACAGTGGTGCAGCCTGTCAGAATGCTCTCTACAGTATATTTATAGAAGTTTTTGAGTGTTTTTGTTGACATACCAAATCTCTTCAAACTCCTAATGAAGTACAGTCACTGTCTTGCCTTCTTTATAGCTGCATCAATATGTTGAGACCAGGTTAGGTCCTCAGAGATCTTGACACCCAGAGACTTGAAACTGCTCACTCTCTCTATTTCTGATCCCTCTATGAGGATTGGTATGTGTTGCTGTGACACCACTCCACTAGTTGGTATATCTCACTCCTATATCTCCTCTCGCCTCCATCAAAGATTCTACCAACAATAGTTGTATCATCAGCAAATTTATAGATGATATTTGAGCTATTCCTAGCCACACCGTCATGGGTATAGAAAGAGTAGAACAGTGGGCTAAGCACACACCACTGAGGTACACTAGTTTGATTGTCAGCGAGGAGGAGATATTATCACCAATCTGCACAGATTGTGGTCCTTGGTTAGGAAACTGAGGATCCAATTGCGGAGGTACAGAGGCCCAGGTTCTGTAACTTCTCAATCAGGATTGTGGGAATGATGGTATTAAAAGCTGAGCTATAGTCGATGAACAGCATCCTAACATAGATGTTTGTGTTGTCCGGGTGGTCTAAGACCGAGTGAAGAGCCGTTGAGATTGCATCTGCTGTTGACCTACTGTGGTGATAGGCAAATTACACTGGGTCTAGGTCCTTGCTGAGGCAGGAGTTCAGTCTAGTCATGACCAACCTCTCAAAGCATTTCATCACTGTCGATGTGAGTGCTACCGGGTGATAGTCATTCAGGCAGCCCACATTATTCTCTTAGGCACTAGTATAATTGTTGCCTTTTTGAAGCAAGTGGGAACTCCCGCCCGTAGCAGTGAGAGGTTGAAAATGTCCTTGAATACTCCCACCAGTTGGTTGGCACAGGTTTTCAGAACCTTACCAGGTACTCCATCAGAACCTTCTGCCTTGCGAGGGTTCATTCTCTTTAAAGACAGCCTAACATCGGCCTCCGAGTCAGAGATCACAGGATCACCAGGTGCAGCAGGGATCTTCACAGCTGTAGTTATACTCCCCCTTTCAAAGTGGGCATAGAAGGCATTGAGCTCATCTGGTAGTGAAGCATCACTGCCATTCATGCTATTGGGTTTCGCTTTGTAGGAGGTAATATCTTGCAAATGCTACCAGAGTTGTCGTACTTCCTGAGGAGACTGAGGTCCTTTAACATCTGCTGGACAATGCTGAGGATGTTCTACGAGGCTGTGGTGGCCAGTGCTATCATGTTTGCTGTTGTGTGCTGGGGCAGCAGGCTGAGGATAGCAGACACCAACAGAATCAACAAACTCATTCGTAAGGGCAGGGATGTTGTGGGGGTGGAACTGGACTCTCTGATGGTGGTGTCTGAAAAAAGGATGCTGTCCAAGTTGCATGCCATCTTGGACAATGTCTCCCATCCACTCCATAACATACTGGTTAGGCACAGGAGTACATTCAGCCAGAGACTCATTCCACGGAGATGAAACACTGAGCAACATAGGAAGTCATTCCTACCTGTGGCCATCAAACTTTACAACTCCTCCCTCAGAGTGTTAGACACCCTGTGCCAATAGGCTGGTCCTGGACTTATTTCCACTTGGCATAATTTACTTATTATTATTTAATTATTTATGGTTTTATATTGCTATATTTCTACACTATTCTTGGTTGGTGCGACAAACGAAACCCAGTTTCCCTCAGGATCAATGAAGTATGTCTGTACATCCCATGTCACTTCCAACCTTGATAAAAATTGTCTCTTTGCCCTTGAAATAGTCCTCTTCAAGTCATACCTGGTTTTCTGTTACAGACTTGGGTCTCCAGCCTTGAATACCACAGTTTATGTTAACTTATGTTTGTTTTTGTCATACAGTTTAAGTGTTGCTGCTGGAGAAAGTTAATTTTCATGGTGTATCTGCCCTGTGTTTGCATGCCCATGATGATAAACTCGAACTTGAACCAAAATGCTTCGTTGGAATACTCACTGAAAAACTGATACCAAGTGACCAAAGTTTAGTTAGAACAAGGTTGTAAGTATCAAGTCAAAGGCAGAAAGAGAGCACGGGCAAAGGTTTATGGAAAATATCCTGGAGCGTTGGAATCAGACACCAGTGGCGGAATGATTAATATTGAAATGAGCAAAGAGGTAGGATTTGAGAAGGGGAAATTTCAGAGGGTTGTAGGGTTGCAGGAGATTGCAAGGAGAAAGAGCTTGTTACTGGGAAAATTTAAATGTAAATTTGACAGTGTGGTTCAGCAAGTGGGTGGGCACCTTGTGAAGAAGAGAAGCTACACATTGGGAGCTTGGGATGACATGAAGCTTACAGACAGAGGCATGAGGGAGGAGAGTCAGGAGCATATTTGAATATTCTAGTACCGGCAAAGGCTTGGGTGTGGCTTTGCCACATGAAACGGAGGCTCTGGAAAGATAACAGTGCTGAATTTTAGTTAATACAGCCTACAGGGAAGAGTTGAATTATATTCTGTCAGATTCAATGATTCTTAGAATATGCTAGGAAACTGATGAGAGAAATCAAAAAGAAAAGCTGAATGAAAACAGAAAATGCAGGGAACAGTCAGTGGGTCAGGTGGCATCTGTGGAAAGAGAAGCAGAGTTAATGTTACAAAAGTTTGAAAGCATTTACCACCAGGCTGAAGTTCAAAACCATTTTGTTAACTTGATGAACCCAAATCGAGGGTTGGACAGTGGTACAGCAGATAGTGCTGCTGCATCACAGCACCAGGTTTGATCCTGACCTCCAAGACTGAGGGTGTGGAGTTTGCCCATTATCCCTGTGACTGTACGTGCTTCCTCTTCAAGTTCAAGTTCATTGTCATCAGACTGTACATATGTACAACCAAACAAAATAACATTCCTCTGGACCATGGCACTACCCACAAAACATATATCACACACAATACATAAAATATTACCACAAATAAGTTTACAAAATATAATTCTAAATGCATGCAGCGTGCGGCACAGGGAAACAGTAAACACTAACCAGTAAACAGCTGGCATTCCTAGTGACGCGACCTTGTGCTGGCAAGGTTATTCATTAATCTCGTTAGGTGTCATTCATCAGGTGCTCTGGTTACTTCTAAACCAAAAGCCATGTTAGATTAGTGCTTTATTCCTGTTACTTTATCAGATACAGTGAAAATTTTGTGTTTTCGTGTCAGTCAGATCATGCCATATTTACATTCAATGGCCACTTTATTAGGTACACCTATACGCCTACTCATTAATGCCAATCTAATCAGCCAGTCATGAGCAACAACAATGCATAACAGCATGCAGACATGGTCAAAAGGTTCATTTGTTGTTCAGAGCGAACATCAGAATGAGGAAGAATTGTGTTCCGAGTGACTTTGATCAAACACGGAATGATTGTTGGTGCCAGACAGGGTGGTTTGAGTATTGCAGAAACTGCTGCCTCTGGGACAGAGAATGGTGTGAGAAACTAAAAAAAAAACAGTGAGTGGCAGTTCTGAGGGCAAAAATGCCTTGTTATTGAGAGAAGTCAGAGGAAAATGGCCAGACTGGTTCAAACTGACAGGAAGGCAACAGTAACTTAAATAACCATGCATTAAAACAGTAGTGTGCAGAAGAGCATCTCAGAATGCACAGCACATCAAACCCCGAAGTAGGTGGGCTACAGCAGCAGAGAATCACGTGCATACATGGGAGTAGAACATTGTGGTAGTAAAAAGAAAAAAAAATACAGAAAGTAATTTAGTAGTTGCAAAGATGAGTGGAGTGCAGGTAATCATACAAGAGCCACAAGGAGTTCACAAGTTTATCAGCCACATCTTTCAGCATATGACAGGTCTGTTCAAGACACAAGTAACAATGGAATTGAATCTTTTCCTGACTCTGGTTGTATATGCTTTCAAACTTAATCTTTCAGTCTCTTAAATTTTACTATCATAACTATTTCCACCTCTACTCATTTAAATTCACCCCTCTCAATTTAACACAATGTCCTTGGAATATCTGCTGTCTCCTAGCTGACTAGAAAGGGGAGAAGAGAAAATTACTTAGGTGGGGTGAGTTACTGATCATGTTGGCTGTTTTTCTCAAGCAGCGGGAAGTGTTGAAGGAGTGAATGAAATGGAGGTTGACTTGCATGATGGTGTATTGGGCACTGTAAATTACCCCAAGTGTAGATAGGCAGCAGGGAAATCAATGTGATGCTGGTATGCATATGTGAGAGAGTAGGTTGCAGAGAAATGTGGGGGAATGGGATTGATGGGATTGTGCAGAAAGAACACAATGGGCTGAAAATATTCTTCCCTTTGTCAGTATTTATCCTTCCAGCAATATCACCAAGAGAGTCTGATTGATCTATCACGGCAGTTTATAACACCTTGCAAACTGAATGCAGCATTCTGTCCTGGCACTGACCACACACTACAGAGTTCCACACTTAGCTGCGAAGTGCTTTGAGATCTTCCAAAGTAGCAGAAGGTGCTATACAAATGTAAGTACTGCTTCTTCCTCTACAATGTAACTATGTAGTTAGAGCACCTGGAAAGATAAAGCTGAGAATTGTTAGTGTCTAAACTCTTACTAAAACGAACAGGAATAATTGCACAGCTCCTGGTGTAACAGGTTTGCTGAAAGTCTTTGCTTATAGTCCTGCATGGTCTCAGGTGTGAGTAGTGTAACTGCTGGAGCAAGGCATTGTAGACAAGATAAACAGAGTCAACCACTGGTACAGCCCAGTACGTTCAGGAAGGAAAGGGACTCAGTATTCCAAAGATACTTCTACACTGACAGGGAAATGTAATTAAAAATAAAAATCATAATGCTCTTGTTTAGATTGACTGTCACAATTCCCATGGAAAATAAATATGTTTCTAGCTGCTTTTCATTGCAGTGGGGGAGGGGGTGGGAGAGCAAAGCAGCCAGAGGATGTATCTCAGAACTTTCCTCTCTTGTTGGGAACAATAGAAGTACGGGCATTTGTGTGTAATTCATCCTGTCTGGGGCAGCATCCAATCTTCCTGCACTCTCACACCCCATTGTTTCCACATGGCTATGGATATGTGGCTGGATGTTATTACAAGGTCTCCCTTCCCTAAAGAGTGAAGCATACAGTTGTTTTTCCTTTCTGTTTCTTAGCAACGAAGAAACAGAGCAAACTGTCTGGAAGACCACCTGTGAAGACTGGCCACCTTGTTTTAAAAACAATAGTCAAACACCAATGTTATAGATCAGTATTGACAGCGTTTGTTATTATCAGGAAACTTGCCAAGGTCAGTCCACATCCTATGTCAGTACCAGAGAACTGTGGGGTGAGCTGTTCGCTTGCTTCTCTGAAACAAAAGAAAATGCAAAACATCTGTTATGGGTCCTTCCTTCTCACCCTTGTTCCAGACTAAAGGCAGCTCATCAACTTCGCGAACATGCCGAGGGACAGGAAATAAACTCTGGTCTTGAGAATGCAGCAGGACCTAAAGTCATAGAGTAATGCAACACAGAATAGGCCCTTTGGTCCAACTGAGGTGCCCATGTTTGGCCCATATACGTTCCTGTGCCTTTACTTATCCAGTCTCTTCAGTGTTGTTTCTGTACCTTCCTCTGCTACCTTCTCCACATATACACCACCCTCTGCATGAACAAGTTGCTCCTTGTGATCCTTTTAAGTCTTTCACCTCTCACGTCCAATCCAACCTATACCCTATAGGTTTGATTCCAGTTCCCTGGGAAGAAGACTACATGCATTCACCTTTCCTAAGCCCTTTATGATCTTATACACATATATAAGGTCATCCTCATTCTCCTACACCTGAAGGAATGAAGTCTGAGCCTGCCCAACCCGTTCCTAACATTTGTGTCCTGGCCAAGTTTTGGTAAATCTTCTTTGCACTCTTTCGAGCTTAATGCACCCTTGTTGATGTGTACATAATGCTCCAAGTGTTGCCTCACCGCTACAACATTGATGGTTGGAACCTACCTGATATCCATTAGAAGGAGGTAGGTAATATATATGTTCTCTGGACAGTACTAGTGATATTTCCCATTAGTTGGGATTTACAGATGTTCATAAAAGTTAAAAATGGAGTCTGGTAAGACAGTGAAGGGAACGAGCCCTTTAATTTTTCAGAACCTCCTATTTCAGGCATGTTGCTGGAACATCAAACTTTAGCAAGACTAACAAAGCATACCAGACACGAGCTTGTAATGAAAGACAGAACTTACACATAACGTGCCTTTCAAAACCTCAAAACACCCCCAAGTGCTTCACAGGCAATTGATTTTTTTTTTCTCTTTGGTGTGAGGTGTGGCCAATATTGTGATCCATGAGACAGAGAGAATAAACAGCTAAGTATTTTATTGCAGTTTGTTTTTGAAGACAGACACTGTCCAGGATACAAAGAGAACTTCACAGCTCTTTCCCATAGAGTGCTTTGGCTGTTGTGTGCCTGAGAAGGCAAGCAAGGCTCAGTTTAGTTCTCCATCTGGAACTTGGTATTCTCAACAATGTGGCATTCCCTCAGTTCTGAATGGGGACTAAAATAACATGAAGCTTGAACCCACAGCCTTCTTGTTTTGGTGCAAGAGCATTACAAAGTCATGCCCGAAATCAATACCTTAGATATCTAACTGAGTGGAAAGCTATTGGCTGCCTGGGCAAAATAATATCCTGAATGTTCATGGTATCTGTGACCGAATCAGCGAATGTTTGTTAAAAAGAAACTACATTTTCTTCAGACTATCCTTGCATCCTTGTATCCTTGTACTGTGCTGCGAGCTTCCATCCCTTGCACTATGAAAAACGTGAATTGTTCTTTACATGCCATAATACTGAAGGCAACTCTCAGTTCATTGGTAGGGTTCATTCTCTTTCTTCCAGGGATCTGTTACATGTGGGACTTGTGGCATTTCTTGTTTAAATATAAAAGGGGAGTCAAAGTATTTCAGTTTTCCAAATTCAAATGGAAGGCATATATTTGTAAAACAAGAGTTCCTTGATTAGCACTGCCTACAATACTCGCCATCATGAAATCTTATCAAAGTCAAATGATTGATGCTGTTGGTCCCAGAAGTCTTGTATTCAGTCTGCTCAATGCCAAGCATTCTTCAGAGACTGGAGAGAGGATTCCTGCCTATGCAGCTGACCATACACTCTTCATTCTGACAATACTCTCACTAACTCCCCTCCTTCCTTCCCATCATCATCCCACTATAAAAAGCAAATCAACTGTGAAACTCCTCCTCTCCCAGTATCTCACCCGTTCTCTGTCATGGTCACCACAAGGAAGGATGTGGTTGTACCAGGGGAATGCAGAGAAGATTCAGCAAGATGTTGTCTACATGGGAGCATTTCAGTTACAGGGACTGGTTGGATAGGGCCAAGCTTACTGCCAAGGAGGGATGAGCTGATAGGAGTAAACTAAATAGATAAATAGGGGAGATAGTAAGAATAACTTCCTCTTGATGGTAGTACTCTAACGAGGCCTTGATATAGGGTAGGGGGCTGAATGGTTAAAGGAGATCTGAGGGAATTCTTTCACATGGGTTCTGTAATGTGATGCCTGAGGAGGTGATAGAGACAGAGACTTCCACTATATTCAAAAAGCGTAAAGACAAGTACTAGATTTACCAAGGCGAGGAAAGTAAAAAGGAATAGTGTAGTTAAGTACAATGGTTAATATAGGCCCAGTGGGTTGAACAGCCTCATTCTGGTTCGTACACCTCTGTGACTTAATTTTCAGGCTTAGACAGGGAGGGTTGTCAAAGGAGCCTGGTCCTGTCTTGGACTTCTATCCACTTATCTGACCTGTCAGTAGGCAATGATCAGAGGTGAGAACACCCAATGGCTCTTTACACCACCGGCCAATTGATGCACCCTTACCTTTGCTTTGTTTCAGGTGTTACGTACCCGGTAACTGGGTCACTTACCAGCAAAGATAGGGAGGTCCATTGAAGTCTGATGGTACTATTTTTAACAGTATTTATTTATAAAAATACACAAAAATAATATCAATGCAAACATACAGATAATATACGTCGTCAATACTAAATCTAAAAGCGCGGGTATAATAATAATCAATAAGAAATAGCTCTATCGTTGTCTAGGGGATAATGTATTTGTCCGATGAAAAATATAAAAGTCACTCAAGTTCATTCAAGCTGCAGCTTTTGGTTGGCGAGAGAGACGATGTTTTTAGAACTTGCCCGTTTTCCTTTTTATGATGTCGATCCTTCGAAATGTTGTCGGTGGTGATCTCTTCTTTAGCTAAGCCGTCTTCCGTGGTAAGGCCTTAATCCCAGGCAATGGGAAAGGACACACGTGGACCTTCCACCGGCTGTCGCTATTAAACGCTGTCACGGGATTTCTAGCATTTCTCCTGGTGCGTCTAAAAGGGGTTGTTCCCCAGACCTTCTTTTATCCTTACTCACGGGGTCTCAGATGTCAATCAGGTTGGGATGATGCCACCCCCCCCCCAACCAGCCCACATTGCTCATTCCTTGAGGGCTTCGATGAATAGCACAGTGCTCAATACACAATTCTGTCTCCAAGAGACAATGGCCATTTCCCGTGGCTTTGTATCGGTGAGGGGCCAGGAGATTCCAAACCTCCTGTGGATTCTGCGTCTCTCTCTCATTTCCTGGGTCTCCTGACCTGAATTAATAGCGATCTTGCGATTCTCAAAAAGGAGGGGGCTACTTTGTACCCTTCGGCCCCTCAGAGTTGGGGCACAGGCATAACACAGGTCAGCTGACTCAGAGTTTCCAGGCATGAAGACACAATCAGGGTGACTCCAGCACAGTGTAGTTCACAATGCACTGTGGGGCAGTGCTTAAAAAATAAAACTTCCTTCTCCTTTGCGAGTCTGCGGTAGTCAAAGACAAAACATGGTTACTTCAAGTGCCAGGCTTTAGACGTTTCAGAAAGGCAAAAGAGGTGGGGGTGTGGCACTATTGATCAGAGATAGTGTCACGGCTGCAGAAAAGGAGGAAGTCATGGAGGAATTGTCTACGGAGTCACTGTGGGTGGAAGTTAGGAACAGGAAGGGGTCAATAACTCTACTGGGTGTTTTTTATAGTCCACCCAATAGTAATAGGGACGTCGAGGAGCAGATAGGGAGACTGATTCTGCAAAAGTGTAAAAATAACAGGGTTGTCATGGTGGGAGATTTTTATTTCCCAAATATCAATTGGCATGTCCCTAGAGTGAGGGGTTTAGATGGGGTGGAGTTTGTTAGGTGTGTTCAAGGTTGTTTCTTGACAAAATATGTAGATAAGCCTACAAGAGGAGAGGCTGTACTTGATCTGGTATTGGGAAATGAACCTGGCCAGTTGTCAAATCTCTCAGTGGGAGAGCATTTTGGAGATAGTGATCACAGTTCTGTTTCTTTTACCATAGCATTGCAGAGGGATAGGAACAGACAAGTTAGGGAAACATTTAACTGGAGTAAGGGGAAATATGAGGCTATTAGGCAGGAACTTGGAAGAAGAAATTGGGAACAAATATTCTCAGGGAAATGTGTGGAAGAAATGTGGCAAATGTTCAGGGGATATTTGTGTGGAGTTCTGCATAGGTACGTTTCAATGAGACAGGGAAAGGATGGTTGGGTACAGGAACCGTGGTGTGCAGAGGCGGTTGTAAATCTAGAAAAGAAGAGCTTACGAAAGGTTCAAAAATCTAGGTAATGATAGAGATCAAGAAGATTATAAGGCCAGCAGGAAGCAGCTTAAGAAATTAGGAGAGCCAGAAGGGACCATGAGAAATCCTTGGCAGACACCATTAAAGAAAACCCTAAGGCATTCTACAATTATGTGAAGAGCAAGAGGATAAGACATGAGAGAATCGGACCAATCAAGTGTGACAGTGGAAAATCGTGTATGGAACCAGAGAAGATAGAAGAGGTAATTAATGAGTACTCTGCTCAGTATTCACTACAGAAAAGGAGCTTGGTGATTGTAGGGATGACTTACAGCAGACTGAAAAGCTTGAGCATGTAGATATTAAGAAAGAGGATGTGCTGGAGCTTTTGCAAAGCATCAAGTTGGATAAGTCACCGGGACCGGAAGAGATGTACCCCAGGCTACTGTGGGAGGCGAGAGAAGAGATTGCTGAGCCTCTAGCAATGATCTTTGCATCATCAATGGGGACGGGAGAAGTTCCAGAGGATTGGGGGATTGCAGATGTTGTTCCATTATCCAAGAAAGGGAGTAGAGATAGCCCAGGAAATTATAGACCAGTGAGTCTTGCTTCAGTGGTTGGTAAGTTGATGGAGAAGATCCTAAGAGGCAGGGTTTATGAACATTTGGAGAGGCATAATATGATTAGGAATAGTCAGCATGGCTTTGTCAAAGGCAGGTCGTGCCTTACGAGCCTGATTGAATTTTTTGAGGATGTGACTGAACACATTGATGAAGGTAGAGTAGTAGATGCAGTGTATATGGATTTCAGCAAGGCATTTGACAAGGTACTCCATGCAAGGCTTATTGAGAAAGTAAGGAGGCATGGAATCCAAGGGGACATTGCTTTGTGGATCCAGAACTGGCTTGCCCACAGAAGGGAAAGTGTGCTTGTAGATGGGTCATATTCTACATGGAGGTCGGTGACCAGTGATTCACCTCAGTGATCTGTTCTGGGACCCCTACTCTTTATGATTTTTATAACTGACCTAGATGAGGAAGTGGAGGGATGGTTTAGTAAATTTGCTGGTAACACAAAGGTTGAAGGTGTTGTGGATAGTGTGGCGGGCTGTCAGAAGTTACAGCGGGACATTGATAGGATGCAAAACTGGGCTGAGAAATGGCAGATGGAGTTCCACCCAGATAAGTGTCAGGTAGTTCATTTTGGTAGGTGAAGTATGATGGCAGAGTATAGTATTAATGGCAGTGTGGAGGATCAGAGGGATCTTGGAGTCCGAGTCCATAGGACACTCACAGCTGCTGTGCAGGCTGACTCTGTGGTTAAGAAGGCATATGGTGCATTGGCCTTCATCAACCATGGGATTGAGTTTAGAAGCCGAGAGGTATTGTAGCAGCTATATAGGACCCTGCTCAGACCCCACTTGGAGTACTGTGCTCAGTTCTGGTTGACTCACTACAAGAAGGATGTGGAAAGCATGGAAAGGGTGCAGAGGAAATTTACAAGGATGGATTGGGGAGCATGCCTTATGAGAGTAGGTTGAGTGAACTCAGCCTTTTGTCCTTGGAGCAACAGAGGATGAGAGGTGACCTGATAGAGAGGTATAAGATAATGAGAGGCATTGATTGTGTGGATAGTCAGAGGCTTTTTCCCAAGGCTGAAATGACTAGCATAAAAGGGCACAGTTTTAAGGTGTTTGGAAGTAGGTATAGAGGAGATGTCAGGGGTACGTTTTTTCTGCAGAGAGTGGTAAGTGCATGGAATGGACTGCCAGTGATGATGGTGGAAGCAGATACAATAGGGTCTTTTAAGAGGCTTCTGGATAGGTACATGGAGCTCTGAAAAATAGAGTGCTATGGGTAACACTAGGTGATTTCTAAAGCTAAGGAAATGTTCGGCACACCTTTGTGGGCCGAAGGGCCTGTATTGTGCTGTAGGTTTTCTTTGGTTCTAAAAGAGCTTGGAAATTGCAGCATGTTGCTGCAGACCACCGAATAATCACTGAGCAACATTCCAGCCTCCAGCACAGTTGTGGGGTAGCAGAGATTTGGCTACTACTAAATGGGCATTGTACTTTATCATGAGTAAATGTGGGCCATGCAGGGCTGAGGATAGATTGGTGGTCTGGATCAGCTAAGGGGATAGACAGTGGGTTGGTGGGAGCATTGGTAGGTGCTATTTGTAGCTCTCAGCGATCAGGAGTTGATGGATTTGGTCATCAATCAGAAAAGCTGGGAGTTGGGACTGGTGGAACTTGGATCTTCAATCTGGGTCTTGGAGAACTTCTGGGTTGTGTAAGCTCAGAATGCAGGTGATTGTGGAGGACAGTGGAGAAATGGAAGTTTTGAAGAAAGAGGAAGGTCAGAGATTTGAGAATTTGGAGCCTTAGGAAATAAGAAATCAAGTCAAGTCACATTTTATTGCCATTTTGACCATAACTGCTGGTACAGTACACAGTAAAAACGAGACAACGTTTTTCAGGACCATGGTGCTACATGAAACAGTACAAAAACTACACTGAACTGCGTGAAAACAACACAGAAAAAAAAACTACACCAGACTACTAACCTACCCAGGACTGCATAAAGCGCACAAAACAGTGCAGGCATTACAATAAATAATAAACAAGACAATAGGCACAGCAGAGGGCAGTAAATTGGTGTCAGTTCAGGCTCTGGGTACTGAGGAGTCTGATAGCTTGGGGGAAGAAACTGTTACATAGTCTGGTCATGAGAGCCCGAATGCTTTGGTGCCTTTTCCCAGATGGCAGGAGGGAGAAGAGTCTGTATGAGGGGTGCGTGGGGTCTTTCACATGCTGTTAGCTTTGTGGATGCAGTGTGTAGTGTAAATGTCCATAATGGCAGGAAGAGAGACCCGATGATCTTCTCAGCTGACCTCACTATCTGCTGCAGGGTCTTGCGATCCGAGATGGTGCAATTTCCGAACCAGGCAGTGATGCAGCTGCTCAGGATGCTCTCAATACAACCCCTGTAGAATGTGATGAGGATGGGGGGGTGGGAGATGGACTTTCCTCAGCCTTCGCAGAAAGTAGAGACGCTGCTGGGCTTTCTTTGCTATGGAGCCTCTTGAAACACTTCATGATGATGGATGTGAGTGCAATGGGATGGTAGTCATTGAGGCAGGACACTGAAGACTTCTTTGGCATGGGGACGATGATGGCGGCCTTGAAGCACGTTGGAATGGTGGCGCTGCTCAGGGAGATGTTGAAGATGTCAGTGAGAATATCTGCTAGCTGGTCTGCACATCCTCTAAGCACTCTACCAGGAATATTGTCTGGTCCAGCAGCCCTCCGTGGGTTGACCCTGCGTAGTGTTCTTCTCACATCGGCCACGGTGAGACACAGCACCTGGTCATTTGGAGAAGGGGTGGATTTCCTCGCCGCCATGTCATTTTCTGCCTCAAAACAAGCGTAGAAGTTACTCAGTGCATCTGGGAGGGAGGCATCACCTGCACAGTCCTGGAAGTGGCTGTGGAGTCGCTGGGCACGTGCACGCTTTGCCTTTCTGAACAGGGTTCAAAGGATCAAGCTAAGGATGAGGCTTTCCTTAGTGGTATTGTCACCCAGATCAGGACTCTGAAAGCAAGGTTACCGTTGGAATGATCCGAAGCAGCTAATCTTGGGACAATATTTCTAACAAAGACAGCAGAATAGTGCTTGCTCCTCACAGTTCCAGTGATCCATGAGGTTGATTCTGATCTTCAATGTAGTTTACACATTGCCCCTGGAATGCATGGGTTTTCTTCCAGTGCTCCAGGATGTGCAGGCTGGTATGTAGTAGGTTACTAGAACTCACTTCTGTTCATAGGTTAGGGGTAGAATCTGTACAGAGATAATGATAATGTGAGGAGAATAAAATGGGGACGATGATCCTGTATGTAAAGAAAGATACGTTGGCCCTGGAGACTGGCCAGAGGAGATTCACAAGTATGATCTCAGGTATGAAGCACTAATGTAGGAGATGTGTTTGATAGCTTTGGGTCTGTACTTGATGGTGTTCAGAATGATGATGGGGATCTCCATGTCTTTCGGTACCTACCAGATACTGAAAGATATGGAGAAGGTATTTCCAGTACTAGGACAATCAAGAGATATCCTCTTGAAACTGAGATGAGTGGAATTTCGTTTGGAGAAGAATGGGGCACCTTCAAAACTGTATTGTCCTCCACACATTGCCTACCATGGCAATGTACTATACCACAACTTTGGAACAGTCCTCACCTCCTCATTTTCTATTTTGCAGGAGAGTCTTCCCTTCAATAGTTCTTCGGTGGAAATGTTTTTTGAGATACCATGAGGTAGTGAAATCTATTATTGAAATGTGAGTTCTAAGGTATGACTGTGTTCTTTTCTCTGTGACTCTAAATGTCTAAATTTCCTCCTGTGGCACAGACACATCTGTGCACAATGACATGCACTGCACACTATAATGTAGCACTTTGCATGGCTTTACTGACCAGTGTGGCTCTGGGTCATACAAAATAGGGAGGTCCAGATTTCAAGTAATCAGTTTTCTGCTAAGCCAGTTAACTTCACCTTCAATAGTGGTCCATATTCCTGGTCCTCACCATTCCATGATTTTACCGCCAATCATCAGAAGTGAAAGAGAGAAATTGAAGAGCAAAATAGTTTCAGTAAAAGTACTCTGCGGGGCTTATGACCTCAAAGCCTATCACTGGTTCTGTAGTATTTATCCAGAGTAGCTTATCCAGAGTGGCTCCCAAGTTTTATGACTAAACAGTATATTTTATTCTTTGTTGCTTTAGCTTAAAATAAATGCTTTAACATACCCAAAGAATTCCTGGAGAAGTTCATTAAAGAGATGTTTGACACATTGGTTTGCTTTATCATTTTTCAGTTGAACCACAACAGATGTGTAACCAAGAACTTCCAGAAGTGGAAATAAGGATGTTCAGATAAATACATTGCTTTGTACAGTAACACATGCTTTACTGGAATAGTATGCAAGGGATAGTTTACAGACTTCCCCCATTCACATTTTTGCATGTTTGAAAGTCCAGCTGAGTCATCCGTTCATTAGCACATTACTTCCCTGCAGTTGGCCATAGTTTGTCAGTAGCAACAGGACATATGGGATGGAAACATCATTAACAATGCCCTAACGAACTCCATCAAAGCTTGTTGGAGATGACAAATGTTGGGGGTGTAGACACTGGTCAGAGATCCGTGTGCACAGGTGAAGTGCATTTCCTACACTGTGTGTGTTGTACAATTGTTCATCCCAGTTTGGCAAAAGAATAAACCAGGGAAGGTAGTGCACCCGTGGCTGACAAGGGAAATTAGGGATAGTATCAAGTCCAAAGAAGAAACATATAAATTAGCAAAAAAAAGCGGCACACCTGAGGATTGGGAGAAATTCAGAGACCAGCAGAGGAGGACAAAGGGCTTAATTAGGAAAGGGAAAAAAGATTGTGAGAGAAAGCTGGCAGGGAACATAAAAACTGACTGTAAAAACTTTTATAGATATGTAAAAAGAAAAAGATTGGTCAAGACAAATGTAGGTCCTTTACAGTCAGAAACAGGTGAATTGATCATAGGGAACAAAGACATGGCAGACCAATTGAATAACGACTTTGGTTCTGGCTTCACTAAGGAGGACATTATCAATCTTCCGGAAATAGTAAGGGACCGAGGGTCTAGTGAGATGGAGGAACTGAGGGAAATACATGTTAGTAGGGAAGTGGTGTTAGGTAAATTGAAGGGATTAAAGGCAGATAAATCCCCAGGGCCAGATGGTCTGCATCCCAGAGTGCTTAAGGAAGTAGCCCAAGAAATTGCGGATGCATTAGTGATAATTTTTCAAAACTCCTTAGATTCTGGATTAGTTCCTGAGGATTGGAAGGTGGCTAATGTAACCCCACTTTTTAAAAAAGGAGGGAGAGAGAAACCGGGGAATTATAGACCGGTTAGTCTGACATCGGTGGTAGGGAAAATGCTAGAGTCGGTTATCAAAGATGTGATAACAGCACATTTGGAAAGAGGTGAAATCATCGGACAAAGTCAGCATGGATTTGTGAAAGGAAAATCATGTCTGACGAATCTTATAGAATTTTTTGAAGATGTAACTAGTAGGGTGGATAGGGGAGAGCCAGTGGATGTGGTATATTTAGATTTTCAAAAGGCTTTTGACAAGGTCCCACACAGGAGATTAGTGTGCAAACTTAAAGCACACGGTATTGGGGGTATGGTATTGATGTGGATAGAGATTTGGTTGGCAGACAGGAAGCAAAGAGTGGGAGTAAACGGGACCTTTTCAGAATGGCAGGCAGTGACTAGTGGGGTACCACAAGGCTCAGTGCTGGGACCCCAGTTGTTTACAATATATATTAATGATTTAGATGAGGGAATTAAATGCAGCATCTCCAAGTTTGCAGATGACATCAAGCTGGGAGGCGGTGTTAGCTGTGAGGAGGATGCTAAGAGGATGCAGGGTGACTTGGATAGGTTAGGTGAGTGGGCAAATTCATGGCAGATGCAATTTAATGTGGATAAATGTGAGGTTATCCACTTTGGTTGCAAGAACAGGAAAACAGATTATTATCTGAACAGTGGCTGATTAGCAAAAGGAGAGATACAATGAGACCTGGGTGTCATTGTACACCAGTCATTGAAGGTGGGCATGCAGGTACTGCAGGCGGTGAAAAAGGCAAATGGTATGTTGGCATTCATAGCAAAAGGATTTGAGTACAGGAGCAGGGAGGTTCTATTGCAGTTGTACAAGGCCTTGGTGAGACTGCACCTAGAATATTGTGTGCAGTTTTGGTCCCCTAATCTGAGGAAAGACATTGTTGCCATAGAGGGAGTACAGAGAAGGTTCACCAGATTGATTCCTGGGATGGCAGGACTTTCATATGAAGAAAGACTGGATCGACTAGGCTTATACTCACTGGAATTTAGAAGATTGAGGGGGGATCTTATTGAAACGTGTAAAATTCTAAAGGGATTGGACAGGCTAGATGCAAGAAGATTGTTTCCAATGTTGGGGAAGTCCAGAACGAGGGGTCACAGTTTAAGGATAAAGGGGAAGCCTTTTAGGACTGAAATGAGGAAAAATTTCTTCACACAGAGAGTGGTAAATCTGTGGAATTCTCTGCCACAGGAAAACAGTTGAGACCGGTTCATTGGCTATATTTAAGAGGAAGTTAGATATGGCCCTTGTGGCTAAAGGGATCAGGGGGTATGGAGAGAAAGCAGGTACAGGGTTCTGAGTTGGATAATCAGCCATGATCATACTGAACGGTGGTGCAGCCTCGAAGGGCAGAATGGCCTACTCCTGCACCTATTTTCTATGTTTCTATGTTTAGTGCAAATATACAGCTGTCAAAAATTGGTGGAATTACTTAAATCATTTTGCTTTTGCACAGTAATTTATTAACACCATGTTCTGTCTTCTGCATTCTCTTGTTCTGTTTCCTTTGTACTGCCTTGATGTACAAATGTGATGAAATGATCTATATGGGTTTTCCACTGTACCTCAGTACATGTGGTAATAACAAACAAACAAGAGAACAGAACTCCCCTCCCCCACCTTTCAAATCTACTCCTCAGCTTTTTCTCTGCAGTCCTACCGAAGGGTTTCAGCCCGAAATGTCGACTGTACTATTTTCATTAGATGCTGCCTGGCCTGCTGAGTTCCTCCAGCATTTTGTCTGTGTTGATAATAATAAACCAGTTTACTGATACTTTAAATTGGTAATCTGGTAAATTTACCATATGGTAACAGTTCATCTTATTTTACTAGGAGACCATTCAATAGTCTTCTAACAGTGGGATAGAAGCTGTCCTTGAGCTTGGTGGTTTGTACGTATAAAATTAAATCTGTAGTCCAAAAAGAGAGCAAAAAATAAGAAATAGTAAGGAGGGGTACCGGGGTTTATTGTCTATTCAGAAATCTGATGGCGGAGGGGAAGAAGTTGTTTCTCAAATGTTGAGCGTGTATCTTCAGGCTCCTTTACTTCTTCCTAATGGCAGCAATGAGAACAATGCATGTCCTGGGTCGCAAGGGTCCTAAATGATGGATGCCACCTTTTCAAGGCATCACCTTTTGAAGATGCCCTAGTGCCCATGATGGAGCTGGAGCCAGCTGTGTTGTGTTCGATATTGAGGGAGAGTGTTGAGCACCAGTAAGCCAGCTTTGCAGGATATTCAACTGAACTTTATCGATAGCCTTGCTTGTACAATATGTGAACTCCTCCCATGTGGGACTGGCTAACTGAGTGACATAAGAAAAACACTATTGACAACCAATATGTCTCCTCTTCTTGGGGAAAAAAAGAAAAACTAGGTATGTACTCCTTAGTCTACAGAGCTGCATTGAAATTATAGTCACTGAAATTGAGCAATTCAGTTCACTTTACCCATAGCATGTAACGTATGCTCCCTACATAAACAAAAAGAATTGCCAACATTATAACTATCATTCTCTTTGTTTTTAACAGTCTTCTTCTCTTTATTTTTCTCCTTTATTCCAGCAATTCCCATTTGCAAGAGGTGTGGAGAGATGAGATGGCTGTGATTTGTAGGGGTCTTTTGCACTCAGTAGGAGTCTATTAACGGTCGTCACTGTACTTTCCCATTTTCCAATTGCCTGTGGGTACCTTGGACTGCTAGTCTGCAATTTGTACTCACTGTCCCTAGCAAAGGCTTTGAATTCTGAGCAGCTGAACTGTGGACTGTTGTCTGACACAAGTGTCTCTGGAATGAGTACACCTTTCAGATGATGTGGATGTAGATGACAGCTTGAACACCTCAACATTCCATGAGTAGTAATTCAGAGTGAGAAGGTATTTGTTTTTTTTTCAGATCAGAAATGTCCGTGCCTACAATTTTCCAAGGTAAGTCTGGGAATTCTGTGGCTCAGAGAGGTTCAGGTTGATTTTTGTGAATTTTTCTGCATGCTTCACATTGCTTCACATCATCTCCCAGGTCATCATTAGGACTGCTTTGCTCATTGGCAACACTTTTCGATGCCTCGATGCCCTTGGTGTATTTGACTGACGATTTTGTTGTGCGTAGAAGTAGGAATGATGAGTCTGGAGCTCCTCAGCAGCAAATCATCATGAATGGTGAGTGTGTCTCTTTGTAAGGTCTGAGCTGGTGAGCTCCTTTTGGAACAGCTGGCCATCCGTGGTCACGGTATTGTGTGATCTTGCTGCAGATTTGGTTCTTTTTCAACTCAATGTGAATTTTGTCCAGTTAACTCTGTGATGCAGGAAAGCTTTCATGTACCTGAACTAAGTAGATGTTGGTCTCCCATGAGGATAGATCCCATGATGGATAGAAGTCAGCATGGCATCCTCAACAGAGTGTCTGGTGTTGTGAAAGATTTGCTAGAAACATGTTCAATATCATAACAATATTGCAGAAGTCTCATTCTGAGTCTTTTCAGATGTGGAGGTATATCGAGCTGAGGAGGCTGACAAGTGGCTTATGGTCTGTTTCAAGCATGAATTTAGTGCCTACCAAGTAGCAGCTGAGTTGTTCCTAAGAGCACACAAGAGCCAACATCTCTTTTTTGATTTGGGTGTAACGCTATTCAATAGGAGTCAATGATCTTCATGTACATGCCACTGGTTTCCATAACCCACTGGAGTATTGCATGAGCACTCCCTCTAGGCTAAAGGAAGAGGTGTCTGCTGAGACCTTGGTTGCTTTGATCAAATCAAAGAATGTCAATGATGGTGTAGAAATAAGTTCTGCTCTAAGTTATGAGAATGACTTCTCCTGTGGTACATCCCAGGTCCAAATGTTTCTCTAAGAAAAGAGGTCACATAGTGGCTTTGTTTTTTCTGCCAAATCTGGAAAAACTTTCCCAGCTGGTTTACCATGCCAAGGAAACTGCAGGTCTTTGAAACATTCGTAGGTTGTTCCATGTTCTGAACTCCAGCCAGTTTGTCTGAATCTGGTTGCACTCTCTCTGAAGACAGTTGGTGGCCTAAGAACTTCACCTCCAACTTTTCAGATTTGCACTTCTTTTTGTTCAGGGTGATTCTAGCCTGATTTGGTTTGTCCAAGGCAGCTTCTACTCTTTTGGCATATTCTTCACTTGAGCCTCCAAAGGTGAGTATATTATCCATGTAGCAGGCTACACCTTCCAATCCCTCCAAAATTTGGTACATCCTCATCTAAAAATGTTCAGGGGCTATTGAGATGCCAAAAGGGAGTCTTTTGAAGGGATAGCATCCATATGGTGTGATAAAGATTGTGAGCTCCTGTAACTCGAGAGCTAAGTGGATTTGCCAGAACCCTGTGTTTGTATCTAGCTTGCTCCACTCAGCATACCCAATCTGTGTTCAGCAGAAGGCAGAATAACCTTCTCCCACCTCACTGCATTATTCAATATCGTCAAATCAACACAGATCCTCACTGTGCCATCTAGCACGGGAAGAGAAACAATACCCACACACTAGTCAGTAGGTCCATTCACTCTAGTTGTGATGCCAAATGCCTCCATTCTCTCAGGTTCAGCTTTGATTTGTCCATCAATGGGACTGGTATACACCTGACTGTGGTCAGAGAGTAGGGGCCATTCCTGGCCTCAGTTAGATAAGGTACTCTACTTGCATTAAGCCCAGGCCTGTGAACGATTCTGGGAACTTCTGCCTATGAACATTGTTTAGTGAATCCAACCTTGCAATGAAATTCAGCCTCTCAATGACATGTCATCCCAGTAGAGGTGAGAAGGGATTCTGAACAATATAGACATCCTCTTTAACTGTTTTTCATTTTTACGATTGAAGTAATAAATATTTATTTCACACTGAGCTTATGTTTCCCTGGCCCCATGAGCACTTCCTTTGTTAGGTTTAGCATAATGTCTGTTTTGTTCACCAGTTCTGTGAATAGACATTTGGGGATGGCTGTGACGTCTGTCCCAGTGTCCATTTTGTCTGTTTGAACCTACAGCCCCAAGGAAAGCTCTCTCTTCATCTGAATCATGATGTTCTTTAACCTTCTGAAGAACTGTTTTTGGGTGACAGTGGCTTGTGTTGCACTGTTGGCGTTTCACTTCTTTAGTTGGACAGAGCTCTTTGACGTGAAATGCTGCATCTCCTGCCGTTAGACATTTTACTAGTTCTTTGTTTCACTTCTCTGTTTTGTTTGAGCTGAGCGCTAATGTCACTCTTTCTCTAGTCTTTCTGACTCCACCTTATTTGTACAGATTTTAGCTTTACCTCAGCATTGTTTTTCTACCTGTTGCTGATGAACATTCTCAGTCTTTCAGATCACATTAGAAACTTTTTCTGATGTCAGATTTGCCTGCACTTGAAGTGTTGCTGACAATTTGGTTTCTAGTAGCCTGACACCAATCCTGTCTCTAATGAATTCATTCTTAGATTTCATTATGCACAGTTGTCTGACAGGGCATACAATGCTGTGATGAAGTCACTTACACTTTCAGATGGCTCCTGTTTTCTGGAGTTGAACTTTGCCCTCTCATATATCACATTTTGCTTTCCTGTGAAATATGCTTCTAATCTGTCCTGCATTGTTTTGTACTCCTTTTTCTCTTCCTAAGAGTTTGACTAACTTCTTTGACTTCTGTGCTGTATCTATGTCTCTTCCTCAAGCTAGTTGCCCGCAGATTATTATAATGTACCCACTTTATCATGCAGCTGAAGGTGTTGCCAAGCTCAACTCATGCAGTGCATACAATTGGTAAACTAAGCCTCTGGATATTTTTCACAGATACATGTGAACAGTCTTGCTGTAAATGCTGATTGTTGGGAATCTCACTTGGTACGTAGAACCAATTCATTGAAGGTCAACCACTTCTGACACTGTGTTGTATTCAATATTTGAGGGATAGCATAAAATACACACCGGCAGGCCAGCCTTGCAGGATATTCAGCTAAACTTTGTTGATAACTTTGCTTGTTCAATATGTGAATTGTTCCATTGTGGGAGTGGCTAACTGAGTGACATAAGAATAACACTATCAATTACTACAATATGCAGTTTGGAGCTTTCTGCAGCTTTTTCTGATCCTGTGTAGTGGCCGCTCCATACCAGACAATGGAGTAACCAGTTAGAATGCTCTCCATGGTACATGATGCAGTAAACGTAACAATGACAGTGCTTGGTGATGTCATATTGACACAGCATACTGATATCATAGTGATAATACACAGTTAAATTGAGTTTACCTTATCATAGCAAAAACTTAATGAAGATTGAATGACATGGTAGCATTATATCTAACATGCATATGCATTAAACTTGGACATTATTATGCGGTGGTAAAGGAACAAAATGTCTTTGTAACTTTCCCCCTGAGGTCAGATAAAGTAGCTCACCTGAAATAATCAACTTCTTCCTTGAATATAACGAGCCTTGTGTAAATCTATTTCTTAATCATATTTGTCATATTCATTTTGTTAGATTTACAAAACCAATTTTATTTAAGTGTAATATTTTTCTTTCCCAATCTATTATCATTTTGATTTATTTGTAGAAATACAAGACTTCAGGCTTCTAGAAGGAGCTGCTTGGTCTGACAGCACTAACTTGACACTCACAAAGCTTCACTTGATGCTAAGCACATTTGAGTTGGCATATCTTTATCTGTGGTCATAATTCAGCTAATTCACCCAATCTTAGCCAGCTCCCCTGACAATTTATAGTTAAGACATTAGAAGCATAAATCATTGAAAGCTCTTAATGCTTGCATTTATATAGTGCTTTTTATATAAAACAAGATGTCCTAAGTTGATTTATCAAACATAGAACATAGAACAGTACAGCACAGGAAAAGGCCATTCAGCCCACAAAGTCATGCCAAACCAACTAAAAAGCTAAGCAAAAACACCAGAATACCAACACCTCCTACCTACACCATGTCCATAGCCCTGCCCTCCATCTTCTTTACATCCATGTGCCTATTCAAACATCTCTTAAAAGCCTCAAATATATTTGTCTCTTCCACCATACCAGGCAGTGCATTCCAGGCATCCATGATTCTCTGAGTATAAAACTTACCCCTCATATCCGCTTCAAAACTACCCTCTCTCATCTTCAATGCATGCCCTCTGGTATTAGACATTTTAACCCTGGGAAACAGATACTCTCTGTCCACTCTACCTATGCTTCACATAATCCTGAAACCTTTATCAGCTCTCCCCTCTATCTACAGCGCTCAACCCCAGTTTGTCCAGCCTCTGATGATAGCACATGCCCTCTAAACCAATCAGCATCCTGATAACCCTCCTCTACAGCCTCTCCAAAACCTCAACATCCTTCCTGTAGTGGGGTGACCAGACCTGTACACAATACTCCAGATGTGGCCTACCTAAAGTTTTATAAAGTTGCAACATAACTTTTGAACTCAAAGTCTCAACTAATAAAAGTAAGTATTTCATATGCCTTCTTAATCATCTTATCAACCGGTGTAGCCACTTTCAAGGAGCTATGAACATGGATCCCAAGATCTCTCTGCTCAGCAACATGGTTAAGGGTCTTGCCCTTAACTGTGCACTGCTTCCTTGCCGTTGCCCTACAGAGGTGCAGCACCTTACATTTATCTTGGTTAAACTCCATCTGCCATCTCTCAGCCCATGAGATGTAATAATGAAAAAAAGTTGCTAAGCCAAAGATGGAGACAATTAAAATGGATGACTAACAGTTTGGCAGAAAGATTGTAACTTAGTCTTTAGAGAGGAAGAGGTAGGTGTAAAGTTTTAAGAAGGGAGCCCCAGTAGTTTTGGGAAAATTGGCTTGCTGCTGCTTTAAATTCATTGGGAGTGTTTTTGTTGTGTAAGTAAAATACTTTTCTTTAGCCTAAAATTTAGAAACTGCAAAAATATCTTATCATTTCACAAGGAAATGTTATTTATGAAAATATAGATAGAGCACTTCCTAGCACAATGCTATTGTGAAAGAATTCGAAGCCACATCTGGCTGATGATAAGACCTTCTGTTTGGATAGTTGATGTTCTAATAATTGAAAGAAGCTGCATCTGGGCTTGGTTAAGTCTGAAGTTTAGAATGCCACAGGAAGCCTGGAATATTGAAAAGGGTGGTCAGTAGCTTGAGAGACATTTTCAGAGCTATCCTAAATATTGTCCAATTTGCTTTCAAGTCCACTTGGAACCCAGGATCAGCTCTTAAACCCATCCTCCGAAATTTTGCACCACCTTGCAGTAATCTTCAACCATTCATCAAATCTGTAAGTCTGGGTGTTTTCCTCATAACACTCCCCTATTGAACAGCACTTCCATTTCTTCAAAACATTTACAGATTTTTTTTTACCACTTCACCCCGATAAAGACTCCAAGATATGGCCTAGCAACAGTCCACTCTTCTTAGTCCATTCTGCAATCATTGTACTTTGGTCTGATATTTGGTCTCATTGTTCAAAGGACCTTATCTTAAGACAAATTGATCTCTTGAACATATGAGACCAAATATCAGACCAAAGTATAATCATTGTAAAATGTATTTTTGAGCATGTATTGTTAAATCAAGAGCTCATTTGATCCTGTATGTAGAATAAAAAAATAATCCAGGATGTTGACAGAAGAGTGTGAAGTTACTCCTAATGATTTAGCTAATATTTTGTTACATAAACAAATATTAAAATAGACTACTGCGCCTTGTAATTTATCTCCTTGGTCTTTGATAGAACTTGCCAAGTGCATTTCCTAACAGGTGACTACACCACAGGTGTAATTCTTCCTCCTTCATTTCAGGGCACTTGGACACCCAGATTCTTTCTATCCATTCCAATTCCATCATCATTCACCCAGAGGTTCGCATGGCAGTGGAGAGGTCAAACTTTATTGCTTTGACCTGGTTGCTCTTGAAAAGACGGTGATCAGCTACTTTCTTGAACTGTTGTAATTGGCGTGATAAGGGTAGAGAGCTCTTAACCTAGCAGCGATAGAAGAAAAGCAACACACTTCCAATTCAAAATGCTGTCTGACTTTTAGGGACTGCCAAGAAGTCGTGTTCCATGTGACAACAGTCTTGGGGTCCTCAGGGTATCAGTTTTGGTTTATTAGTGTCACATGTACTGAAATACAGTTAAAAGCTTTTGCTGCTATGCCATCCAGGCAGATCATTCCATGTATAAATACCTCGACAATAGTACAAAGGAAAAACAGAGTGCAGGATTAATAATTACATTTAGAGAGAAATTGCAATACAAATAGACAAATAAGGTGCAAAGGTCACAGGGAAGTGGAGATTCTGGACTAGACTGGAATCAACGAGGAATGCTCAACAGCTGTGGCAGGGTTTAAATGCCATAACCTCCTACAAACTTAAATCTTGACATAGGGGACAGCAGAACTTCACTTCCAGATGAGCTCAACGCCTTCTATGCTCACTTTGGCCACCAGAACAGGGAGGAATCATCACACACACCCATGTCTCCGGATGATCCTTTGGTCTCAGTGTCTGAAGATGACATACGGTCTACCTTCAAGAGAGTGAATCCAAGTAAAGCATCCAGTCTGGAGACCTGTGCCGACCAGCTGGCTGGTGTATTTACAGATATCTTCAACCTCTCACTCCGGCAGTGTGCGGTACTCAACTGCTTCAAGCAGGCTTCAATTATACCAGTGTCCAAGAAGAGCATGGTAACCTGTCTAAATGACTATCACCCAGTGGCACTCACATCCACAGTGATGAAGTGTTTTGAGAGGCTGGTGTTGAAGCATATCAGCTCCTGTCTGAATGGTGATTTCAATCTGCTCCAAATTGCATTCTGAATCGACAGCTCTACAATAGATGCTATCTCCTTGGCTCTTCACACTACCATGAAGCACCTGGACAACCAAAGAAGTATATGTCAGGATGCTCTTTTTCAATAACAGCTTGGTATTTAACACCATCATCCCCTCAAGACTAATTAGTAAACTCCAAGACCTGGGTCTCAATACCCCCTTGTGGAATTGGATCCTGGATTTCCTCACTTGCAGACCCCAGTCAGTTTGGATTAGCAAAAACATCTCCACAATCTCCATCAGCACAGGAGCAGTGCAGGGATGTGTACTTAGCCCCCTGCTTTACTTGCTTTACACCTGTGTCTGTGTGGCCAAGTACAGCTCCAACACCATATGCAAGTTCTCTGATGACAGCACTGTTGTGGACTGTATCAAAGGGGGTGATGAATCAGAATGCAGGAGGGAGATTGAAAATTTGGCTGAGTAGTGTAACAATAATAGCCTCTCATTCAATGTCAATAAGCCAAGGAACTGATAGTAGACTTCAGGAAAGGGAAACTAGAGGTCCGTGAGCCAATAATTATTGGAGGGTCAGAGATGGAGAGGGTCTGTAACTTTAAATTCCTGGGGACCTATCCTGGACCCATCATATAAATATTATTGTGAAGAAAGCATGTCAAGACCTTCACTTCCTTAGGAATCTGCAGAGATTTGGCAGGTCATTGAAAACCTTGGCTAACTTCTATAGATGTGTGGTGGTAAGTGTGCTGACTGGCTACATCATGGCCTGGTATGGGAACACCAATGCCTTTGAGGGGAAAATCCTACTAATGGTGGTGAATTTAGCCCTGTACATTATGGGTAAAGTCCTAGCAATTATTGAGCATATCTACATGAAATATTGCTGTAGAAAATCAGCATCAATCATCCAAGATCCTCACCACCCAGGCCATGCTCCTTTCTCACTGCTGCCATCAGGTAGAAGGCACAGGAGCCTCAGGACTTTGCACCACCAGGCTCAAAAACAGTTACTACCCCTCAACCATCAGGCTCTTGAACACACTCATTTAAGAACTCTCTTATCTTGATATCTCATGCTTGTTATTTATTGCTATTTATGTATTATCTGTTTGTTTACAGTTAACAGTTCTTGATATTTACAGTTTACAGATCCTGATGTCAACAGATTATGTTCTATTGATTTGCTAAGTATGCCTGCAGAAATGAATTTCAGTGTTGTATGTGGTGATGTGTATGTACTCTGATAATACATTTTACTTTGAACTTTTGTAGGTAGAGTGAGAGATCAAGAGTTCATCTATTGGTGTATGAGTGTTCTGTTCAAGAATCTGCTAACAGTGGTTTAGAAGCTGTCCTTCGGTCTGATGGTCCAAGTTCCAAATGTTTTCTGACTTCTGCTTGAAGGGAGAGGGGAGAAAGAAAATGATCAGAGTGGGTCTGCATAATGTTGTCAAGGACCATCAGTAATTTGCTTCAATGCATCATGGAGACTTAAACAAAGAACAGAGTGAATGTCATGATAATCAAATAGGCAGCTTGGTTCCAGCAGCTCTTTAGTGTTTTTGGAGCTAGCATCATTCAAGGAACTGGGACATATTTTACACTTTGTAGACCGTGGATAGATGTTGGGAGTGGTGTTTGGAAGCTGGGTCTTTTGTTATAAAGTTCTGCTGATCTCTTTATGTTTCTGAACCTATTGCCCCATGTTGAAAGTTGTAGGCTTGATGAGAGTAATCCATCAGATTTAGAGATTCACAAACAAGAGAAAATCTGCAGATGCAACACACACAAAATGCTGAGGAACTCAGCTGGACAGGCAGTGTTTAAGGAAAGAGTACAGTCGACGTTTCAGGCTGAATCCATCGGCAGGAAAGACTTGGAGATTACATGGATGGTTGATGAGTCTGGAACCACTCTGAGGTGGTATAAAATTTGAGAAGATGATTCTGAGAGGATGGGTTGAGTTGATTGTGGGATCCAAGATAAGTGATGGAAGTACATAGAAGGGATGTTATTAGACTTCTCACTGTGGAAGACAGTTATGCTTAGTATTTGCGTGGTATGAGTGCACCTAGCTGCCAAGCTACTTTAAATCAAATCAAATCAAATCACATAAAGTTTAATTGTCATTCAAACTGTACAGGGATACAGCTGAATGAGACAGCGTTCCTTTGGGGCCAAGGTGCAAAAACATACACGCGCATTCAAAATAGTGAGAATGGAAAAAAAAGGCGTAGTCACGTAAGAAAACACATTTTTAGTCCAAGACCCTGAGCGACAAATCCCACAAATTGACGGTTCCTCATTGTCCAGCCTGTAATTCCACTGATCCAACACTGGAGGGTAGCACTGATGGGAGAGGCCACACCAACCAAGTCTGGATGCACGTTACAACACAAGCCCACAGTTTGATGCCTAGTCCTTGCTACAGCTGAGGCAACACTGCTGCCTCGCTGCCTGTCATACCACCAAACAAGAGAAGCAGGCCTGCGGTAGTCAGTGTCCGACAGGGTCTTGTGATCCCCAAAGACGTGTCCAAGACAGTCACTCACAGTTTCACTACATGTCACTGTCTCACAAACTCGAAGGCACCAACTGCAGTAGCTCTGAGTAGCAGGCAGCAGCATGGTCTACACCCAGGGCAGCTTTACTGAATCCAGTCTGGATTCTTCTGCAGCCCAATGGCCTGACTCAAACCCCTTGGCCCAACAGCCCAATCCGAATCCCTCGGCCTGACAGCTGAACCCGAATCCCTCGGCCCCACAGCCCAACCCGAATCCCTCGGCCCCGACAGCCCGACTCGAATCCCTCGGCCCGACAGTCTGACCCGACTCCCTCGGCCTGACAGCCCGACCCGAATCCCTCGGCCCTAGAGCTGAATCCAAATCCCTCGGCCTGACAGCCCAACTCAAATGGGCCAACTCAAGTCTCTTGGCCCAATAGGCCAACTTGCCTTCTCTGAACTGCTGGTTAGCTCTTATGAAACTTCAGCTGGCTACTCCAAACAAAGAACAGCTTACTGATTCAGTAGATCTGCTGTACACATAATTATTGGAGTCAAGAATAGTCTTGCTATGTTTAAAAATGCATTTAACAATAAAAAAAGAAGAAAAAGGTGTTATCAAGCTTGTAGCTCAGGTGCAGGTGCAGATGGTTCATGACAAGCTGTAGGGGGTCTGAAAACCTACAATCTGTGGTATTTAATCCCAGTTTCAGTTTAGAATGGAAGGTAATTCCAGGAGGATGTAGTGATACCTTGGTGTTTAGATCTGTGCATTAACGTCTTGAAGGCCGTGACTTGCCCTGAGCAACACCTGAGGACATTGTCTAGTAATGCTTGAATCCTCAATCTTGCCTCTACAGCCACGATACAGAGGACTCAGCATTCTTGGTGCCCACTGGATCCCCGGCTCCCCAGCTCAGGTAGACAAGATGACACATGGATTCTTCTTCACCTGTCAGCATTCTTCGTGGGACAGGGAGTTTCTCTGTCTTCTATTTGCACCTGCTGATGTTGTTACCTCCTTCATCTCACTGGTGATTATCATGGACACCCTCTGTGATATTTCTTGGACTTATCATTTTTGAGGTGCAGGAAGCAATTATATGAGTAATGTTAAACAATTTGGTTTTACTAGACACCCCCAGGGGTGTCAAACTGAGGCAGAGACTGTAGTCAGGGTCCCACTCAGCCACTCACCTGTCTAGGTGATCCCACCTCCCATCAATAGGTTGAGAGGCAGCCTTCATCACCAAGTGGGTAATCAAACAAACAATAGCTGGCAACCAGCAAACCATTCCCGAAATCTGCCACCTTCCGGATGGAATGAAAGGTAATTCCCAGCAGTCATTTCACAAACCACCCGCCAACCAGGTTGGATAGTTGTCCTGATATGATAAGGTTCTTGTAATGGCATGTGCAGAAGTTCGCTGATGACACGGCCATAGTGGGGTGTGTCAAGAATGGACAGGAGGAAGAGTATAGGAAACTGATACAGGACTTTGTGATATGGTGCAACTCAAACTACCTGCGTCTCAATATCACCAAGACCAAGGAGATGGTGGTGGACTTTAGGAGATCTAGGCCTCATATGGAGCCAGTGATCATTAATGGAGAATGTGTGGAGCAGGTTAAGACCTACAAGTATCTGGGAGTACAGTTAGATGAGAAGCTAGACTGGACTGCCAACACGGATGCCTTGTGCAGGAAGGCACAGAGTTGACTGTACTTCCTTAGAAGGTTGGCGTCATTCAATGTTTGTAGTGAGATGCTGAAGATGTTCTATAGGTCAGTTGTGGAGAGCGCCCTCTTCTTTGTGGTGGCGTGTTGGGGAGGCAGCATTAAGAAGAGGGACGCCTCACGTCTTAATAAGCTGGTAAGGAAGGCGGGCTCTGTCGTGGGCAAAGTACTGGAGAGTATAACATCGGTAGCAGAGCGAAGGACGCTGAGTAGGCTACGGTCAATTATGGAAAACCCTGAACATCCTCTACATAGCACCATCCAGAGACAGAGAAGCAGTTTCAGTGACAGGTTGCTATCGATGCAATGCTCCTCAGACAGGATGAAGAGATCAATACTCCGCAATGCCATTCGGCTTTACAATTCAACCGCCAGGAGTAAGATATGTTAAAGTGCCGGGGTTAGGACTCAATGTATTTAAGTAAACTACTTAAGAACTTTTTAAAAGCTATTATTAATGCTTTTTGAGAGGGTGATTTTAGATGCATATCATATTTTTACTGAGTTAAGTATTGTATGTAATTAGTTTTGCTACAATAAGTGTATGGGACATTGGAAAAAATGTTGAATTTCCCCATGGGGATGAATAAAGTATCTATCTATCTATCTATCTATCTATCTAGAAAGAGGTCACTCAGCTCTTTGAGTCAACGCCAGCTCTAGGGAGCAATTCCATGTCCCATTCCCCTTCTTCTTACTTTTCTGTATCCTTGCAATTCATTTTCTATCACGTAAACCACTCAGCTCCTTTCGATCTACAGTGAGAGGCAGTCTATATTGACCAAATAACCTGGTGACCTGCGTAACCGGAGCACCCAGGTGAAATCACACGGTTACCGGGAAAATGTGAAAACTACCCCTAGGCAAGGTCAGGATTGAGCCTGGTCACTTGAGGTTTGAGGCGACAGCACTGCTCCAGTTCCTTCCATATTCCAAAATTAGTATGTGTTAGTGTGGGTCGGCAAGTTGTGGGCTTATTATGTTGGCATTGGAAGTGTGGCGACACTTGTGGGCTGTCCCAAACACATCCCGATGCAAGCAACACATTTCACTGTATGTTTTGATGTACAGGTGACAAATGAAGCTAATCTAATCTAACTAATCACTATTTGTGTCATCTTTAACATTTCAAACTGTTTGACTGTTAATCTTGGAGATAGAAATTTCTTCAAACGTCTATCCACTTTGATTATAACCTATGGAGCAGTAGATAGGGAGAGTGAAGTCTATCATGGACCAATTGGGTTCAAAGGCCTGTTGTTCTGTTGGAAACATTATGCAAATGTTGTAGCCCGGGGAAAAGTACATACTCAGGACACCAAATACTTTTTCGGGTTTTAATTCCTTTATCTACTTTAGATGTTTTAGTGCCAGAAGAGGGACTTAAAAGAAAACGAAGGACTTTACAATCAGATCCTGCCGTTACATTCTCCATTCAACCTTCGATCCACAAACTTGTGTCTCGACTAATTGCGTATGCAGTATAAAAATATAAAGAAAACTGCACAAAATTAATACAGTACTAATATGGTAGTGGCAATTCTGAAGGAACACAATATAAACAACATTAGAATCCCCCCCAACCCTGTATCTTACACACAGCAGTGAAAAATGTACGCGAATACATCTCATCTAAGACGTCTACTACTTTTTAGTACACACGTGCTGAGCCCCCGAACAGAGACTAAACATTCACGTTACGTGGTTACATGCACAATCAGTCATGATACAATAAAGTTAGACGAAAGGTACACTTTGGCACAACTTTTACAAGATATTGCCTGGTAGTTAAATTACAGGAAGACTGACCTGCTTAGCTGATAAGGAACTTTGTGAGCCACGCTATCCAGCATCGAGTTCTTCACTCGTGAAAATCTAAGGCATCCACATTTAAAACATGTCAAATGACCGATATTCCCGATTCATCAACAAGCATAAACGAATTCACATGGATATCATCAATTAATCCTCACCTTTCCTCACCATGCCTAGCATCTCTGGGAGGAACTTGATTCCAACGCCCTACCAGCTTCGGCAGCAGAAAGCAAAATGGTCTCCCCATTATCCCTCGCGTGCGTAATGACGTCACCATCTCCACTTAAAGGCACAAACAACTATTCCAGCATTACCCGGATGAATGCCTAAGTACACTTTTAACGATACTGAATAAGATTCGACAGTCACCCTGTTACACAAAAATACCAGGTCATTTCTTGTTAATCTTTACAATCCATTGCCAATCCAGAGCAGTAGAAGGCCATTAAGCCTTTTGCTTAGTCTCCAGAGTAATGTGGAAGCCCTGTTCATGTTTTAGAGTATTTTAAACCAACAAATGTCCATCAACAATGGCAATTATCCTCTAATTGACCTCAGTATACAGCCATATAGATCAGCTCTTCAGAGGGATACTAAGCCGGTCAGATTTCTGCACCACTTTGGGACATGTTGTTATCTAAATGATCCAGACTATTTAAATACTGTACCAATGACAACAGCCTCACCGTATCAAAATAATCAGAAGTACTTTGCAGGAGCTGAATCAAATAAAATCTAACGCAGAGCTATAAATGGTGAATGTCCATGAGCTTAGTCAGAGATAGTACATCTGAAAGGAGGAAGGAGGGAGAAATAGGGATGGGGATTAGGGAAGGAATTCTGGCTCCGGCTTTGGCAGCTGACAGCACAGCTGTGAATGGTGGAACCATTATAGACAAGAAGAAATGAGAAGCCAGAGTAAATGATTGTAGAGAGTTGTGAGGCTGGACGAGGTTACAGAGGTGGTGAGAATTGAAAACAAGGGTAAATGTTTTAACAAAATTTTGCTATTAGGTCTGGGGCAAAAGAAAGATCAGGAATTTAGTCCAGATTTTCAGAAGGTTGGGACACAGGCAGTTAGAATTATATTAGTGTGCAGTAGAGAAATGTGCTTTTGATCCACACCATCCAATATAAAATGCCTAACTTCACTAATTCTATTTGCCTACATTAGGCCCATATCCTTCTAGTCCTTTCCTACTTATAAACCTGTTCAAAAGCTTTTGTAAATTTTGAAATTGCATCACCCTTTCCTACAGCCTGTGACTGCTTATTCCAATATTCACCAACATTTGTGTTCAAAACCTACCCCTCAGATTTGCTCTAAATTTCTTCCCTCTCACCTTAAACCTGTTCTAGACACTACCCTGGGAAAATGTTTCTAACTATCTGTCCTATGTATGAGCTTTGTCATTTTATGAAATCCTGTATCACTCCTCAGCCTCCTAAGTTTCAAAGGAATTCAAAGTACATTTATTATCAAAGAATGTACAGTTATACAACCTTGAGGGTTGTTTGCTTACAAGCAGCCACAAAGTAAGAAACCTGGAAGAACCCAATTAAAAATTAAATAAATAAAGTCCAGCATCCATTGCACAGAGAAAGGGTGAGAAACACAAATCATGCAGACAATAGAAGTGAGCAACGACACTCTGAACCAAAACGAGTCCTTAGCTCTGAACCCCAGAACAGCCGAGAGCAGGCCCAAGCCTTGGTACCTGTCCATCATATTAGAGGGCACAGAGCACAGCAGCTGGGAGCAGTCTTCATAGACGCAGCGCTGTGGGGAGAGTAGTTAACATTGCTGGAGAGTGAGGGAAATTGACTCTCGCTTCCGGTCCTGTCACCCTGCCTTTCTAGTTTATCATTTAAATTGTCCAAACAATACCTCATTGTAGGACCTGGCCTTGCCTTGCCCAACGCTGGCTCCCTAGGCCTGAGTAGACGTAAGAAGAAGAAAAAGTAGGATCTGGACACTGCTGTAGCAAAAGGCTCTGGGCCTAGAACATATCGGCTAGATTTCACCACCTAGACCGAAGCTGCTCTTGATTTCTTCAAGTCTTGATGCCCAGAGCAATCAAGTAAGTTCAATGAAGTATAAACTCCCCCAATCTTTCTTTATTACTACAGCTCTACTTCAGGCAACATCCTGGTAAATAATTTCTACGTTCCCTCCATAACTACCACACCTTTGTTGTGTGTAGTGCAGTGGCCATAACTGTACTCTAAACTACAACATGACATTCCAATGTAGTTTCTGTTCATCCATTTGGTTCACTGGCTTGGAAGGTATGGCTGACACCTCCTACTTTGTTACATGTGGCTACGGTACCATGGCAAAAGGGGAAGTCTCATCAGGGATTTTCAGAACACCTGGACTACATATTGTAGTCTCCCACATTTAAGAGAGGGTTGATTTTTGAAGCAAAGGGATGTGACGGTAGTTTGAAGCAGAGGGGAGAAGGAGAGAACCATCAAAATGGCAATTTAGCATTTGGGTGCTTAGTGGAAATAGGAAGTTGGAAATCAGTCAGTTGGAAGTGGATGTTAAGGGTGACATAATCCCAAAGAGGGGGAGTTTTCAAGGTAGAAAATGGTCTGAGCTGGAGCATCAGGGGCTATAGATGTCTGACCCAGTAGGTTAGGGGATAACTAATAGAGATAGATGCTAATTTATCAGCTGATTATTTTTGTTAGGGCTGCCCAATCCAGTGAAAATTAGAAAGCTCACCACACACCTCACCAAGCTTACCAAGTGCATCATTATAAGAAGTCTACTAATCAGAAGAAAACTGAGGTGGATTCGCTAATAACACAGGTAGGCAGAGCAGAGGGGAAATGTTTCTGCTGCTTTCAATAATAAATGTTAACTTTAAAGAGCCTATTTTTGTATGTTAGTTTAATATTTCCATCACAATGTTATTTCCAACATTTTTTTGCAGTTGTGTCATTGTAAGCATTGGTGTTGCAACATTACAGGCAAGAATTGGAAACTTCAGTAAAAAAGAGGTGACTTCTGGAGATTTTAAATTTTCTGGATGTGCAGGCAGCCCACATGTTAACATGCCATTTTATGTAAATAAGTCATTAGAAAATGGAATCTTATTATCTTGCAGAGTTCATTTGTTCGTTGTGCATCATATTGTATGACATTTCCATGACCATGATTGTTCTTGGCAATTTTTCCTACAGAAGTGGCTTGCCATTGCCTTCTTCTGGGCAGTGTTTTTACAAATGGGTGACCCCAACCATTATGAATACTCTTCAGAGGTTGCCTGCCTGGTGTCAATGATCCCACAACCAGGACATGTGATATGCCCCCACCTGTTCCCTGGCTTCATGTGACCCTGATCATGAGGCAAAGCTGGTGCTGCACCTTGCCCAAAGGTGACCTGCAGGTTAGTGGAGGGAAGGACCACCTTACATCTCCTTTGGTAGAGATATACCTGCACCCTGGCACCCAAATCCTACTGACTACAATGTTGAAATTTTATACTGTCGAAAACCCTTTATAGTAGCACGTAGGATATTGTGCTTATTTCAAGAATACCTTTGAAAGATACCTGCAAACGTTGGCTCATTCACTTCATAATATTTGCCATTAAGGGCATTTTCCTCGGTCCCAAGGACAACTATTTCCTGACTGATCATTCTTTGAGAAGCACCAAAAGTTTCTTCAAAGTATTTATTTTTATTGTCCATAAATATGCATTTGCAGCCTGTTGTTTGTATAGAGAGAGAGAGAGAGAGAGAGAGAGAGAGAGAGAGAGAGAGAGAGAGAGAGAGTTACTGCCCCATAGGAGATGACATCATAAGCATTCTTATTGTTCTAAATTTTCTGGGAGTGAGCCAGACTGTGCATTAAGGCATGGCCCATTTTAAAGAACAGACCAATTAACTACCATTAGGAGTGCTCTGTGCAAATCTGCTGGGCTCCACTGGGAACAGACTTATTTCTTGACTACCATGACACTGGCCTAAGTGGAGGAAGAGCAGATGGCTTTTTCTTATATATTAAACCTCATTAATTCATTTCTTTCCAGTGCTCCTGTACTAACTCCTGAGGGTCTGCTGTTCCTAATGCTCTCAACAGCATGCCAACAGAAACTTGACTCCTAATGATGAATTTTCCAGACAAGAATGCATTGGGTTATTTTTTGACCAACAGCAAAGAATGTACAAGCTATCTAATACCCGACATTTTAGTTAGGGGTATGGAATCAAAATCAAAATCAGTAATGCCAGATAATATACTTTTTTTTCTGGTTTGAAGGCATTGATACCTGTTGTAGCCCCCCAGCTCCAGCCCTGTCCAAGTGAACTAACACACTATAGGAAAGGAATGAAGTTGCACTAATCTTCCTCGTGATTGAGCCAGCAACTAGGCGAGATCACTCAAGAGCCAAGTCCTGCCCAGAGGTCTGCAGAGTGATAAAGCTGGAAGTTGTGCTGCTTCAATGTTAATAGCACTGAAAGTAAAGGGCAGGCAATATGAAGTGTTGAACGTTGCCTGCGGTGCCCAGGTGAAAGTCTCTATTCTCCCTTGCAAGTCTGACATCTGTAAAAGGAATGAAGTAAAATGCACTCAGGCATTCTCAGCCCATTTCCTAATAGGCACAAATCCATATAACTGCCCATAACTCAATATTAATTGGCACTAAATTGGCAGTGTTACCCAACGAGCCTGCACGAATGGTAGGTGTGGGAAATGGAAATGTCATTGAGATACATTAGAGGGGTGCTGTTCTGAGACTGTGGTTACCCACATTATTTCATGTTCCAGCCCTGGCAATCTCACCTGATAAAAGCAAATTTATGAGAGATTAAGAGAAAAAAAACACATTCATATTTAATCTCTATGGTCTTGGTTTAGCACTGTGGAAATGTGAGCATTAAAAACCTGGCATGGCAGCATCAACTAAAATATTTAAAGGGAAAGTATTGTTAACAACTATCCAAAGTACTAACCTGCCAAATGCACATAGATTGGAAATGATAACTGCAATTGAGAACAGATATAAGTTGTACTAGTGTCAAGAAAATTGGCCACATTGTTAAGACTAAGAAAGAAATCTTCAGGCTTCAGAGAGATCTTAATGGACCGGTTGGCTGCTAGAAAAGTGTTGAATAGAATTCAGTCTAGAGAGGTGTGGTGTCATGTATCTGGGGAGGGCAAACAAGGGCATACATGGCAAACAGTAGAAAGATGAAATATTTAGAGAAAAAGAGAGTCATGTGATTCTCTTTGATCTTTAAGGAAATACTGCTTACATAGAACTGAAAGATTCAGCAGCTGTTGTGAAAGTATCATTCATCTCAAAATTTACTGCTCTCTTATCAGAACTCTTATCAGAGATGTGTTAGCTTTCTTGAACCATTAGAGCACATCCTCATTCCTACAGTCTTCATCAATTCTTCCCTAATTATCATGTGGTAAGATCTACTGGTCCACGAGGATATTTAGTCTTTTACCAATCCCTATGAGGCAAATTTTAGAGCCATTTACCTCCACTATTTCCCAGCTTATCATCAACAAGCTACCAAGACGTTGCAACAGAGAAGTTTTGTTATGCAGACTAAACCATTTCTCCTCAAGGCTTTGTGAATTTATATTTACTCTGGTTAAAATGTCTATCCTTCATCTTTCCTTCTAATTTAGGCTGAAAGATAGTGTTTCATGGTGGTGCATTTTTAAAATTCCATGGCCTGTTTGAGCAATGCTTCCTTTATTGTGCAAATTTGCCTTCAGCACCCCAACTGAATCTGGGTAATAAGATGTAGTAAAATAGTGTACAATACTAATGACTTGATAGATTGTTCAAACTATTATTTGGCAAAGTTCGAACTTAATTCCTCTATAATAATTCTGTAGTGGTGTATGATCCCACTTGCCTTCCTTCTAACCATGCTAAATAGATATCAAATAACACTGAAACATTGCTACAATAAACTGTAAGGACTCGTTAATGACCTTCCTTCTTAAAGTTCGAAATGACAACATATTTTATGATTGCATGGTGTACAGTTGGTTCTATTTGAAAATCTTCAATAAATGAAGCACTCACATTTGGACGGTCTGTACTGAATGCTAGAAATATATTGAGACACAAGGCTGACCACCCCTCCACTCTTCGTTTCACTACTGGAAAAATCATGGACTTTTACCTCAAGATCAATAGCAGCCTATGATCAGTAACAGAAGACAAAAAGTCTTCACGACAAGAATCGGTGAAATTTTGTAACTCTAAAAACCATTTTTAACAGCTCCGTCTCAATCTTACCTTTTTTCACTTTTGGGCAGGTAAATGATAGGATTTCCATGGCCAAAATATGACTAATCACTGCCTCAACTCCTTTTAGAAGCATGACATGCAAGTTTCAGCACAAATCTAATCCCAAATTGCAGCTAAAATTACCCTGTTCTAAGGTTTTTTTCCCTGAACAGACAGATTCCTTTCCTCCACAGCCAGTATTCATCTTTTTGAATACCTGATGAAATAGAGTCAACACTATGGCAGTTTCAAGCAGAACTGAAGTGTTGGGTTGCCCCTGGAAGTGGTTGGATTCCTGGAATTTTCAGGTTTTCCGTCTCTGAAGGTGATCTTGATTTTTTTTTTGGGAATTGGCAGCACCCATTTTCATCAACTAGCATGTCTTTATAAATTACTTCCTTCTGCACAGAGGCTCATTTGCTTTTTTTAAAACTTGACATTAGGATGATAAACACTTCCTCTAGTATATAAAGGTTTTTATCATTCCTGGTGATTACAATTAGTATGTCATACTAATTGTCCTGAAGCTTCTTATAAACTGTTGCATTATTTTAGGTGCTGATTTTACCTCATATGATAGCACTTGTTCAGAATAACCTCTAATGGGTATTAATTGTCAAATAGTGTTGGCTCTTTCTATTTATATTAACCTGGGCATAGGCGTGAAATATATCTAATTCACTGAACACTTTCTCCCCTGCCAATTTGTGTTCTAACCTTGGGGCAGAGTGTAATGTTCATCATCCATTCATCAATTAAAGGTCTGTTTATAATTTACACGGAGCCAGTCAGTCTTATCTGCCTTAGGCATCACCATATAGATGTTGGCCAATCATTCCGTGGTACTTTCTCCATACCTTGCAATGCAATTGTTCAGACATTTCAGTGCTAGCTCTCCAGAAACACCCCCCCCCACCACCAACCCCAGCAATGCTTGTCAGTATGTGGAACATGGTCATTTTGGGCATCAATGAACTGATGGATCCTTGTTCAGAAGGTTAGTGAAACCCATGAGCAACAAGTTGCAAATTGAACCCGTGGAATATTCCCCTCAGCCTTACCAACAAGAGTTTGTACGTTCAGGTGATAAAACAATATTTGTAAATGTGAAATTAAAACCTTCATTTCTGAAATCATATTGCTGAAATGATATTTGGAGTTTATACCAATGAAAGAGGCTTTTGAGCTCAGTAATGAAGTAGTTCAGATTGTGTACACTACATGCTGGGAGCTGAATATTTCCATCACTACAGAGAGTGTCCAGCTAACACATGAGCTATTGCAAAATGCTTCACAAACAGGTTATGTTTGGATGCCATTGCTGTTTGCTACGGTGCTGCTGGTCCAAATGCAACACAAGTGCAGTATAAAAACAGTTCGCCACACATTTAGAAACTGGCTCAAAGATATCCTGAATAGCAAGTATACAAGACCACATTCATCCCAAGTTTGCAAGCACAAAACCTGGAATCAGCAATCAATTTCCTAATATCAGCCTTATTTATATGAAGTCAACTTTGTTGGTGACTATGTTAAACGTGGCCACTGACATAGGAGAGGCAGTGTTAGCTACCCTAATGAACTAAAAGACAGTGTGTTGCCAATCCCTACAGGTCAATGAGTACAAGGGTTCAGTCCTGTTCCATTAGTACTGTTTAGCAGTGCTCCAGTGAAGCTCAATGCCCTAACCATCTGGTCCACTTCACTTCCCCTATTTGAAACCAAGACCAGCTCTTCACAAACTTGGCCTTCTACATGATCCTGACCATGATCCAGCTACATGATCATGATCATGATCTACATGATCCAGCTCACCCACTTCCACATCTTTTTCTGCTCGTTACCTGCCAGTAAAACATTTAGCCACCCCTTGCTTACAGTACCAAAACAGCACTCAAGTGATCTTCGACACCTCAAACGTGAGATTATCCTAAAAACAATCCTATGCTTAATTCACATCAATACCCATTCTCCCCTGGGCTATATTGGTTTTCAGTCTGTCAATGCCTGAATTTTAATATTCCTACACTTATCTCTAAATCTTGTCTAACTTGGAGGAATAAAGGGCTATCCTAGCTTTCATTCTAATTTTCTACCCAGTCACTCCATCTAAGAATGGATTCAGGACATGAGAAAGTTTATAAAACATTGAGTGCACTTCCTACTTTTTTTTTCCTTTTTGCATTGAAGGCGAGTAAAAGGTTCAGCAATTATTATTTTATTAGATAGAAATAAATCTATCTTTAAAAGTGAATATAATTTATGCCTATATTCAGAGTAGAGTAATCTGCTACCTAAAGAACATCAGGAGGAACCTGTCACTGACAACTTGGCAAATAAATAGTCTGAGAATCCTTTGTTCATATGACACAATCCAAAACTCAGAAAAATTAAAAAGTGTGTTTTAAAAGAAGTTTTATAATTTTATGGCCAATGAGAGAAAAGTACAAGTGCATATTCTGAAAAGCTTGCATCGTGTCCTAAGGTTATTTGGCAGCACTGGGAGGGAAGTTTGAGACATTATCGTCATGTTCACTGTGATGAATGAGCCAGCTGTGCATTGAAATTTCTGTGAATTCCCTAATAATGACGATATTGTTCCAAGCAACGTAACAACATAGCACCTCCATGGATGGTTCCAAGCCCAGCTGGAGAAGGAAGAGTGTTGGACATGAGGCTAGCAATTCCATCCCGTAAACACCCAGTGCTACATAAACACCAACAGAAACTTCAAAGACCCCATCCTTGGGAGAGAAAGAATTTTCAAAGATGGTCTACAGCTGGGGACAATTTTAAAGACTGGCCTAGGACAAGTGACTCTGGTGAGCTGCTCTCAATGGCCTGTGCTCCAGTAGGGGTAATGGGCTAAGAAGAACAACAAAAACACATCAATATTTCAATCTTCCTTAAAATGAACTGAAAACTTTGGAGTACTCAGCAAGCCAGAAAGCATCTGAGTCGAGAGAAACAGAGTTGACGTTCTAATAAAGCTGTACGTTTCCTGCTCTAAATCCTTAAAGCATGAAGCATCAAGCATCCATTTACCACCCTGACTGTAATCAGATAATTTAATGGTAATGAGACATTTAGGGAAAGAAACATTGCAATTCTTGATATTCCTGTTTGAGATGGTTGAGAGCTTCAAGCTCCAAGGTGAAAATCTCACCATTAGCTTACTCTGCGCTGACCATATAAACGTTATGATCAACAAAGCATACTTCATCACAGGGCCAAGTCATGTCCCTGTCGACCTTTACCAATTTTCATAGATGCACTGCTGACAGCATCATATCCAGATCAGCGCAGTTTGCATCATGCATGGACTCCGACTACCTCGGGAAATCAGCCAACATCATCAAGGGCCCCCTCGCTCCTTGGTCATTCGATCTTCTTTCCCCCTCCAGTGGGCAAAAAAAATTGCAAAAAGCACATACCACCAGGCTTGACGGCTATAACTCTCTTGAATGAACCTCTTGTATAAAAAAGATGAATTCTTGATCTCACGGTTTACATTATCACAGCCCATATTGTTTACCCATACTTCACTTTCTCTATAACTGTTACTGTAAAAACATATCTTTCATTCTTTTCCTTTATTACTCCTTAATATACTGATGTCTGAAATTATCTGTATGGATGGCATGCAAACTGAAGTTTTTCACTGTATTTCAGTGCATGTGAAAATTGCTAATTACCAGATGCTAAACAGTTGCTATATTTTACATCTTGATCTGGTACCCTTACTTGATCCAGCCTATATGCCATTTAGTCCCTCTGAAGTATGAAAGTGGCCTAAGAAACTGTTAATTCGTATCAAACACTGTAGAATGTAGAAAGGCTTTACACCACCTTCTCATCAGCAGTGAATACTGTCCAGAGCAGACACTGTGAACTGGGACAAGCAATAATGTAGTGGAAGGGCTTTGTAGCAGATGGCAAAGTCTGAGTCTCAGGTGCATTCATAGAAAAAGAGCTTGAGAGTAAGCATTGCCAAGTCAAGGGATTAATATTTAGAGAACTGCTTCATCACAGAGGTTTGCAGGGCAATGCTGGATTGTGGTCTGACAGCCTTTCAAATTCTAAGTTCATAAAGCACCAAAATATTCTGCTAATGAGATAACATGGGGCCTGGAAACAAGATCAGCAGCCCTGCAGCTCATTTTTTTAAATTCTGAAGTGGTACACGTTGTTTATTTAACTCTGTTCCTAAGGCTACTTGTCGTGATGTGAACATTTCATCTAGTGCTGATCAAAACGGGTAATTATGATTCACAGTTGGCAAAACATAGGAATAAGGCAGACTTTTCCAGCAATTAATTCAATTCTGCCACAGCTGGCTTTGCAAAACAGATGAAAGTTTTAATATTTCCATTCATTTTAAAATTTATGTGTCAAATGATGACAATAAATAACTATGGCTGCACTAATCCCATTTCCCTGCATTCAAACCTCATCTCTCTCTGTTCCTATCACCCTTCCTTTTAAATGCTGTACTTGTTTCTGCATCTACCGCTTCCTCTGGCAGCTCATTCCATGTACCTAGTGCACTCTGTGCACCTAAAATCTCCTTCAAGTTTCTTCCCTCTCACCTTAAAGTTATGTCCTCCAGTTATAGACTTCTATGCCCCAGTAGAAATACCATGAATATCTACCTATTTATGCTCCTCAAAATATTATAAACCTCTATCAGGCCACTTTTCATCCTCCTATTCAGCAGTGAGAATTCAACTTACCCTATCTCTCTTGTAACTAAAGTCCTCTTTTCTAGGCAATACCCTGGTGAATTTCTTCCATATTCTTTCCAGTGCCATCACATCCTTCCTGTAGTGTGGCAAACAGAACAGTATAAAGTTATCCAAGTGAATCCCAATCAATATCTTGTACTGCTGTGTGCGAATTAGACTCAGGTTTACTATCACTGGCATATGCCGTGAAATTTGTTGTTTTGTGTCAGCAGTACATTGCAATACATAGTAAAGCATCTATAACTAATAATAAAAATACTACATACTGTATATTAAAATAAATAAGTAGTGCAAAAAAGAGAGCAAAGAAAAAAAAAGTGAAGTAGTGCACATGGGTTCATTGTCCATTCAGAAATCTAATGGAGGAGGGGAAGAAACTGCTTCTAAAGCATTGAGTGTGTGTCTTCAGGCTCCTGTAGCTCCTCTGATAGCAGCATCAAGAGAGGGCATGTCCTGAGTGATGGTGTCATTATGATGGATGACGTCTTTTTTAAGGCATCACTTTTTGAAGATATCCTTGCTGCTGGCGAGGCCAGTGCCCACAATGGAGCTGGCTGAGCTTTCAACTTTCAGCAGCTTTTTTCCGATCCTGTGCAGTGGACCTTCCATACCAGATATTGATGCAACCAGTTAGAATACACTTCGCAATATATCTTTAGAAATTTGTTAGAGTCTTTTGTGACATGCGAAATCTCCTCAAACTCCAAATAAAATATAGTTTCTATCGTTCCTTGTCTGTATTTGCATCAGTATGTTGGGCTCAGGATAGATCTTCAGAGATGTTGACACAGAAAAACCTCAAACTGCTCATCCTTTCCACTGTTGATCCCTTGATGAGAACTGGTGTGCATTCCCTTGACTTCCCCTTCCTAAAGTCCACAATCAATTCCTTGATATTACTGACATTGAGTGCAAGGTTGTTATTGTGACACCACTCAACCAGTTGATCTATCTCAGTCCTGTCACCATCTGATATTCTGCCAACAATTGTGTATCATTGGTAAATTTAAAGGTGGTTTTTCAGCTGTGCCTAACCACACAGTCATAGGTGTAGAGAGAGTAGAGCAGTGGGCTAAGCATGCATTCCTCAGGTGCATAAGTGTTGATTGTCAGCGAATAGGAGATGTTATTTCTGATCTGCACTATGATCTCCTGATAAGGAAGTCAAAGATCTTGTTGGAGAGGAAGGTACAGAGGCCCAGGTTTTGTAGCTTGTTGATGAGAACTGGGGGTATGATTGTGTTGAATGTTGAGCTGTAATCAATAAACAGTACAGGTTGTCTGTAAGTATTGCTGTTGTCCTGGTGATCCAAAGTTGAGTGGAGAACCAGTGAGATTGCATCTGCAGTAGACCCATTGGCATTGAAAATACATGCCAAAAAGGCAATGTTGAAATAGTTACGGGGGACTTCTGTATTCAGGGATTGGGAAAATCAAGTTGGTGCTTGATTCCAAGAGGGGGAGTTTCTAGTGTGCATATGAGATGGCTTTTTAGAGCAGCTCATGGTTGAGCCCACTAGGGGAACAGTTATTCTAGATTGGGATTTGTGCAACGAACCAGAATTCATTAGAGAGCTTGGGGCAGGGATTCCCAAACTTTTGTATGCCATGGACCAATACGACCCCTAGTTGGGAACCCCTGGCTTAAGGTAAAAGAACCCATAGGGCAAGTGATTATAATATGCTTGAATTTACTCTTAAATATAGGAGAAGCTAGAGTCAAATGTATCAGTATTACAGTGGAGTAAAGGGAATTACAGAGGCATGAGAGACGAGTTAACCAGAATTGATTGGAAAAGAATTGGAAAAGAACACTGACAGGGATGATGGCAGAGCAGCAATGGCTGGAATTTCTGGAAGTAATTCAGAAGGCACGGGATGAAAGAGGAAGAAGTATTCTAAAGGCAAGATGACACAACCATGGCTAACAAGAGAATTCAAAGCCAACGTAAAAGCCAAAGAGAAAGCATATTTCAGATCAAATGTTATTGGGAAGTTAGAGAATTGGGAAGCTTTTAAAAACCAACAGAAGGCAACTAAATAAGCCATTAAGAAGGTAAAGATGAAGTACTAAAATAAGCTGGCCAATAATGCTAAATAGGATACCAGAAGTTTCTTCAGATACATACAGTGTAAAAGAGAGGTGAGAGTTTATATCGGGCTGCTGGAGAGGTAGTAATGGGGGCAATGAAATGGCAGATGAACTAAATAAGTATTTTGTATCAGTCTTCACTGTGGAAGACAATAACAGTATGGTAGAAACTCCAGGAGACAGAGGTAATGAAGTGTGTGAAGTTACCATAACGAGTGAAAAGATTCTCGGGAAACTGAAAGGTCTGAAGGTAGATAAATCACAAGGACTAGATTGTGTACACCCCAGCATTCTGAAAGAGGTGGCTGAAGAAATCATGAAGGCATTAGTAATGATCTTTCAAGAAATGGTTCCAAAAGACTGAAAAATTGCAAATGTCACTCCATTCTTCAAGAGAGGCAGAAGGAAGGAAACTATAGGCCAGTTAGTCTGACCTCAGTGGATGGGAAGATGTTGGAGTCAATTATTAAGTATGAGGTCTCCGAATACATGATAAAATAGGCTCAAGGGAAAATCCTACCAGACAAATCTATTGGAATTCTTTGAAGAAATAACAAGCAGGATAGACAAAGGAGAATTAGTTGATGTTGTGCACTTGTATTTTCAGAACACCTTTGACAAGCTGCCACATGTGAGGCTACTTAACAAGCGATGAGCCTGTGGTACAACAGGTAAGATTCTAGCATGGATAAAGCAGTGACTGATTGGCAGGAGGCAAAGAGTAGGAGTAAAGAGAGCCTTTTCTGGTTGGCTGCTAGAGACTAGTGGTGTTCCACAGGGGTCTTTGTTGGGACCGGTTCTTTTTTACATTATATATCAATGATTTGGATGATGGAATTGATGACTTTGTTGCAAATTTTGCAAATGATATTAAGGTAGGTGGAGGGGCAAGTAGTTTTGAGGAAGTAGAGAGGCTACAGAAGGACTTTGACAAATTAGGAGAAGGGGCAAACAAATGTCAGATGGAATACCGTGTTAGGAAGTGTATGGTCACATATGTTGTTAAAAGCAATGAAGGTGTTAACTGTTTTCTAAAAGGAAAGAAAATACAAAAAACTGAGGTACAAAGGGATATGGGAATTCTTGTGCAGGATTCCCTAAAGGTTAATTGGCAGGTTTAGTCTGTGGTGAGGTAGACAAATACAATGTTAGCATTCATTTCAGAGGACTAAAATATAAAATCAAGAATGTAATGTTGAGACTTTATAAAGCACTAGTAAGGCTTCACTTAGAGTATTATGAGCAGTTGTGGGCCTTTAGAAAGAATGTGTTGAAACTGGAGAGGTTTCAAAGGAGGTTCATGAAAATGATTCCAGGATTGAATGGCTTGTCATACGAAAAGCGTCTGATGGCTCTGGGCCTGTATTCACTAGAATTCAGAACAATGAGGGGTGGCATCATTGAAACCCATCAAATTGTGAAAGGGCTTGATATAGTGGATGTAGAAAGAATGTTTTGTCTGGTGGGAGAATCTAAGACCAAAGGACTGTGGTGAACTAGATATACCTGTCTGACTGCTCCTGTGGCTCCTCCCAAGACCCTGCTGACTACCCCTGTGGCTCCTCCCACAGACCCCTGTATAAAGGCGACTGTGGCCTGCTGCTCTCCCTCATTTTCCCCAGGATGTAGTGTTGTCCTTCAGTCAATAAAAGCCGATATCTCACTTCCTAAGTCTCGGCGTGAGTTATTGATGGTGCATCAAGGACACAACCTCATAATGGAGAGCTGTTCTTTTATAATGGAGATGAGGAAGAATTTCTTTAGCAAGAGTGTGGTTATCTGTGGAATTCATTGCTATAGGCAGCTGTGGAGGCAAAGTCTTCATGTATATTTGAGGCAGAAGTTAATAAATTCTTGACTGGTCAAGGCATGAAGGGATACAGGGAGAAGGCAGGAGTTTGGGACTGAGAGGAAAATCGGATCAGTGACAATGAAATGCAGAGCAGACTCAATGGGCCAATGGCCTAAGTTTGCTCCTATATCTTAAGGTCTTATTAAGGTGATAGGCAAATTGTAGCCATGATCAACCTCTCGAAGCACTTCAATACAATAGGTGTGAGTGCAACAGGGCAACAGTCATTGAAGCACCTCATCTTGTTCTTCTTGAGCACTGGTATGCTTGTCGCCCTTTCGATGCAGATGGGAACCTTTAATTGCACTACTGAGAGACAGAAGCTGTCCGTGAGCACTCCCATCAGTTGGAAGCCACAGGTTTTCAGTACCTTACCCACTATATCAGGGCCTGATGCCTTGCAAGGGTTCTCCAGGTGTGGAATGTATGCTTCTATCAGGATAATTGCAGAAAACTCCCATAGCAGATAAAATGGGTGAGACCTTGGCCGCTAGATTTTGCGAGTCAGGTGAGACAGAATAGTCTAATCATCAAAGACCTTCCTTTTTAAATACGATTAAGAAGTTGGAAGATTTATGGATAATTCATTCAATTCTGTTTGCATCTCCTCACCAATAGAAGCAGCAAGACTCAGACAACTTTTAAGCATAGACTGATATGTAGCAATCACCTATCTAGCCACCTACCCTTGATCTTCATTAGCATTTCCATACCCGAGTTCCTCACCACCATCTCCATGAATGTGACACTGTGGCCTTGTATACACTATGGCTGCCAGAGGTTAAGTCATCTGTGGCGAATGGTTAACCTTGCGACTCCGTGAATTTCCTTTGGGTGCTTTGATTTCCACCCGCGTTCCAGACATTTTGGATCAATTAGACACTGGAAATTGCCTTTCGTGGTAGGTGGTTGGTAGAATCTGGGGGAAGTTGATGAGAACGTAGGGAAATTCATGTAAATGCATTGTTTAATGGCTGTTATGGACTTGATGGACTGAAATGCATGTTCCTTAACTGTATAGCTCCATGATCAAGTCTTCATAACTATGAGTCAGTTTGGATAAATCCTACATTTACCTTTGAATTTTAGCACATTTCCCAGTATGGCACTATCCCTTCATCCACAGATGTACCTGTTGCATCCAATTTACTCTCTCCAACCATTCCATCTCCTTCCTTCTAAGCTCCAACTGGCATGAATGCTGACAATATGAATTCTTCAGTGGAGTCTATTGTATCCTAACCGCTGGTCATCCCTCCTCCTTGACTGCTTGTTTACTTTTCTAATCTTAGTGAATAATCTCTCAGCTGCATGTACTGAAATCCATTCACCATATTTAAATAATCTATTGGATTTTTCTAATTTTATGCTTCCACCGTGATTAAGGAGCTTTCTTTAGTAGAGGGTGGGGAATCTGTGCAATTCATTGTCACAGATGGCTGTGGAGGCCAAGTCATTGAGTACATTTTGAGTTTGATAGGTTCTTGGTTGGTCAAGCTGTCAAATGTTATGGAGAGAAGGTAGGAGAATGAGATTGAAATGCATGATGGATCAGCAATGGTGGAATTGATGGGCCAAGTAGCCTTGTTCTGCTCCCATATCTTATGGTCTTACATAATATATAAACTGGCAGTCTTTGTTTCAATGTCACTCTTGGATATTTAGCTTGCTAATCCATTGTGATAGTCATTTATAAATTTAGTGATGAGCTGTGCCTCCAAAGCAGACTCTGGCATGACATAGTTATCACATGACATGTCTACTGAAGCATCTGATCATTTTTACTACTCCCTATTTTAGCCAGGTAGCAAATTTCCTAGATAGGCAATTACCCTGTTTTCAATTTCATGAGTTTCAAATTTAGCTATTAATGGACCTTATCAAATACCTCCTGGAAGTCCATGAAAAATAATTCATTGCTTCAGCCACCTCAGTAATAAGTTCAATCAGATTCATTAGGTATGATCTAACATTTGTAAGTCTCCCTAATCAGTGTAAACTTTAAGTTTAGCCACTGTCTCTTTTACTACTGACTCCTGTAATTTTTAAACTGAACTGCAATTCCTTAGTATCCCACTTTATGTTATAAGAAAATGACATATACAGTGGCATGCAGGAGTTTGGGTACTCTGGTCAAAATTTCTGTTACTGTGAATAGCTAAGCAAGTAAAAGATGACCTGATTTCCAAAAGACATAAAGCTAAAGATGACACTTTTCTTTAATATTTTAAGCAAGACTACTTTCTTATTTCCATCTTTTACAGTTTCAAAATAACAAAGGAAAACGACCTGAAACAAAAGTCTGGGCAACCTGCATGGTAAGTACTGTACTTAGTAACAACCCCTTCGGCAAGTATCACAGCTTGTAAATGCTTTCTATAGCCAGCTAAGAGTCATTCAATTCTTTTTTGGGGGATTTTCGCCCATTCTTATGACCATATAACCATATAACAATTACAGCACGGAAACAGGCCATCTTGGCCCTTCTAGTCCGTGCCGATCACTTACTCTCAACTAGTTCCACCAACCTGCACTCAGCCCATCACCCTCTATTCCTTTCCTGTCCATACATCTATCCAATTTTACTTTAAATGACAATATCGAACCTGCCTCTACCACTTCTACTGGAAGCTTGTTCCACACAGCTACCACTCTCTGAGTAAAGTTCCCCCTCGTGTCACCACTAAACTTCTGCCCCTTAAATCTCAACTCATGTCCTCTTGTTTGAATCTCCCTTACTCTCAATGGAAAAAGCCTATCCACGTCAACTCTATCTATCCCCCTCATAATTTTAAATACCTCTAAAATACCTCTATCAAGTCCCCCCTCAACCTTCTACGCTCCAAAGAATAAAGACCTAACTTGTTCAACCTTTCTCTGTAACTTAGGTGCTGAAACCCAGGTAACATTCTAGTAAATCTTCTCTGTACTCTCTCTATTTTGTTGACATCTTTCCTATAATTTGGTGACCAAAACTGTACACAATACTCCAAATTTGGCCTCACCAATGCCTTGTACAATTTTAACATTACATCCCAACTCCTATACTCAATGCTCTGATTTATAAAGGCCAGCATTCCAAAAGCTTTCTTCACCACCCTATCCACATGAGAGTCCACCTTCAGGGAACTATGCACCATTATTCCTAGATCACTCTGTTCTACTGAATTCTTCAATGCCCTACCATTTACCATGGATGTCCTATTTTGATTAGTCCTACCAAAATGTAGCACCTCACACTTATCAGCATTAAACTTCATTTGCCATCTTTCAGCCCACTCTTCTAACTGGCCTAAATCTATCTGCAATCTTTGAAAACCTACTTCATTATCCACAACGCCACCTATCTTAGTATCATCTGCATACCTATTAATCCAATTTACAACCCCATCATCCAGATTATTAATGTATATGACAAACAACATTGGACCCAGTACAGATCCCTGAGGCACACCACTAGTCACCGGCCTCCAACCTGTCAAACAGTTATTCACCACTACTCTCTGGCATCTCCCATCCAGCCACTGTTGAATCCATTTTACTACTTCAATATTAATACCTAACGATTGAACCTTCCTAACTAACATTCCATGTGGAACCTTGTCAAAGGCCTTACCGAAGTCCATACAGACAATCATCCACTGATTTACCCTCATCAACTTTCCTTGTAACCTCTTCAAAACATTCAATAAGATTTGTCAAACATGACCTTCCATGCACAAATCTATGTTGACTGTTCCTAATCAGACCCTGTCTATCCAGATAATTATATATACCATCTCTAAGAATACTTTCCATTAATTTACCCACCACTGACGTCAAACTTACAGGCCGATAATTGCTAGGTTTACTCTTGGAACCCTTTTTAAACAATGGAACCACATGAGCAATACACCAATCCTCCGGCACCATCCCAGTTTCTAATGACATTTGAAATATTTCTGTCAGACCCCTGCTATTTCTACACTAAATTCCCTCAAGGTCCTAGGGAATATCCTGTCAGGACCTGGAGATTTATCCACTTTTATATTCTTTAAAAGCACTAGTACTTCCTCTTCTTTAATCATCATAGTTTCCATAACTACCCTACTTGTTTCCCTTACCTTACACAATTCAATATCCTTCTCCTTAGTGAATACCGAAGAAAAGAAATTGTTCAAAATCTCCCCCATCTCTTTCGGCTCCACACATAGCTGTCCACTCTGATTCTCTCAGGGACCAATTTTATCCCTCACTATCCTTTTGCTATTAATATAACTGCAGAAACCCTTTGGATTTATTTTCACCTTACTTGCCAAAGAAACCTTATGTCTTCTTTTAGATTTTCTAATTTCTTTCTTAAGATTCTTTTTACATTTTTTATATTCCCCAAGCCCCTCATTTACTCCATGCTGTCTATATTTATTGTAGATATCTCTCTTTTTCTGAACCAAATTTCCAATATCCTTTGAAAACCATGGCTCTCTCAAACTTTTAACCTTTCCTTTCAACCGAACAGGAACATAAAGATTCTGTACCCTCAAAATTTCACCTTTAAATGACCTCCATTTCTCTATTACATCCTTCCCATAAAGCAAATTGTCCCAATCCACTCCTTCCAAATCCTTTTGCATCTCCTCAAAGTTATCCTTTCTCCAATCAAAAATCTCAACCCTGGGTCCAGACCTATCCTTCTCCATAATTATATTGAAACTAATGGCATTGTGATCACTGGACCCGAAGTGCTGCCCAACACATACCTCTGTCACCTGACCTATCTCATTCCTTAACAGGAGATCCAATACTGCCCCTTCTCTAGTTGGTACCTGTATGTATTGCTGCAAAAAACTATCCTGCACACATTTTACAAACTCCAAACCATCCAGCCCTTTTACAGAATGGGCTTCCCAGTCTATGTGTGGAAAATTAAAATCTCCCACAATCACAACCTTGTGCTTACTATAAATAGCTGCTATCTCCTTACAAATTTGCTCCTCCAATTCTCACTCCCCATTAGGTAGTCTATAATACACCCCTATAAGTGTTACTACATCTTTCCCATTCCTCAATTCCACCCAAATAGTCTCCCAAGACAAGCCCTCTAATCTATCCTGCCAAAGCACCACTATAATATTTTCTCTGACAAGCAATGCAACACCTCCCCCTCTTGCCCTGCTGATTCTATCACACCTGAAGCAACGAAATCCAGGAATAATTAGTTGCCAATCATGTAATTGTGTAACCATCTCCTGTAACCATGTTTCACTAATAGCTACAACATTGTATTTCCAGGTATCAATCCATGCTCTAAGCTCATCCACCTTTCTTACAATGCTCCGAGCATTAAAATAAATGCATTTAAGAAATTCTCCACCTCTTACTCTCTGTTTATCCCTAACGGTGCAAACAACTTTGCTATCTTCTTTTTCTTCCTTCTCCCTTACATCTTCGGTCTGAGTGCTCCCCTTCTCTATCATCTGCCTATCCTCCCTCACACACTGTCTACAAGCTTTCTCTAGTTGTGAACTAACCTCCTCTCTCCTAGTCTCTTCAATTTGATTCCCACCCCTCAACCATTCTAGTTTAAAGTCTCCCCAATAGTGTTGCAAAAGGTTTCTAGTTCTGTGAGATTCTTGGGCCGTCTTGCATACACTGCTCTTTTGAGGTCTATCCACAGATTTTTGATGATGTTTATGTTGGGGAACTGTGAGGGCCATGGCAAAACCTTCAGCTTGTGCCTCTTGAGGTAGTCCATTGTGGATTTTGAGGTGTGTTTAGGATCATTATCCTGTTGTAGAAGCCATCCTCTTCTCGTCATCAGCTTTGTTACAGACGGTGTGATGTTTGCTTCCAGAATTTGCTGGTATTTAATTGAATTCAATCTTCCCTCTACCAATAAAATGTTCCCCGTGCCACTGGCTGCAACACAAGCCCAAAGCATAATCAATCCACCCCCATGTTTAACAGTTGGGGAGGTGTCCTTTTCATGAAATTCTGCACCCTTTTTTCTCCAAACATACCTTTGCTCATTGCAGCCAAAAAGTTCTATTTTAACTTCATCATTCCATAGGACTTGTTTCCAAAATGCATCAGGCTTGTTTAGATGTTCCTTTGCAAACTTCTGATGCTGAATTTTGTGGTGAGGACGCAGGAAAAGTCTTCTTCTGATGACTCTTCCGTGAAGGTCATATTTGTGCAGGTGTCACTGCACAGTAGAACAGTGCACCACCATTCCAGAGTCTGCTAAATCTTCCTGAAAGTCTTTTGCAGTCAAACGGGCATTTTGATTTGCCTTTCTAACAATCCTATGAGCAGCTCTCTCGGAAAGTTTTCTTGGTCTTCCAGACCTCAGCTTGACCTCCACCATTCCTGTTAACTGCCATTTCTTAATTACATTATGTGCTGAGGAAATGGCTACCTGAAAACGCTTTGCTATCTTCTTATAGCCTTCTGCTTTGTGGGCAACATTTATTTTAATTTTCAGAGTGCTAGGCAGCTGCTTAGAGAAGCCCATGGCTGCTGATTGTTGGGACAAGGTTTGAGGAGTCAGGGTATTTATAAAGCTTTGAAATTTGCATCATCTGTCCTTTCCTAATGATGATTGTGAACAAGCCATAGCCCTAACAAGCTACTTAAGGTCTGAGACCTTGGTAAAAGTTATCTGAGAGCTCAAATCTCTTGGGGTGCCCAAACTTTTGCATGGTGCTCCTTTCCTTTTTTTTCATTCTAAAATTGTACAAAACAAAAATAATACACTAATCTTGCTAAAAATGTTGAAAAGAATGTTTCATCTTTAACTTTATGACTCTTGGAGATCAGTTCATCTTCTACTCACTTAACTATTCACAGTAACAGAAATTTTGATCGGGGTGCCCAAACCTTTGCATGCCACTGTATAATCATACACTGTGAAGGATTACTGCAACAGACAGAACTTCGGAAGGTTATAACATGAGTTAAAATATTCTGAAATACCTGTGTTAAACTGTGGCTGCAAATAAGCTTAACCTGGGGATATGTTAACGAAGGAATATAGTGTAGGGGAAATCTATGGCCATGCATTTTCGGAGAAGGAATAAATGCATAGACAATTTTCTAAATGGGGATAAAATTCAGAAATCAGAGAAACTTGGGGCTCCTCATGCAGGATTCACTAAAGGTTAACTTGCAGGATGAGTTGGTGGTAAGGAAGGCAATTGCATTTTTAGCATTCATTTCAGGAGGACTAGACTATAAAATCAAGGATGTAATGCTGAAGCTTTATAAGGCGTTGGTCAGACCACACTTGCAGTATTGTAAGTAGTTCAGCCCCTTATCTAAGAAAGGATATGCTAGCATTGGAAAGGGTTCAGAGGCAGTTAATGAGAATGATCCCTGGGATTAAAGAGTTAATATATGAGGAGTGTTTGATGGCTTTGTGCTTGTAGTTGCTGGCATTTTGAAGAATGAGGAGTGATCTCATTGAAACCTATTGAATATTGAAAGGCCTAGACAGAGTGAATGTGGAGAGAGGAGGTTTCCTATAGTGGGAGAAATCTAGGTCAAGAGGGCATATACTCAGAACAGAAGGATGTCCTTTTAGAACAGAGATAAGGAGGAATTGCTTTCGCCAGAGGGTGGTGAATCCCTGGAATTCATTGCCACAGCCAGCTGTGAAGGCCATTGAATATATTTAAAGCAGAGAATGGTAGCTTCTTGATGAGTAAAGTGGTCAAAGGTTACGAGGAGAAGGCAGGGGAATGGGGTTGAGAGGGATAATAAATCAGCCATGATGGAATGACAGAGTAGACTGGATGGCCCAAGTGGCCTTATTTTGCTCCTATGTATTATAGTTTTATGGTCCTATGGAATTTATCGTCATCATCTTATGGTACTCCTGTTTTGCTTTTATTTGACACATTTCTACACGTGATTTAATCCTAACTTTACCAGTATGTCAAAGATGTTGACCCTCATTCTACTTACTGATGCTACATGATCACCAGTCCACCAGACTTTAGAAACATACTCACAAATGCAGGCACACTCAGAACACCCTCTTTTACATATTAGATCTGCAGAAAGAGGAGTGCTTTTGATGTCCCCTACAAGTTTTTATTTGTGCTCTCTTGTCTGAAAATCATCAAGCATCAGAGACAAGTAACAGGGAAATACTTGAACAGACTTGGATTTGAGAAATTATAAAACACCCTGGAAATCTTATCTTTCACTCTCTAAGTTTTTAAATAGCTTAGCAAGTAATACCAATTCAGCAAAAAGTCTGGTTTAAAAATAATTCTGTATCATTGTTTAATTTCAGATTATAAGGTATTTATTTTATATATTATTTACAATGTTTACATAAACTTCAGCTTCAACCTAAATTACATGGAATATGTTCCAGTTTTACAAAGGTATTAGATAATATTTAAAATATTAATTAAAACTTCTGCTTTTGTTTCTTTGTACCCCTTCCTTTGGAATTCTTTAACATGATTTGATGCTTAATTGGCTTGATGGCATCACAAGAGGCGGGTGCCAGGGATCTTGCTAGGTGGGTGCTGCAGGCATTAGAGAAATCCAAGCAACACACACAAAACGCTGGAGGAACTCAGCAGGCCAGGCAGCATCTATGGAAAAGACGATAGTCGACGTTTTGAGCCGAAACTCTTCGGCAGGACTGGAGAAAAAAAGAAAATGATTTCCAGCAGATTTTCTCTTGTTTGTGATTAGAGAAATATAAATTGATTTCCCAGTGATGGCTAGAACTTTATTTAGGATTAGTAATGTTGCATGGCTACTGAATGGAAATTGTGGGCCAGCAATTTTTTTACTGTGTGTTTCTAACTTGATTTTTATTTTGTTCAGACCAGACAAAATTTTTTCTCTTAATTTTCAAGATATACTTCTGATTTTCTTTCCACCTTCTGCTTCTTGTCTTCATCCCTAGATCCATTACCCCTTTTGCTGGTCAATACGGTTAGCGTGGTGCTATCACAGCTCAGGCATTGGGAGTTTGGAGTTCAGTTCTGGAGTCTCCTGTAAGGAGTCTTTGTATGTCCTTCCTGTGGAATGAGTGGGTTTTCTCCGGGTGCTCTGGTTTCCTCCCACAGTCCAAAGATGTACCAGTTAGTAGGTTAATTGGTCATTGATTTGGATGAGGTTAAATCAGGGTTGATGGGGGTTTGCTGGGATGGCATGGCTCGAATAGCCTGATGGGCCTACTCTGCACTGTATCGCTAAATAAATAATCAATAAATCTTCTGAGGAAAATAATCAGTAAAGAGACCAAAGCTTCCAACTGATGTTCAATATTATCACTTTAACATTAACACAATTACAACCTGCAAAATATAAATATGATCAGATAAGAATCTGGTTTATCTCAATGGTGATTGTGATGTTGACTCTTAATTGGCCCCAAAAAGAGGCCAACAAATTAAACCAGTTTTAATTTCCATGGAGAAAGGTACATAGAGTCTGTGGGTTATTTTTGCAGTGCTGCAAAACAAATAGATATTTTAAGCAGTTGCATAATACAATTAATTACACTACAATCGACATTTTTATTAGAAAGGCATTTATAGATAGTGGACACCAATTTAATTTTGTAATGTAATCTCAATTACTGTCCATGGTCATGTCACAAGATTCTTGCTGAATATGTTGAATTATCACAATTAAAAAGATGGTAAGGTCCTCTGGAACAGAGGTTGGCATAGCACAGAAGCACAGACAGGTAAGATACACGAGTCTTAAGATACAAAAGGAAGTAAACCTTCAATGGCAGGATCTTCAAGCATTTCCATGTGCAGTCATTGTAACATTATGTACCATCTTTAAATGACCACCTTTTTCCGAGTGTGCAGTCATTGGCTCGAAAGCCAATCATTCAACACAATCAAAAATTCTTGATATTCTGTCCTGAGTTATTAGTGCCCTGACTTGACATCAATGTTAACCCATTTTTTTTTTAATGACAGTCTGCTTGTTTTTGTGTAATAGTCTCTTCACATTGCCAATTAATAAATTTGGAGGTTAGCAAATGGCTCCTCAGTCTGAAGAAGCAACTGGGTGAGAAGTTTGTGGAGATACAGCATTTTATGAGCATCAAAAAGTTGTTTCAACCTGAAGTTAAAGCTCATTACATGTGTGGAGGCTGGCTGAATAAAATTCTATAGAACAAGGTCTCGCAACTCTCCAGTTTACTCCTGCAGAGAGATGAGTTCCAGCTAACTGTGTCAAGCTATCAATTAAAAATGAAGCTCTTTGAAATCCACAATATCATTAATTTAAATTTATATATTTCAACCATCTGTATTCCTATAATTAGCTCTCCAAATACTTCCATGTGAATGTTGGAAGAATGTACACACTTTTATTTGATTCAGCAGAGTAAATTGTTACTGAATTTATAATCTAGAGACCTGGAATAATGGCACAGAGACAGCTGTTCAAGTCTCACCACTGCTGTTGTAGAAGTCTAAATTCAGTTCATTTGGTGAACTTGGAATTAAATAACAATTGCACCAGCAATGTAGATCATTTACTTCCATCTTTCCTTAAAACAAAGAAGACCATTTTGACCCATCAAGTCTATGCTAGCCCATAGAGCAAGCCCATTCTCTGCCAGTTTTCCCTGAAAACTATTCTCATTTTTCATCTTCTCCTCTGTGCCAGATCCTCATAGTTCTTAATTCCTCATCTTTCAAAGCTTTACAATATTTATTTCCTCATTAAATGTTGCTGGTGATTTAACTTTCATAACTTTTGGGGCAGAGAATTCCAGGGATTCACTATCCTCAGTGATAAGAAATTCCTCCACATCTCAATTTAAAATCACTATCTCTGAATCCTATAACAACGACCGTTCAATTAAGATTCTCTCATGAACAGAAGCATCTTGACATCTACCCTGTAATGTCCTCCCAGGAACTTATTTTTTCAATAAGATCACCCCTCATTATCCTAAACTCCAAAGAAAATAAATCTAATTTCATTAGCTGCTAGTGATACGGCATCCCAGAATATAACCCAGGAATTAGCCTAGAAGATCTCTTTTGGACTGCATCCAATGCTAGTATTTCCTCTCTTAAATAAGGAGACCTTAACTGTTCACAATGCACCTGATGCATCTGATGTGGTCTCAGTAATCTCTGTTTCTAAACCCTGAACCTCTTGCAATAAAGACACAAGACAATGCAGATGCTGGAATCTACAGCACCAATTCCTTTCCCTCCATGACACTGCTTGACTTTCTGAGTTCCTCCTTCAGACTGCTTATTGCTGCATGTTACTTTGGAATGTGGGAAGAAACCTGGGATCTTGGAGGAAATGCACATGGCCAGAGGGGGAACATGCAAACTCCACGTAGACAACACTGAAGGTCAGGACTGAACCTGGGCTGCTCTCCTAGGTGTGCCAGGGTGCCACCCCTATCAGCAATACAACAACAATGCCTATTTGTATATCAACAGTTGCAAGTTTCCAAACACTTTACAAAGATGCTGTGAAGCAAAAACATTGTGCAAAATAATATTTAAAAATGTTGGGCATCTCAATGAGTCCAGCAGTGTTGGGTGAATGTATCTCAATGCGTTAAAACTTGATTAGTTTTACTTTGGATGCACTTAACAAAGAATTCAAAAAGTTTTATCATGAGAAAGACCTTACCTGTTAATTGTAGGGGAAAAAATAAATTGTGATAGGAGATTGGCACTTGGCCTAACATTAGGAACCAAGGGAATTAGAAGATTCAGTCCTACCACTTTATCAAGAAGAACTATTTTTCTACACTTGTGATTAATTACATGTAAGAACTGGACCCTTAATCATTCTTGTAGCCACTGTAACCATTAGGTTAATGATTTTAAATGGGAATGAAAATATAGCATTGTTGTTGTTGTTCAGTCGTTAAGTCGAGTCCAACTCTTCATGACCTCATGGACACCTGCACACCAAGCCTTCTTGTTGGAAGCTGCCTCTCTAAGATCCCCCGAGATCATACTTATTGTCTGAGAAATATTATCTATCCATTGTAGCCTCTGTCATTCTCTCTTTCTTTTACCTTCTGTTTTACCTAACATGAGAGTCTTCTCCAAGGAGTCCTGTCTTCTCAAGATGCAGCCAAAATATTTGAGCTTTTGTCTCATAATCAAGCCTCCTAGTGAGCAGTCTGGCTGTATTTCTTCAGGTATTGACTTGATGGATCCTCTTCCTGTCCAACAAACTCTTAACATTTTCCTTTAGCATCCAAGTTCAAAGGTCGATTCTTTTGTATTCAGCCTTACTAATAGTCCAGGTCTCATAGCCATACATCACAACTGGAAATACCATAGACTCGACTATACGGGTCTTCATAGATAATGTTATGTCTTTGCTCTTCAGTATTTATCTAAATCTGACATTGCTGCCCTCCCAGACGTAAGCATCATTTCATTTTGTGGCCGCAGTTACCATCTATAGAAAATTTTTGAACTGAGGAAGACAAAATCCATCACTGCTTGCAGTTCCTTTCCATTTATTACCATGGAGTTAATAGGGCTGGTGACATAATCTTGGTTTTCTTGATATTGAGCAACAAGCCAGCTTTTGCACTTTCTTCTTTCACTTTGATTAGAAGCTTCCTCAAATCCTCCTCACTTTCAGCCATTAGAGTGGTATCATCTGCATATCTGAGGTTGTTAATATTTCGGTTGGCAATTTTGATTCCACCATTTGAATTCTCTAGACCAGCATTCCTCATGACATATTCAGCATATAGATTAAATAAGTAGGGTGACAATATGCAACTCCTTTCCCAATCTTGAACCAGTTTGTTGTTCTGTGTTCAGTTCTAACTACTGCTTCTTGATATATAACATGCATTCTTTCAAATGGCTGGTATTCAATGGAGAAGTAAGAGACTGTAGATGCTGGGATCTGAGGCAACACATGAAGCATTGGAGGGATGCAGCAGATCAGACTAACCCTTCACCTGAACACCGGTTGCTGAGCAAGATCAGCTCTTTTGAGGAATGAGTGCCTTCCCAGCCTCTCAGTGCAGGCCGTCCTTGCCTGTGTGCCCAGTACAAATAAACGGGAACAGGCTGAGCAGTTGTTTCAAGTGCCAGGCATTGTTCATCTTGACCCTTGTCATTGTGGTGAACTACATATACCTGTCTGGACACGCCCCTCTGCTGACTGCTCCTGTGGCTCCTCCCACAGACCCCTGTATAAAGGCGATTGGAGACACTGCTCCTCCCTCAGTCTCCAGGATGTTGTGTGGTGGTCTCTTGCTGCTAATCGTGGTCTCTTGCAGCTAATAAAAGCCTATCGTTCGCCTCCCGTCTCCAAGAGTTACTGATAGTGCATCAGTCATACAACATCCTTTTATGCATTTTAGGCATATTAGGTTGACTGTGTGTCAGTGTTAACCAAAACAAAGATACAGCATCAGGATCCAGCACTGGGTGTTCACTCTATACCTAAGTTGGCCCTCTTTGAATTATTACATATAGTCTCTCCACATGCTTGTCAATGACTGAATCTTAAACCTGAAGTGTATGCAATTCATATTCATTACCATTTTCTTCCCGTCCTTTAATAACTAGATGCAATTTTCAGGATGAAAGCTAATTTTATCGCGTTAACAAATATGAGCTTTTGAAGTCTGAGTACAATGGTTACATTATACTGCATAAAATATAAGATGAGTTAAACTTCCTTTCACTCTTGAATACTTTAATTTGAACAGGGTATTAAGCTGCACTGATATATTTTTGGAACTGTCTCTTAAGGCCTTTTCAGCAAAATGATACTGAATTCTCTGCTACATTAATGACTGAATTGGCACTGCTTCCTGCACCCATGTGCATGTCCTTGTTTAATCATCTTCACCACCAACTTTCACCTCACCATAAAATTCAATCGGTCCACCTCTGTCACTCCTCTCTCCTTTATTGAGCTCTCTGTCTCTATCTCCACAGAAAGATTTTTTACAAACCCACTGACCCCCCCCCCCCCACAGTTATGTTAACTGTACCTCTTCCCACCCTGTCACTTGCAAGGATACGACTTCCACCTCTCTGCTCCTCTGTCACCATCACATCTGTTATCATGATGAGATTTTCATTGCAGGATATCTGAGATGTCGTCTTTTAGCCAACTGCTATCAATGCTGCCCTCACCCAGCTCTCTTCTATTTCTCATACATCTGTCTCCTTGCCCCCATTCCACCAGACGTAACAGGGATAGGGTTCCTTGTGATCACACCTATCACCCTGTGAGCCTCTGTACCTAACACATTGTTCTTCTTAACTTCCACCATCTCCAGTAAGAATCCATCACCGATCCCATCCCATCCCTTCCCTCAGCTCTCTGCTTTCTGCAGGGATCATTCTTTTCATGTGTCCTTCCCCACTGCCCCTTCTTGTGGCACTTTACCCTGTGACTGTGCTAAGTACTACACCTGCTTTACACCTCTTCCCTCACCACCATTCAGGTTCTTCCAGCGGAGGTAAGTCCATCAGTGTCAGTTTTCCATCCGGTACTCCTAACATGGCCTCCTCTACCTTGATAAAACCCAACACAGATAGGGGATTTCCTTTGTTATGTATGTTCACTCTGCTCATGTATGAGGCAGGATCTTCTGATGGCCAGCCATTTAAATTCCACTTTCCTTTCCCACAGTAAGTCTGTATATGACCTCTTCTACTGCTGTGTTGAGGTCAGACAGTGATGAAAGGAGCAACACCTCAATTCCATATCGGACATCTCCAGTATGATGCATCAACATGGATTTTTCTTCTGCCCACCCCTTCCCATTGCTGTCACTCTATTACCTCTTTCTCTTTCTCTTTCCCCATGCTCACAACCTGCCCATCATCCACACCTTTCACATTCTGGTTCCCCATCTCCTTCCCTTTGACCCATGGTCAACTGTCCTCTCCTGTCAAATTCCATCTTCTTCTGTCATTTGTCTCTTCCACCTATCACCTCCCAGGAAAAAGATACAAGTTGTGCTCCACGTTTCTTTGAAGAAGTGCAACATTCCTGCTGATTCCTGGAAATTATTGACCCATGACAACACAATTTGGGGATGACATTGAGAATCTAAAACCAGGCATCAGCCGCACACAGAAACTCTGGAAGAGTGACATAAGGACTGAAATATCTCCCAAGCTACTCACTCACCCACCATCCGTAGAAAAGTCTGTGGCTCTTACACCAGGCTTCATTAGCAACCTCAAAACCCACAGAACCAGAGCAGAAACAAGTCACCCTCGGCTCCCAGCAACTGCCAAAGAAAACCTTTGCTGTAGCTACCTTTCTGTGCAGTTGAAACCAGAACACTAGATAAACCTCATTGTTCAGTCTGAGCAACATTCTTCAGTTTATATAACCCATCCAGTTAGAAATTTTCACACCAGCATTGGTTTTCACTAAATGGACATAAAATCTGCTGAACATCATCACTCCAGCATTCTGTTACAGTATTCTAACTCCTACGTACTTAACCCAGTGTTGTTAGGATTTGGCAGTGGGACAATCACTGAATAACAACACAAAAAGAGAATGTAACAGTATTTAGACATTAGGGGGGCTACAAAGGGAGAGAAAGCCAAGCAGTCCCAGGGACATATAACTGGCAACGATAGAGGAACTAGCTGCTGATTTGCAAGAAACCTATTAAATGAATCTTGGGTTTAATCACAAAATCCACAGCGGGTCTAATGAGAGTCATTTAGTGATATTTAAACTATTTAGCTTACGGCTTTTCTATTTGAGTTGGAAAGCACAAACAAAAGCCACAACTCACAATGCCCATGTGGTTTGAATCTCTGTGGTACTGAGCTACCACAGAAAATCCTGAATTTCAGTCACATCCCAACTGACCAAGGTTCCAATGCTCCACTTTCCTAGTCAGTGTCAAAGTCCTACTACACCAATCTCCCAACGAACCAAACTCCACCACACCTCTCTCCCAATCAGCTGACCCTTTCCTATCACACCCCTTCTCACCACACCCACCTTTAACCAACTAACCTCCATCACACCCTTTCATCCCAATCAGATAACTCTTTCACACCACACCCATCTTCAGTCAACTAACCTCCACCACAACCTTTCTGACGAGTCAGCTTACAGAGAGGAGGTGCAGTGGCTAACAGACTGGTGCAGAGCCAACAACCTGTCTCTTAATGTGAACAAAACAAAAGAAATGGTTGTTGACTTCAGGAGAACATGGAGCAACCACTCCCCACTGAACATCGACGGCTCCTCGGTAGAGATCGTTAAGAGCACCAAATTTCTTGGTGTTCACCTGACGGAGAATCTCACCTGGTCCCTCAACACCAGCTCCATAGCAAAGAAAGCCCAGCAGCATCTCTACTTTCTGCGAAGGCTAAGGAAAGTCCATCTCCCACCCCCCATCTTCATCACATTCTACAGGGGTTGTATTGAGAGTATCCTGAGCAGCTGCATCACTGCCTGGTTCGGAAATTGCACGATCTCGGATCGCAAGACCCTGCAGCGGATAGTGAGGTCAGCTGAGAAGATCATCGGGGCCTCTCTTCCCGCCATTACGGACATTTACACCACACGTTGCATATGCAAAGCAAACAGCATTATGAAGGACCTCACGCACACCTCATGCAAACTCTTCTCCCTCTTGCCGTCCGGGTAAAGGCACTGAAGCATTTGGGCTCTCATAACCAGACTATGTAACAGTTTCTTCCCCCAAGCTATTCGACTCCTCAATACCCAGAGACTGGACTGAACACCAGCTTACTGCCCTATTGTCTTGTTTATTATTTATTGTAATGCCTGCACTGTTTTGTGCACTCTATGCAGTTCTGGGTAGGTCTGTAGTCTAGTGTAGATTTTTCTGTGTTGTTTTTTTCTTTACGTAGTTCAGTCTAGTTTTTGTACTGTGTCATGTAGCACCATGGTCCTGAAAAACGTTGTCTCATTTTTACTATGTACTGTACCAGCAGTTATGGTCGAAATGACAATAAAAAGTGACTTGACTTGATTTGACTTGACTTGACTTGACTTTCTCCCAACCAGATAACTCTTCCCCACTACACCCACCTTCAATCAACTACCTTCACTGCACCCCTCTGCCTATCACGTAATCCATTTCCAGCACAGCCACCTTCTGCCAACTAACCTTTACCACACCCCACTCCTTCAACCAGTTAACATGTCCATCACAACAACTGAAACTCTGTCATACCCTCTTCCTCAACCAGCTAATGGCGCCATAACAGCCCTCCCCAATGGTTAACACCAAGCACAATACTCCCAACCAGCTAATGTCTCTACCACCCCTGCCGTCAACCAGCGAACACCTCCACCACACTCCCCCTCAATAGCTAACACCTCAAAACACAACACTCCCCAACCAGCTAACACTTTCACCACCCCTCCCTCAACCAGCTAACACCTCCATTACATCTCTGCTTTCACCTTCAATGCAGTCCTCTCCAGCACACCAGGCATGCCTTATTTAATGCTGACGGCACGTTTGCTGGTATCTATGACCACCTTCCATGTCACTGCAAACAAACCACAACTCTCAGTAGAGCCAAACCAGTCTCTGATTATCAGGAATATTCTTATTTTAGTTGACATGGGAAAATAAACCAAAATTATATGTTTCAATGTATTTGGGTAAAATTGTGCCGGAGGAGGTTTACACATACATTCAGCATAGCAGAACAAGTCATGATGTTTGGAAAACCAAACACAAAGTACTAATGATGGGAAATGATGTGGCGATGAAAATCAGAGATACAATATAGAAACAAGCTCGTCAGCCAGATGAGTCCACATCCCACACTAATCCTACTTTAATTCCACTCTTTTTAGAATTCCCACATACCTAACAACTCATCACAGATCCCACCACTCACCTACACACCAGAGAAGATTTACAGCAGCCAGTTAGTGAATGAACCTGCACATCTTTGGGATGAGGGAGGAAGCTGAAGTCCACAAGGCCACAGAGAGAACATGCAAACCGCCCACAGTAGCAGCTGGAGTCAGGATTGAAGCTGGGCCCGTGGCAGAGTGAGCTCGTGACCTATCAGCTGCACCATTGTGAGCTGCACTGTGACAAATGAGCCATTTGCAACAGCATGTGGTTGCACTAAGATGCTCACTATGCTGTCAATATACAACATAGAATAACAGTGCACAGGAACAGGCTCACAATCTGTGCTGACCATGATGCCAAATTAAACTAACCCCAGCTGCCTGGACACAAACCATATTCATCTATTCCCTGCCTGTTTTGTGTCTCTCTAAACTCCTCTTAATGTTGCTCTTATATCTGCTTCCATCACCCTCTAGCAGTACATTCCAGACTATGTATAGTTATCCTATCTATGCCACTCATAACTCTATGTACTTCCATCAAGACGACCCTAGATCTCCAGTGCTGCAGAGAAAATAATGCAAGCTTCTCATACCTCCTTCTCATTCATGATCTCTAATCCAGGTCACAAACCACTGAATATCATCAGCACGCTCTGCAAAGTGCTTGCATCCTTCCTGTAATGTGGAAACCAGAACCGCACAAATATGACCTAACCAAAGGTTAATAGAAGCTTAAAATTGTGTAAAATCTTGTTTTTCCTTATTGTTATGCCTCAGGTATATGAGGCTCGTCTGCTGTGGTTGGCAGCTTATTTAGGAGATGATCCCAAACCTCCACTGTCCTGCAGCTATACCCACTCTTGGGGAAGACTTTAGGAGTAAATGCTGAGGAAAAATCCAAAACTGGAGTCTAAGGCAGTCCTCCGTTGAGTTTAACACTGGCTGGCAACTCCTGCCAAACTGCCATTCCTTTGGGTTCATCAGTTGTGTGGACAAAGGGAGTCTGCTGTGTGAGCAACAGCTTGCTCTTCACCCTGACCTGCGTAACACCTAGACAGCTAGAATACAATATCCATGATTGACCCTGGGCAATGGAGGGCCTCCTATGTTGTTAAAATAACAAATGGGTTTATCACCCAAATATACTATGACGCTCGGGGGGGGGGGGGGGGGGGTTGACAGCCTACCCCCGCATTTCTAATGACCAGCACTGTTTATTGTTCTTCAGTTAAAATGCTTTTGTGGGATTATGGTGAGAAGTTCCAGTTCATTCATTGTTACATTTTAACTTGAGTTATACAGTTATTCGCTTGTGTACTTGTGGGTTACCCTAACTGTAACCTGGGTGTGTGATGTGACCGGGTACTACGACCTGGTGAGACTGGCTGGGTTCATTCTCCAGGTCGTAGTGCCCGGTCTGTTTTGTGTTTATCACAATAAAACGGTTGTTGAGTTTAATGAGCTTCCTTGTCTGCCATTATGGACCAAATGCACACCACAATACTGACTGATTTATCAAAATTAAAAAAGCAGAATTGCACCTTCTGTTTGGGTGTGCAACAAAACATTCAAATGAAACTGCACAAGCTTCCTTGATTTGGTGCATCTTGCTCAGTCTGATCATCTCCCATTTTTACTCAGCACACGTTGATAATCTAAAGCCAATCATGAAAAGGGATAATGGGTGTAATTCTGGCACTTATAGACCAGTAAGTCTCACATCAATGGTGGTCAAACTATTGAAGAGGATTCTTAAAGACAGGATTTACAAGTATTTGGAGAAGCATAGCCAAATTAGGAGTTGTCAGCATGGTTTTGTGAGGGGCATGTCACGGCTCATGACCCTGACTGACTTCCTTGAGGAAGTGATCAAACAAATGGAAATAAAGCAGTGGATGTGGAGTATATGGATTTTAGTAAAGTATTCAATAAGGCTCCCCATGGTAGGCTCGTTCAGAAAGTCAGGAGGCTTGGGGTGCAGGGAACTTCGCTGTGAAAAAATAGCTACTGCAAGAAGGCATCATTTTAAGGTGATTAGAGCAAAGTACAGGGCCTTGTCAGAAGTTGGGTTTTAACAGAGGTAGGTGCATGTTGTTAGAGACTCTAATTTAGGGACAGATACATTAGGGAGATTTAAGAGACTCTTTGAAGGTCACATGGATGAAAGGAAAGTGGAAAGTTATGTGGGAGGGAAGAACTGGATTAATCTTAAAAGGGTTGGCATAGCATGGTGGGCTGAAGAGCTGTACTGTACTGTACTATTCTATGTAATTACAGAACATTTCAAAATGCACACTGCACACAAGAGACTCTAATTTATATTGTGCTTATAACTTGTAGAACAAGATTATTATTACATGCAGTTCAACAGATTAGGCATCAAATAAACAGGTTGATCCAGTGAGCCCTGTAAAGCTGCACTCTTCCATGGGTTGTATAAGATCATCAGCACAACATCAGCTGCTGATGCATTATAAACCCTGGTAGGCAGCTACTTGGGCTTTCAGAAAGAACTAAACAAGGTCTGAGTCTGCTGTAGGACCAGACATTGCCTGCTGTCTCCTTTAGACCAGTATCTGCTCAGATTATCTGCTGATTAGACTCCCCAGTGCACATGAAGTAGTTTGTTAGCTCAGATGATAAGATCTTGAAAAAGTCAAGTCTGTTGCTCAGAGTCTCTGGAGAAGTCAGTACAGCTAAGAAAGTTCAGTATCTGGTGGTCCCTTAGTCACACTTCATGTGGTGGACAGTTTACCCACTTCATGGTCTGCAGACAACATTTCTTTCCAAAGTCCTCTTAGAATTTTAAACATGCCATGGAGAGAGAGATCGGGACTGTTAAACATGACATAATCTGTGACCCTAACCACACAGGAGTAGTGCAGGAGGAGTCAGCCCTAGGATAGGGCAGAATGAGTCTATAGCGGGACAGTGCAGGATTCTTTACTGAGATAGGGGAGAAAGATTTTAGCGTGATTGCCAGCAGGTTATTGGATTATTATTCTTTGCAGGCTATCAAAACACTATGTCTGCCGTAACCAATTTTTCGTCAGGAAACTGTTACATTACTGTTGGCTTTGGAGAAATTTGTCACCACATTCCAATGAACTTCCATTAATTGCTCAGATCACTGATGTTCCCTTCTTTAAGTTTTCTGATCCTAGGTTTGCTAGTCTCCTACCCTTGGCTTCCCCATCATCAATGGTTTCCTCTATTCCCTGCTCACTGAATGCCTTTTGTCCCCATGCCTTATTGCAGCACAAGTTTTAACACATCTGTGAGGGATCCACTGAATATAAGGTAAATGCAACAACATTTGTGCAAGTCATGAGATCAGGTGTCACAAGGTTAGACAACAGAATGTCAAGCTTCAGAAAATGCTTCAAATTAGTGCTGTCTTCGTAAAATTCTTGCAACTCTTCAGAGAACATGTGCACCGAAAAACAATAAATTGATGAAAAGGAAACACATTAACTTTGAATCATAGACTCATCGAGAGGTAGAGTACGGAAGCAGGCTCATGAGCTTACCTTGTAACGACTGACCATCAACCACACTCTTTTACATTAATCTCATTGTATTCTCTCCATATTCCCACGAAATTTCACCCAGGGTCTATCATTATGAGTAAATTACATCTGCCAGTGTCAATCCTCATATTTTTGAGAGGTAGGTGAAAACTCAACACAAATAATACCAGAGGTCAGGATTGAGCCTGGGTCTGTGGAGCAGTGAGATGGCAGCTCTACCATTGGACTGCTTCAGTTTATTTCTGTTAAGCCCTGGTTCCTGAAAGAAATAATGAGGACAATTAGAATCTGTAACATCACAAGTAAAATTATAATAATTATTCATCAAAAACAATTCATGTTTATATAGGGTGCAAGGAAAAATTCCAAATGTATTGCATGGCAAACATTTGGTATTAGGATGTAGCCAAATAGTAACTTGATTCCCAGCTACTAACTTCATCAGACAGTCCTAGTTCCAAGTACCTGCCAGAAGAGCTTAATGTGTACATCAGGATTGAGTGTGAGCATGTAGATAGCAAGGATAATTTCTCAGTAAGAAATCAGCATGCCTGTCAGTCAACTGCAACTGTACTCAATAACAGTAGTCTTGAAGCAGATCCACTAAAGAATATGTCGTGGATAAGAAATGATGCCTACCACACTGTTTCCATTCCGAGCATCAGGACTTCATTACAGCACTTCAGGGGGAGCACAGCATGGCTCAGAATAGTTGCCCCAAGGCTTCCATTTACCTAACAGTTGTAAAGCATTAAACAGGATAATCATTAGGGATTAAGGAGCCATACAATTTATTCTTCCCTTTACTGCACATATATCACGGAAAGAAAAAAGTCTACTCCCATCAGTGCCACATTTACAAGAGTGTAGTTGTATCCAGCGGGTGTAGGGGTGGGGGTGTGTTTCCATCTGCAAGTTTCCAATTCATGTTCCCAATGGACGAGGAGAAAAATTTGTAGACTCCGTCCAAGATTAGCCCTTGCAGTGCTACTTTGGTAATCAGGAAGAATAAGTCATTAGAAGGATGCGGCAAACTTTCAGTATATTTTCCTTTTCATCACGTGCATTTTGCAGCAACATTTTGTGACAGACATCATCTCATTTTTAGCCAATGGTATGTTGCCATTCCTCACTGATGCTATCTGGAGCACAGTTAACACAACAACTATATTGAATCTGTGCAGGTTAAACCATCATAGGTTAAACAGCATAGTGCCAGGTTATATTAAATGGCAAGCACAACACCCAGCGGATATCATCATATCTCTGATTTATCATGGGAGTGCACCAGTAGAAGATTAGAGCTCATTTCCTGCTGCTGCCTGTAAGGAGCTTATACATTTTCAATGAATGCGCATTTCCTCCAGGTATTCTGGTTTTCTCCCACATTCAAAAGACATACGAGTCAGGGTTAATAAGTTGAGGACATGTTACGTTGGCACCAGAAGCATTGTGACACTTGCGGACTGCCCTCTGCACATCCGAGACTGTGTGGGTTATTGACACAAACAATGCATTTCACTGTCTGTTTTGATGTGACAAATAAATCTAATCTTTGTCAAATCTCAGCATCAGCTCCTTCTGCTCCTGCTCACCTTACAGAAAGAAAGAAGGTATCTATCTGAATGTCTCGTAGTTTCTCAAAGTTCTCACATCAAATAAAGTTCTTGATGCATTGGAGGGGACATAGCAGTCAGCCTCATCATAGCAATCCCCAAAACAGTAAGACAACGATGATCAGATAATTATCTCCAAGAAGAACAAGAATTAGGTAGCCCTCCTTCAGTGCTGTGTGGTTGTCAGTCTAGATCTTGCCTCAGGAATGGGACTTGAGCGTGCAAGTGTGTGAATTATGTGATACTGCGGCGACCCACTTTCTGCGCAGGCGAACCAGCTCACAAATAGCCAGGGTGCGGGGGGAGACTTTGGTAATGCACCTCTGACGTCATTTCCGCCCGGAGAGGGCGGGCGCTAGGGATTAAATGCCAGCGCTGCGAAGTTTGAATAAACTAGTCTCGAAACGACTTACCGACTGCGTGTCATTATTTCAGCGCTGTGTGTAGCACATCGCTACATTGGTGACCCCGACGGTCCAAACGGGATTTGGACCAAAGATGACCGACTCTTCATCTGTTCACGCAGTTTCGCTAAAACTGCTGACTTTCTGGACACTGCGACCACGCGTGTGGTTTAGTCAAGCAGAAGCCCAGTTCCAGATTCGGCAGATATCCTCTGATTCCACGCGTTACTACCACATGGTGAGCGCCCTTGACCAGGAGACAGCCGCCCAGGTTGCGGATTTCATACAGTCGGCCCCCGGAAGAAGGCAAATATGAAGCATTCAAAGAGCTGCTCATTGGGACCTTTGGCCTCTTACGCCTGCTTCACCTCACCTGGATGGTTTGGGAGACAGACTGCCGTCAGCATTGATGAACGAGATGCTGGCCCTGGCTGACGGACACAAGCCCTGCCTCATGTTCGAGCAAGCGTTCCTAGAGCGACTGCCCAAGGACATACATCTGCTGCTGGCCGACGCAGATTTCAGCTACCCCCGGAAGGTGGCGGCCCGGGCAGACGTGCTGTGGAAAGCCAAGAGGGAGAGCGTGGCGTCCGTCGGTCAGATTACCAGGCCACGCGCCCAACAGTGGACCAGACCAGGCCCGGCAGGGGGGCGCACACAACACAGAGGCAGGAGTGAGGAGGCCAGTGAACAGTGGTGTTTCTACCACCAGCAGTGGGGCACAAAAGCCCGCCGTTGTCGCCTGCCCTGCAAGGGCCAGGGCCAGGGCCAGCTGCCGCTAATGACTACCAGGACAGCCTCTTGTACGTCTGGGACAAACAGTCGGGACGCCGCTTCTTGGTCGACACTGGAGCGGAAATCAGCGTCTTGCTCCCGACGGGGTACGACACCCGCAACAGGAAGCCAGGACCCACCCTGAGGGCCGCAAATGGCAGCACGATACAGACTTACGGCACCCGCACAGTGCAGCTGCAGTTCGGCGTCAGCCGGTTCACGTGGGACTTCACACTGGCCGTGGTGGCCCAACCACTCCTGTGGGCGGACTTCTTGCGAGCTCACAGCCTGCTGGTCAACTTGCAAGAGAAAAGACTGGTACATGCCGAGACTTTCCAGACGTTCTCCCTGGGTGAAGCCAAGTTGCCGGCCCCACACCTGGATTCCATCACGCTGTCGGACAACGAATTCACCAGAATCCTGGTGGACTTTCCATCAATTCGGGCACCGCAGTTCACGGCAGCCATGCCCAGACACGGAGTTCAGCACCACATCCCGACCAAGGGACCTCCCCTCCACGCCCACGCACGGAGGCTCTCCCCAGAAAAGCTCCGCCTGGTGAAGGAGGAGTTCAAGAGGATGGAGGAATTGGGGATCGTACGGAGGTCCGACAGCCCATGGGCCTCCCCCCTGCACATGTTGCCCAAAGCAGCTGGGGGTTGGAGACCATGCGGCGACAACCACAGACTGAACGAGGCTACAACTCCAGACTGCTACCCCATGCCGCACATACAGGACTTTGCAGCGAACCTGCATGGGGCAAGAATATTTTCCAAAGTAGACCTCGTCCGGGGATACCATCAAATCCTGGTGCACCCTGAAGACATCCCCAGAACAGCACTTATCACCCCGTTCAGCCTGTTCGAGTTCCTCCGAATGCCGTTCGGCCTGAAGAATGCTGCACAAAAGTTCCAGCAGCTAATGGATGCAGTGGGACGCGACCTGGACTTTGTGTTCATCTATTTGGACAACATCCTTATAGCCAGCAGTAGTCGCCAGGAGCATCTGTCCCAACTCCACCAGCTCTACTCCCGCTTGAGTGATTTCGGCTTCACGATCAACCCGGCCAAATGCCAGTTCGGTCTCGATACCATCGACTTCCTGGGCCACTGGATTACCAAAGATGGGGCAATACCTCTGCCCACTAAGGTAGACGCGATCCACCACTTTGCCCGGCCCAACACGGTCAAAGGCCTACAGGAGTTCGTTGGTATGGTGAACTTCTACCACCGTTTACTCCCCTCAGCAGCCCGTATTATGTGCCCTTTGTACAGCCTGATGTCGGGTAAAGGCAAGGACATTACTTGGGACGAGGGGGCCGCGGCCGCTTTCGTTAAAGCCAAGGAAGCCTTGGCAGATGCCGCGATGCTGGTGCACCCTAGAACGGACGTTCCGACCGCACTCACAGTGGACGCATCCGACACAGCAGTCGGTGGGGTGCTGGAGCAGCTCATCGAGGGGCACTGGCTACCCCTGGCATTCTTCAGCAAGCACCTATGACCACCCGAACTCGAGTACAGTGCTTTCGACCGGGAGCTGTTGGCACTGTATCTAGCAATCCGGCATTTCAGGTACTTCTTAGAAGGCAGGCCGATCACCACGTTCACGGACCACAAACCGTTGACCTTCGCGTTCACGAAGGTGTCCGATCCCTGGTCGGCTCGCCAGCAGCGACATCTGTCCTACATCTGCGAGTACACGATGGACATCTAGCATGTCTCGGGAAAGGACAACGTCAAGGCAGACGCACTCTCCAGACCAGCTGTCCAGGCCTTGTCCCTGGGGGTGGACTATGCAGCACTGGTGGAGGCGCAGCAGGCAGACGACGAGATGCGCAGCTACAGGACAGCAGTCTCGGGTTTGCAGCTGCAGGACTTTCTCGTAGGCCCAGGTGAGAGGACCCTCCTGTGCGACGTGGCTACTGGCCAACCTCGCCCCATCGTCCCGGCAGCCTGGAGGCGGCGAGTTTTCGACTTCATACATGGCTTGGCGCACCCATCTATCAGGACAACCGTCCGGCTGGTCTCCAGCAAGTTCGCGTGGCACGGACTTCGCAAGCAGGTCAGTGAATGGGCCAGAACGTGCGCGCAGTGCCAAACAGCCAAGGTGCAGCAGCACACTAAAGCCCCGCTGCAGCAGTTCGAACCCACCCGCTGGAGGTTCGACCACATTCATGTGGATATCGTAGGCCCCCTACCAGTGTCCCGAGGAGCGCGGTACCTCCTAACTATGGTAGACCGGTTCACGAGGTGGCCAGAGGCGGTCCCGCTCACCGACACATCTGCCGATTCCTGCGCCTGAGCACTGATTGCAACCTGGGTAGCACGCTTCGGGGTGCCAGCCCACGTTACCTCCGACAGAGGCGCCCAGTTCACCTCTAGCCTGTGGTCGGCTGTGGCCAGCCTGTTGGGAACGCAGCTACACCACACTACTGCCTACCACCCACAGTCGAACGGACTAGTGGAACGCTTCCACCGTCACTTGAAGTCGTCCTGAGAGGACCTAACTGGGTGGACGAGCTTCCCTGGGTCTTACTTGGAATTCGCACAGCACCCAAAGAGGATCTGCATGCCTCGTCGGCCGAGTTGGTGTACGGCGCACCCCTGGCCGTCCCAGGAGAGTTCATACCAGCCCCAAGGGGGCAAGAGGAAGAACCCACAGCAGTCCTGGACAGACTACGCGAAAGGTTCAGCAACCTGGCCCCCATACCGACTTCACAGCACGGACGGACCCTGACCCATGTACCCAAAGACCTACAGAACTGTAAGTTTGTGTTTGTACAAAGGGATGGACACCGGGCACCGCTACAGCGGCCGTACAAGGGTCCGTTTAAGGTGATCAACAACAACGGGTCCACGTATGTTCTGGACATTGGGGGGAGAGAGAAGGTTTTCACAGTGGACTGACTCAAACCGGCCCATGTGGACTTGGCGCAGCCGGTCGAGGTTCAGGCACCGCGGCGCAGAGGCAGACCTCCCAAACAGAGGCTGATCCAGACTATGGACATTGGGGGGTGTATCGCCGGTTCTGGGGTGGTGGGTTATGTGGCGACCCACTTTCTGCGCAGGCGAACCGGCCCACAAATAGCCAGTGCGCGGGGGGAGACTTTGGTAATGTACCTCTGACGTCATTTCCGCCCAGAGAGGGCGGGCGCTAGGGATTAAATGCCAGCGCTGCGAAGTTTGAATAAACTAGTCTCGAAACGACTTACTGACTGCGTGTCATTATTTCAGCGCTATGTGTAGCACATCACTACAGTACTATCTTTTAACGTTGACAGGATCATCATCTCAATATCTGTAACTTTTCAGTTATGCTTATCAAGATATTTCCAAAGATAGCTATGCCCTTGTCCCACTTAGTTTCATGAAGAAAGTTGGGACACATGCCACCTGATTGTGTGGTCATTTGATAGCCAGAGGCAAAGACATTGCCTTTAGGCAGTCCACCCAATAGCTCAGACATCTTTTTGGCATCACTTAGTGAATATTCATTAACATTAACTGGGCTTAGAACTGTCTACTGAATTTTTATGGACTTTTGAGCAGCAAGTTACACTCATCAGGAGTAAAAACAGAAAATGCTATAAACAGTCTATGGGTCAAGCAATATCTGTGGAAAAAGAAACAAACTTAAAGACTGTCCATAAGACAGGGAAAATGAGAAAACAATTTAGTATGTAAGGGAAGAGCAAATAAGATAAAGGAAAGATCTCCCAAGGGTGAATTCCGAGATTCCAGGTGATTGCACTGTTATCAGACTGAATGCACATAGAGATGGAGTAAACAGATAACGGGGCAAGTTAAATGCCGGTCAGAGCTGTGGCTGAATCTGAAACCTGAGGAAATGGTCAGCAGATCAACCAATGACTGGCATTCAATTGTCCTGTGGATTCTGGCCACAGTTCATACCTTTGGATTACCATTGTAGAAACATAACAATTGGTGCCAGTGAACAATGTGATTGGAGATGACATCCTCCAAATAACTTCACTGAATGTCTTTTACATCTTTTTCTTTCAAATGTGGTTCTGCTACTGTTGGAGCCTGCAATCTACATTTTGGTGGTGTGTTTTTGGGCTGATTGAACGGTCTGGTGCTATGCTGACTCCGAGGGTGCTCCGTGAGGCTTCAAGTGAAGCGTGCGGCCTGAAGGCCAAAAAGCCTGGAGACAGCCTTTCTCACTAATGTTGTTGATTAAAACGCCAAGGAAGAAAAAAACCATCAAGGCGAGCGGTGTTCAGCATCTCACTCACAGCTGCTGGGTGTCTCAGTGTGATGGTCTCTCTCCCTTTCAATCACTTCTCCCAAAGGAAGGTCCTTGCATTCGAATGGTGTCTCTCTCTCTCCCTTGATGCTGTTGGAGGATGGTGCGGAGTTCAGGGTCTTGGGCGAGCTTTAATTAATGCAGTTTGTAGTTCACATTACAATGTGATTCTGCTTTCTGGTTACTCCTCTTTTTGTTGCTATTTCAGGTGATTTTGAATCAGATAACAAACACTGAGTAACTGAAAATGCCTGGACTCTTTCGTTTTTGTGTTTTTCGCACATTCTTTTTGGTGCTGTTTGAGCAATTTGGTTTTTTTTTGCACCTGGGGGTGGGGTTGATTTTTTCTTTGAATGGATTCCATAGTTTTCTTTGTTCTGTGGCTTCTTGTGAGGAGGATGAATCTCAGGGTTGTATACTGCAGACATATTTTGATAATTAATGTATTTTGAATCTGTAAAATTCACTGTTGTATCTTGTTGTATTTAAATGCTTTCAAAACAGCCTTACAGAGAGGGATCTCAAGAATAGCAGTTCACAAAATGGGTTTATAAATACTTTGCCCAATTCTTACCAAGCTGTGTCCGTCCTCGATTCCTTGAGACTTAGAGAAGTTTAACTAGAAGTGAAGTGTTAGAGAAGTGTGAACTGCCTGCTGTAACAGGTGCTTCCTGCACCACTCATTTACATTGTGAACTGATTCATATTTCACAAAACAAACTATACCCCAATCTCCGCTTGTGCCCCATTTGTTACTTTCTGCAAAGAAAGAGGCATTTAACTCTTAAATCTGGAAAAAGAAAAATATTTCTCACGGTGTTAATCAGTGTAAGTGATATGAATGAATCTCTCGCTCATGGAGGATTAAGAAGTTACAAAGCAGGTGTCCTGCCAGTCTTTCTCCCCACACCCACGCTGCTTGATACAATGATATTAACAAAGTGCTGGGTTCACTGAAGTAAAATTTACTAGGAGCCCTACACAAAACTTGTCCTGCAAGTAAAAGATATTTAAGAACATAATAAATCTCAACAAGACCACTTGTCAGTACCGAGCAATGCACCCATCAAGTGTTGAGCTTTCAGTGATCAAAAAGGCAAATTCATTTTATTTGGCCAGCACTCATTTTTAAGTCAACAATGTATCATCAAATTTTATTTTTGCCTGCAATGTGAAGTTGGTAAAGTTTCGCTTTACCTTGGTTTTGTTGAACAGACAATATGTTGAAAGAACTCACTAGGTCAAGCAGCAATTAGGAGGAGGAAAGGAATTGTTGATATTTTGTGGTGAAACCCTGCACCAGAACTAACAGGTTTGATGCAGCATTTTGACCCAAAACATCAACAATTTCCTTCTCCTCCATAAATGCAGCTCAACTCTCTGAGTTCCTCCAGGAGATTGTTTGTTGCTCCACATTCCAGCATCTGCAGCCTTTTGTGTCGCTTCCTTGATTTGCTCACTGACTCCAGACCTCTGCCCCAGTTTGCGGCCCACTGATGAACGGGCTTAGCATTTCTGTCATGAGTCAGAAAGAATAAAGATGCCCATCCTGACTCCACCACAGTACCACGGAGCAATGAACCCCCCCCCCCCTCCCCCACCCTCATTCTCCCAAGACTGCTCAGGCAATTTTGGATCCTCTCCAACAGAGGGTGATATGAGCAAGAGCACAGAAAGATCATCAGCCCTTGAGCCTACCCAGACTTTCAATTCCATTAATTTCTTGGCTCAACTACACTGAGCTCCAGCTTTCCACTTGATTTTGTCATCCATAATACCAATACTAGATAAAGATATATCTTAATTTTACAACTTCCAACTGACCCTGGCACATGGTTGTCATAAAATGTCAAATTGTCAAGCTGTATTTCCTGCTCTGTTCTGTACAAGCAGATGAACTTCAAAATTCAGAGTAAATTTTATTATGAAAGTACATGTATGTTACTATATACAACCCTCAGATTAATTTTATTGCTGGCATACTCAGCAAATCTATAGAATTGTAACTATAACAGGATCAATGAAAGATCAGAGTGCAGAAGACAACAAACTGTGCAAATGCAAATATAAATAAATAGCAATAAAAACGAGAACATGAGATAATGAGATAAAGAATTGTTGAAATTGAGATCATTGGTTGTAGGAACATTTCAACGATGGGGCTAGTGAAGTTGAGTGCAGGTATCCACTTGTATTCAAGAACCTGATGGTTGAAGGGTAGTAACTGATTTTGAACCTGATTTTGAACCTGAATCCTGAGCCTCTTGTATCTTCTGCCTGATGGCAACAGAGAGAAGAGAGCATGACCTCGGTGGTGGGGATCCCTGATGATGGATGGTGCTTTGCTACAATGGTGTTTCATGTAGATGTGCTCAATGATTGGGAGAGCTTCACCCATGATGACCTAGGCCAAATCCACTACTTTTTTTTATAGGATTTTCCATTCAAAGGCATTGGTATTTCCACACTAGGCTGTGATCTGTGATCTGTATCTCCCTCCTGTATGCTGATTCATCACCACCTTTGATTTCTATTGTTTCGATTTGACCTATCAAATTCTCCCTCTTCAACACCTCATTTGTCTCCCCTTTGATCTGCTTTGTTTGAGGAATAGCAAGTCAAGCCTGATCAACCTGAACTTGTAATTAAAGCCCAGTATCTGAAGGGATATTGACTTGAAATGTTGACCCTCTTTCTCTCTCCATGGATGCTTTCTGTCATGCTAAGGATTTCAAAGACCTTCTGCTTCAATATTATTCATGTGTCTCTGACCTTCAGCCATGCTGAAACCAACAGATTCATTTTGAAAATACTGCACTGAGAAATGAGCATAATATTCACTCCTTGTACAAATTAAAGATTACTCCTTCCTTTTAATGACTGTTAACTCTTCCATTGCTTCTAACATACGTGCCATGTCTTTTAGTTATTTCTGGCTGTGGACATCTTATTGCTCCTCTATAATCCTCGCTCGCTCATTATGAAGAAATTACTGGCCCACAATTTCCTGGCACTTATCCACATATTGAGACTATGACAGCAGCAACTTCCTCAAAGAAACTGGCTCCAATCTGACGGATGATGGTTAGCATGGAGCTGGTGATTCCAGATCTAATCAGCATCAGTGATAGGGATAGAATATTACTGAAAGGAACTACACCAGTCAGCTTTGTCAATGGTTAAATCATTCAAGCTATTAAAAGTTAGTCACACTATTACAAGGACAGAAATTGCTGGAAACACTCAGCAGGTCAGACAGAATTCTGGAAAGAGAAACAGAGATAATATGTCAGATCAAAGACCTTTCCTCAGAACCTTTAAATACTCTGTCTTTTTCCAAGAGTATTTCTGTCTCTTTCCATGTATTTGAATGTCAGCATATGCAGTTTTTTTCATACTCACATATTTCTTTTAAACTATGTGAAAAAAATGCGACCTAAAATATTTAAACATGTGATTAAACTCAATAGGTTCAGTGCATTGGTTGAATGTAAACCAGGTTGTTCCTGTTGATTCAGATGAGTGGATTCAAACTGGGAGAGGCTTGTTAGGTAGATCCCCGAATGTAACTTTACAGTTACATTGTGTCTGAATGTAACTCTCCACGGTTGTCACCGACTACCCTGTAGTCTGTGAAAAATAAAACTGAAGACCTCAGAGCAAGACTGCAGTACCGGAGGGACACCAGGGACTGTCATGCACTTTCCTTTACGGAAATGTGGCTCACACCCGCCATCGTGCATGCAGCACTGCAGCCCCATGGCTTCATCCTTCCCCACAAAGTCAGGACAGTTGAATCTTTTAAAGATAGAAGAGAAGGAGTGTGTTTTACGATTAACTCATCATGATGTACAGAGTACTGTCCACTTATCTCTCGAGGGAGCTTGATGGCGTCTTCTTGGTAGTGGAGTACATTCCACATCAGGCCAACATCAGGCAGGCACTGGAGGAGTTGAGCACCATAATCAACAGTCAGAAAGCAGCGCACCCTGATGCCTTCTCTATCATTGTGGGGGATTTCAAGAAGTCTCTGATTGTTGGGGGGTGGGTACCGAACTGAACTGAAGAGACTAGGAATGAGAAAGCTTGTAGACGTTGCAAAAGGGAGGAAAGGCAGGTGATAGAGAAGGGATGTGCTCAGACTGAAGGTTTGAGATGTGTCTATTTTAATGCAAGGAGTGTTGTGAACAAAGCGGATGAGCTTAGAGCGTGGATCAGTACTTGGAGATATGATGTGGTGGCCATTACAGAGACTTGAATGGCTCAGGGGCAAGAATGGTTACTTCAAGTGCTAGGTTTTAGATGTTTCAGAAAGGACAGGGAGGGAGGCAAAAGAGGTGGGGGTGTGGCACTGTTGATCAGAGATAGTGTCACAGCTGCAGAAATGGTGGACGCCATGGAGGGATTGTCTATGGAGTCTCTGTGGGTGGAGGTTAGGAACAGGAAGGGGTCAATAACTTTACTGGGTGTTTTTTATAGGCCGCCCAATAGTAACAGTGATATCGAGAAGCAGATAGGGAAACAGATCCTGGAAAGGTTTAATAAAAAACAGAGTTGTCGTGATGGGAGATTTTAATTTCCCAAATACCGATCGGCATCTCACTAGAGCAAGGGGTTTAGATGGGGTGGAGTTTGTTAGGTTGTGTTCAGGAAGGTTTCTTGACACAGTATGTAGATGAGCCTACAAGAGGAGAGGCTGTACTTGATTTGTTATTGGGAAATGAACCTGGTCAGGTGTCAGATCTCTTAGTGGGAGAGCGTTTTGGAGATAGTGATCATAATTCTATCTCCTTTACAATAGCATTGGAGAGAGATAGGAACAGACAAGTTAGAAAAGCATCTAATTGGAGTAAGGGGAATTATGAGGCTATCAGGCAAGAAATTGGAGGATTAAATTGGAAACAGATGTTCTCAGGGAAAAGTACGGAAGAAATGTGGCAAATATTCAGGGGATATTTGTGTAGAGTTCTATATTGGTACGTTCTAATGAGACGGGGAAGTTATGGTAGGGTACAGGAACTGTGGTGTACAAAAGCTGCAATAAATCTGGTCAAGAAGAAAAGAAAAGCTTACAAAAGGTTCAGAGAGCTAGGTAATGTTAGAGATCTAGAAGATTATAAGGCTACTAGGAAGGAGCTTAAGAAGGAAATTAGGAGAACCAGAAGGGGCCATGGAAAGGCCTTGGCGGGCAGAATCAAGGAAAACCCCAAGGCATTCTACAAGTATGCGAAGAGCAAGAGGATAAGTTGTGAAAGAATAGGACCTATCAAGTGTAACAGTGGGAAAGTGTGTATGGAACTGGAGGAAGTAGCAGAGGTACTTAATGAATACTTTACTTCAGTATTCACTATGGAAAAGGATCTTAGTGATTGTAGTGATGACTTGCAGCAGACTGAAAAGCTTGAGCATGTAGGTATTAAGAAAGAGGTTGTGCTGGAGCTTTTGGAAAGCATCAAGTTGGATAAGTTGCCGGGACAGGATGAAATGTACCCCAGGCTACTGTGGGACGGGAGGGAGGAGATTGCTGAGCCTCTGGCAATGATCTTTGCATCATCAACGGGGACGGGAGAGGTTCCGGAGGATTGGAGGGTTGCAGATGTTGTTCCTTTTTTCAAGAAAGGGATTAGAGATAGCCCAGGAAATTATAGACCTCAGTGAGTCTTACCTCAGTAGTTGGTAAGTTGATGGATAAGCTCTCAATAGGCAGGATTTATGTACATTTGGAGTGATTAGGAGTAGTCAGCATGGCTTTGTCAAGGACAGGTCATGCCTTATGAGCCTGACATAAATTTTTTGAGGATGTGACTTATCACATTGATGAAAGAGGAGTAGTAGATGTTGTGTACATGGATTTAAGCAAGGCATTTGATAGGGTACCCCATGTAAGGCTTATGGAGAAAATAAGGAGGCATGGTATCCAAGGGGACATTGCTTTGTGGATCCAGAACTGGCTTGCCCATAGAAGGCAAAGAGTGGTTGTCGATGGGTCATATTCTGCATGGAGGTCGGTCACCAGTGGTGTGCCTCAGGGATCTGTTCTGGGACCCGTACTCTTTATGATTTTTATAAATGACCTGGATGAGGAAGTGGAGGGATGGGTTAGTAAATTTGCTGATGACACAAAGGTTGGAAGTGTTGTAGATAGTGAAGAGGGCTGTCAGAGGTTACAGCGGGACATTGATAGGATGCAAAACTGTGCTGAGAAGTGGCAGATGGAGTTCAATGCAGATAAGTGTGAGGTGGTTCATTTTGGTAGGTCAAATATGATGGCAGAATATAGTACTAATGGTAAGACTCTTGGCAGTGTGGAGGATCAGAGGGATCTTGGGGTCCAAGTCCACAAGACTCTCAAAGCAGCTGCGCAGGTTGACTGTGTGGTTAAGAAGGCATACTGTGTATTGGCCTTCATCAATCGTGGAATTGAATTTAGGAGCCGTGATGTAATGTTGCAGCTGTATTGGACCCTGGTCAAACCCCACTTGGAGTACTGTGCTCAGTTCTGGTCACCTCACTACAGGAAGGATGTGGAAACCAGAGAAAGGGTGCAAAGGAGATTTACAAGGATATTGCCTGGATTAGGGAGCATGCCTTATGAGAATAGGTTGAGTGAACTCGACCTTTACTCCTTGGAGCGAAGGAGGATGAGAGGTGACCTAATATTGGTGTACAGGATAATGAGAGGCATTGATCATGTGGATAGTCAGAGACTTTTTCCTAGGGCTGAAATGGTTGCCACAAGAGAACACAGGTTTAAGGTGCTGGGGAGTAGGTATAGAGGAGCTGTCAGGGGTAAGTTTTTTACTCAGGAAGTGGTGAGTGCGTGGAATGGGCTGCCGGCAACGGTGGTGGAGGCAGATACGATAGGGTCTTTTAAGAGGCTTTTAGATTGGTACATGGAGCTTAGTAAAATAGTGGGCTATAGGTTCGCCTAGTAATTTCTAAGGTAGGGACATGTTTGGCTCAACTTTGTGAGCTGAAGGACTTGTACTGTGCTGTAGGTTTTCTATGTTTCTAATTACCACCAACATATCACCTGTGGAACTAGAGGAGCCAACACACTTGACCACTGTTATACCACCATCAAGGATGCTGGCCACGCCACCCCACGTCCACACTTGGGAAAGTCTGATCATCTGGCTGTATTTCACTCCCAGTGTATAGGCAGAGACTAAAGATCATAGCACCAGGAAGGTATGGTCAAGGGAGGCAGAGGAACACTTACAGGACTGCTTTCTGTAGGTGGACAGGATAATATTCAGGGAATCTGAATGAACAAGTGACAGTTGTCACCAACTTCAACAAGACCTGTGTGTTGAGTGTGTATCTCTGAGAACATACCAGAGAAACCCAAACAAAAAGCCATGGATGAACCAGGAGTTCCATAGTCTGCTGAGGGACGGATCTCTGGCATCCAAGATGGGCGATTCAGAACTCAACAAAAAGTCAAGACAATTTTAAGAGCAAAAAAACAATTCCAGTTGAAGTTAGAGACAGAATGGGATGCATGTCTGCTCTGGCGGGACTTGCAGGCCATTACTTCCTACAGGGCTAAAACCCACCATCACGAATGGCTGTGATGCTTCACTCCCAGACGATCTCAATGCCCATTACGCACACTTTGAAAGGGAGAATAAAACTACACCTGTGTGAATCCCTGCAGGCTCTGTAATCTCAGTCAAAAAGCTTTTAAGAGGGTAAACCCTCACAAGGTGGCACTGTGTATCTGGCAGGCCATTCAAAAACTGTGGCAGGAGTGTTCAAAGACATCTTCAATCTCTCCTCTGTTGCAGTTGAAGGTTCCCGCCTGATTTGAAAGTTCAGTGATCATACCAGAGAAAGTGAGCTGCCTCAACTCAGCCAGCTCAATCATGTCTTCCCAGCATGGAGGTCAGCTTCGAAAGGCAATGGCTCAAAAAGGCAGTGACCATCATTATGGACCCTCACCACTCAGGACATGCCCTCTTCATTGCTACCATAAAGGAGATGATAAAGGTGCCTGAAAACACATTCTCAATGTTTCAAGAACAGCTTCTTCTCCTCGGCTATCAGACTTCTAAATGGACAATGAACCCATGAAAACTACCAGATTATTTTTTGCTCTCTTTTACACTACTTACTTAATTTAGTTTTTATATATGTTTTTATTGTAATTCATAGTCTCTAAAAACATTGTTATCTATTGCTGTCACAAAACAACAAATCTGAAGACTCTGTGGGTGATTTTAAACCTGATTCGGATACAGTGCCCAAGAAGATAAGGCTGAGCTGCCTCATCAACTGTCACTTGGTTTCACTTACATCAATCGTGATGAGGTACTTTGAGAGATTGGTCATGACTAGAATCAACTCTTGTCTAAGCAAGGATGTGGACCCATTTCAAGTTGCCTATCACCACAATAGGTCTACAGCAGATGCAATCTCATTGGCTCTGCAATCAGCCTTAGATTACTTGGACAATAGTAGCACCTAGGTCAGGCTGCTATATATTAATTACAGCTCAATGTACAACACCATCATACCCTCATTTCTAATCAACAAGCTCCAAAACCCGGGCCTCTGTACCTCCCTCTGCAACTAGATGCTTAACTTACTCATTGGGAGACCACAGTCCAGTGCAGATCAAAAGTAATATTTCCTCCTCACTGACAATCAATACTGGTGCATCTCAAGGATGCATGCTTAGCCCAATTTCCTATTCTCTCTATACCCACAACTGTGTGGCTCGGCACAGCTCAAATACCACCTATAAAAATGCTGATAGCACAGCTATTGCTGGCAGAATTTCAGATGGTGATGAGGAGGCATACAGGAGCGCGAAAGATCAGCTGGTTGAGTGGCGTTGCAGCAACAACCTTGTACTCAATGCTCGTAAGGCTAAGGAATTGATTGTGGACTTCAAGAAGACTCATCATCAAGTGATCAACAATGGAAAGGGTGAGTAGTTTCAAGCTCCAGGATGTCAACATCTCTGGACATCTATCCTGGGCCAACATATTGATGCAATTATGAAGAAGGCATGTCAGTGGCTATATTTTATTTGGAGACTAGGCATGTCACGAAAGACTCTAACAAGTTTCTACAGATATAGCGCGAAGAGTATGGAGGGGACACTGCACAGGATCAGAGAAAGCTACAGGAAGCTGAAAGCTCAGCCAGCTCCAACATGGGCAGTAGCCTCCCCAGCATCGAGGACACCTTCAAAACTCAATGCTTCAAAAGGGTGACATCCGTCATTAAGGACCCTCATCACCTAGGATGTGCCTCCTTCTCATTGCTACCATTAAGGTAGAGGTACAGGAGTCTCAAGACACACACTTAATGTTTCAGGAATAGCTTCTTTCTCTCCTCCATCTGACTTCTGAATGAGCAATAAACCAGTGTACACTACATCACTACCAAGAGAAAATCTGCAGATGCCGGAAATCTGAGCAACACAGACACAATGCTAGAGGAACTCAGCAGGCCAGGGAACATCTATGGAAAAGTGTACAGTCGATGTTTCGGGCCAAAACCCTTCAGAAGGACTAGTGAAAGGTTTCAGCCCAAAATGTTAACTGTACTCTTTTCCATAGATGCTGTTTGGCCTGTTGAGTTCCTCCATAATTGTGTCTGTTACACTACCTCACTATTTTTTTCTCTTTTTTTGCACTCCTTGTTTAATTTAATTTTATATCTATATATATATATAAAATAATTTATAGTTTTTATTTTGTATTACATTGTACTGCTGCCACAAAACAACATTATTTCATGACATATGCCAGTGATATTAAACCCGATTGCAATAATGGTTCTGATTCTGAAGGAGTTGCAAGGTTAATGCTCCACTGCTGGAAGTTGGTAAAACCCCACAAACGCCTGTGACAAAGTTCAGGACTTCCTTATTCCTACACATGTCGAAATGCCTAGAGTTCCCAATGGAATTTCTCAGAAATAAAACATGCAACTATTTAACATATTTTCCATAATTAATACTTGGTGAGCAGAATAAATAGACAATCAGAGAAGTTTCTTTTGCTTTCTCATTTCATCATTAGTGTTAATACTGAAACATTAAAAACTTCAGTGTTTATTCTCTTTCTCTGTTACTCCAATCCTTCTTTATCCAAATTTTGATAATTATTGGATTCACACTGTGTCTCACTCTATTTTCCTCACACCGCCTCAGGGCTTTGGGATCATGACAAGATACATTTTCATTTGAGAGTGCATGTCACACCCGGTTTCATTGTTTTTGATGCCCTGCTAGCTCATTTAGTTTTAAATCAATCAAACAGACTTAAAGAAGCATACCAAGGAACTTTGTATGAATACATTAACCAGTGCAGTCCTGAAGAAATTGCTATTCATTAGTCACTTATAATGCAAATATCATAAAACAGAATTTAATGAAGGAATGTTAGTGAGAAGTTCAGCATTACATTTGTTCATTACACACATCATTATCTCAACTAATTGGGCAATGCCTGTAACACCTTCTTCTCACATGAAAGCCTTGGGCCACTGGCCCTTGACACTGAGTTAAGATTATATGGTTCACATCTCTTAAATCAAATTCATAGAGTTGATTTGGTAGTGCGTAAGAGTCATGCAGATCTGAAGAACAATTACCAGGTAAACTCCTGACAGTTGCCTTTGAGTAGATGTATTATTTCAGAGGTCATGTAATGCTACTGTACAAATATTTGAGTTCATGTAAAGTAAGTCTCAAATGTGTTGCAGTAGATGTGGAAATGCAGAGTCAGTGAAATTCTACAGGGAAGAAGTAGAATAAATGCATCATTTGGGAGGAACGTAACAGGCAAAGGATAAAAAGCAGATAATAAATATTAAGATTCTACATTGAAACTTTGATAATCTAACATTGATATATTTGGAAATATCAATGGTACAAAATACTGCTGATTTATTAGACCAGACTATTATAATGAGATTTTCCAACCAAAGGTAGGGATCTGGGAAATGGCTAGAATTGGCGTGTGTTTTTTGTTTGTATTTCAGATTTCCAGCACTTCAGTCTTAAATGGGCTGAATGGCCTGTGCCTGTGTTGTGTACAAAGTATAATCATCCATTGTTTTGCAGTGTTCAGTTTCATACAGCATGACAAAGAGCAATTGGGTGAATGAGCAAACAGCACAGTTTTCGTGGGGGTTGTTGAGGAATAAAAAGCATCTTAACAAAAGGAGGAATGCCTCCCCTCCTTCACAGGAAAGCTCAGAGATTTCACAAGACTTCTCAGATAGGTCAAATATCCTGATATTATTTTACAAGGAGTAGGGTGTTATCCCCAGTGTCCTGATGAACACTGATCCTTCAATCAATAATATTAGACTTGATTAATTAAGAAATAACATGTTAGGATCTCAAGCGACAACATCCTGCAGTAAAACAACTATGACACTCATTACGTTTCATAGCTGCAAAGGATTTTGGGATCTTTTGAGGTCATGAAGGGTGCTAGACAAATACAGGCTCTGTCTTCATGAGGAGTCAATAGGATTCAGTAGATTCCTCCCAAATCTCCAGGCAAAATAAACACTTGAAGTATCCATAAAAGGAAGTTTGGGAGTTTACATTGGCGTAGATGCAATTGTGGCTCTCAGTAATGAGCTATGATTTCCCTTGTGAAAATCCTTGTGGTGTAAGTTTGACAGGCAAGGTATAACAGGGAAGAAGTTCATTTTCGGTTTTCACCACGAGGCTATCAGGCCGTGGAACTTCACGGAATGAAAACAGGCTCATCGGCCCATTAGGTTCATGCTAGCTGTCAAGAACCCATTCATACTAATCCAACATACAGTAAGCCCCACTTTATACTCACTGCAGCCTTAGCCATTTCTCTCAGATTCCACCTTTCACCTGCACACTGGGTCCAATTAACCTATCAACTTACGCATCTGTAGGATGTAGCAAGATGCCATAAAACCCAGAGGAGGCACACGCTGGAAGAATGTGCTAACTGCACACAGAATACACCCAAGGTCTGAACCAGATCCTCGGCTAATGAAACAAAATCTTTGAAAGATTATTAGACAGAGTAAGCTGGTGGATAAGCTAGACATGGCCAGCACAATGAGCTGATCTCTAAGTATCAGTGCTAACCATTTGGCTTTACATAAAAATTAATACGGCTTTGTTTTAAATGTGTGTTCATTATGGTCGGCAGTCATCTGCCTCACCTTGAAGGACAATGAATGATGATTATCATTATCACAAGCCTGGGCTCAAGGTATGAAGATCCTGAGACGCCCAGTTGTCAAGATCCCCTTCTCAGCCTCACCAGTGTAGTCCAAAGGAAAGCTTATGAAGCAAAACGTTTGACACCAGCTTGGCTGCAGGAGCTGCTGGAAGGATGTTCAATGACGTCCAGCTGCCTTAGGGGTCCCATTCTTGTCTGGGTTTACCAGACTATTATAATGAGATTTTCCCCCATTCTTTCTGCTTTCTGCAGGGATCACTCTCTATGCGACTCCCTTGTCCATTCATCCCCCCCCCCCCATCCCTTCCCACTGATCACCCTCCTGGCACTTATCCTTACAAGCGGAACAAGTGCTACACCTGCCCTTACACTTCCTCCGTCACCACCATTCAGGGCCCAGACAGTCCTTCCAGGTGAGGTGACACTTCACCTGTGAGTCAGCTGGTGTGGTGTACTGCGTCCGGTGCTCTGTAATCCGTCGCCGTGGGACCGAGCGGTGAGGTGATCGAGAAGGTAAGAGGCGAAGGAGAGATCGAGCGCGAGAGAGGGTTGACGGGACGGACAAACCCCGATCCCGGCGAGCTCGACGGGGAAAGAGGGCCGCGCCTCCACCCGTGCCTCGCACGTCTCTCCAGAGGCTGCCCACAAGGGTATCGGGTTCATGAGCACCTGGACGTGTCCACACGCTGGTGGGCTTGTGTGCTACGTGTGCAGGGGCCAGACCTCCTCCCTGTCCTCTGCAGTTCAGCCCAAGTCCAAAAGGAGTTCAGATTCTGTGTGTTGCCAGTGAGGAGGCACTACATGAGGCTTGCTGTTGGAGAGGCAGGGAGAGACTTGCACACTCAGCTCTCCTTTTCGCGAGGCTGCTAGCCAGTGGTGGAACGACAATTACTACCCACTACATTACCACACAAGATATGTGACAACAGTCATTTTGACACCATGTTCGCTATAAGGTCATTTAAAACCCATTTCTGTTCTTGCAAGAACCGCAGTCAATGCTTGGCTGATGGTGGTAACCCTGCTAAAGGAAGTGGGAGAAAGGCAGATAGTGTGCCTATGTACAGTGAATCTGAGTAACTTATGTAACCTAAGTTCATAATCCTCATTTCTAAACTTCGCGGCTTCCCTCTTCTCCTTTTAAACACTGAAATATTAGTCAAATATAGAAATATCTCCCTCATTGACCTTATCCACATGTTGTTACATTACATGCCTTATATCGTATTAGATGTATGATGTCTTAAGATGCAAATTGTTGCTATAGCAAGACTCTAATTTTAAAGCATTTAGTTGTTTAAAACAGATTGCTGACAAAATTAGATTAAAGATTTAAAACTCAAAAAGTATTAGTTGGTAGTTCTGCTAATGTGACTGACAAAATGTGAGTGTGTGTGTGTGTGTGTGTGTGTGTGTGTGTGTGTGTGTGTGTGTGTGTGTGTGTGTGTGTGTGTGTGTGTGTGTGTGTGTGTGTGTGTGTGTGTGTGTGTGTGTGTGTGTGTGTGTGTGTGTGTGTGTGTGTGTGTAACAGCAGATGTTAACTGATGGTAGTGTGCAAAACTCTTAAGCATATATGCAGTATATAGTTATGGTGTCTAAAACTTTTGCACAGTATTGTGATAATTTTATGCATTACACTGTACTACTGCAAAAAAAAACCAAATTCCATGAAATATGTGAGTGATGATAAGCCTGATCCTGATGTGGGTCTCTATTGTGGACTGGGTGAGAAGGGAGCAGAGAGAGGGGAAACATGGTTGGGAAAAGGGGGAGGGAGAGAGAAGCGACAGAGAGGCATTTTGTAATGATCAACAAACTGTTGTTTGGAATCAAATGACTTTGCCTGGTGTCTCAGGGCTGGGTGTGACTGCACTCATGCCACTCCCTGCCCCACCTCTGGTACTCCTCTGCCACCTGTCCCACACCCCTCCTGCGGTGCTCCACCCTCACCATTTCCAACATCCTCTGTTCCCGTCAGTTTTACACACTCACTCTTCACTCCACATTGACAAATTTAGTACTGTACAAAACTCTTAGATACCCTAAGTGCCTAAGACTTTTGCACAGTATGTTTCTGCAAAGGTGTCTTGAGAAACATTTGTAACATTCATTCACAAAGACCAAACCAGCAAAGTACAAGAGATCTGAGATATTAAAAAGTCTTCAGGATAAGACTGTGGTCTGTTTTTTTGTGAATGAATAATTAATATTAAGACATCAAACATTAGCATGTGCTCATTTTAGGTTGTAGCCCTAGGCAGTCTGTGTGGGATATAGTCTAAGCACCTGAGTGCTGGTCTATGACTATCAGCAGTCCATGGTAAATAGTTGTGACAATGTTACCACACCCAAAGGCACAGACAGGACACTCTACAGCACACTCCAAGATCACAACACAATTGTTTTCATCAGGTATAGGTGGCTTACACAGTGAGTACTTGCTTTATTGCATTCTTGAGTTGAATGAATGCATCCCTCACTTTAGACACATATACATTGCAACAAATGGACATAGTGAGAAGAGAGGAGAGTGTGAAATGAAATGATAGCTGGACAAAAAAATGGACAGATAGACATGTAGAAACTTGTGACTCTTGTTGGCTGTAATGATTTTTTGCAGTGAATTTTGTCATTCTATTTTTCTATTCATATACTTTTAAGCATAGGCAAATAGATGTAAAGGGCTTTCTAGGAACAGTAGTGTACTCAGTCTAACCCTAATGGCAGTGGCTCTTACTATAGCAGTGCAATTTCCAAATAGCTTCCTTCAGTAATGTCACTAGGTGCCAAGTGGCGTAAAGCTAGAGACAGCTCTGTGCAAGGCTCTGATGTATAATATTTGCCACATTCATCTCACACAGGACCTCACAGTCAATAAACATGGGAAACCTCATTCTGTCTGGGCCCAGGATTAAGGGTCAATGCCTTGTCCAGTTCCTAATTCTGTTGTTAATGGCTGTTTCTTGTTGGCTGCTAATACTAATGAACACTCTGTTCTGAGACCTACTTTATCACATGAGATGCTCTTGGGATCAATCACATCTCCATTGGCTTGGAGTGGAATGAGCAGCATGTGAGGTCAGAACAGTACAAGCACAATCACAACCACTGCTGCCATTGATTAACCAACCGTGTGGGCAAGTGAGACAAATGATCCATCATAAAATCAATATGGAACATTTATATCGCCAGCAAAAGCAGTACCAAGTACTTGCATTTATATAACACCTTTGACATTGTAAAATATCCTGAAGCAACTCGGAGGAATAGGATCTAAGTGAAAAATGACATTAAGGCAAAAAAGAAATAGATTTTAGTGTGAATGGCCAAAAGCTTGGTCAAAACAGCACAGACAGATAGGGGTAGAAAGCTTTAGGAAGAGAGCTCCAGAGCTTGGACTCTTAGTAAAGAGACATGAGCCAGGGCAGGATAGGGTGGGAGGAATGAACATCAGGATTTGGCAAGAGGCTGGATATGGAGACTGGGTTTTGAAAATAATAACAGAAATCTGGCATGTGCATTCTTCATTCACTGTTCAATCTCATAATCCAGCTAAGTTTACATTTATCCAGCTCCCTGCTGATTATTTGGCTGTGAACATGTATACATCTATCTGGTTGTACCTAATGATTCGTTCAATCTGTAGTGTAAGGATTATGTTGTCTGTTTGTTAACCCAGAGACAGCAGTGCCCTCTGTTGATCAGCAGAAAGCCTCTTATATGTCAAGGTCGAAGGGTTCAGTTGATTGTACAGTCATCAATAGAACTTTCTAATTATTTGAAGTAACAAGAACACTTTATAATGTCTGCAAAAAGCAACTGAGTATTACTGAGACAGCTCAACACATTCATGGAAACCAGCCTGTCCTCCATGGACTCTGTCCACAAGTCTCACCACCAACATAATTAAAGACCTTACTCAACTAGACATTTATTTTCTCCTCCTTTCCTATCAGTTGTCATGGTGGAGTAGCAGTCAGCATAACACTTTACGTGCCAAGAGTTCAATACCTGCTGCTGTCTGTAAGGAGTTTGCACGTTCTCCCTGTGACCATGTGGATTTCCACTCGGTGCTCCTGTTTCATTCCCATTCCAAACTTCAAAAGTTGAAAGTCAAAGTTCAAAGTAAATTTTATTATCAGAGTTCATATATGTCACCATACACAACCCTGAGATTTATTTTCCTGCAGGCATACTCAGCAAATCTATAGAATAGTAACTATAGCAGGATCTATGAAAGATCAACCAGAGGACAACAAACTGTGCAAATATCAATAAATAACGAGAACATGAAATAACAAGATAAAGAGTCCTTCGAATGAGATAATTAGTTGTGAGAAGATCTCAATGGACGGGAAAGTGAGTGTAGCTATCCTCTTTTGTTCAAGAACCTGATGATTGAGGGGTAGTAACTGCTCCTGAACCTGGTGGTGCGAGTCCTGAGGCTCTTGTGCCTCTATCTGATGGCAGTAGCGAGAAAAGAGCTTGGGCTAGCTGATGAGGATCTTTGATGATGTTGCTGCTTTCTTATGACTGTATTTCATGTAGATGTGCTCAATAGTTAGAAGAGCTTTACCCATGATGTACTGGGACGAATCCACTACCTTTTGTAGGATTTTCTATTGAAAGGCATTGGTGTTTCCATACCAGGCCGTGAAGCAGCCAGTCAATGCACTTTCCATGACACGCCTATAAAAGTTTGTCAAAGTTTTATATATCATGCCGAATCTTCACAGAAGTAGAGGTGCTGCCCTGCTTTCTATGTGCAGGTCCTCTGAAATGGTAACACTTAGGAATTTAAAGTTGCTAACCATCTTTACTTCTGATCCTCCAATGCTGACTGGCTCATGGACCTCTGGTTTCCCTCTCCTGAAGTCTACAATCAGAGGTAGTATGGTTGGGTTAGTGTTAGTATTTTGTGGGCATGCTATGTTGGTGCTGGAAGCACGACAACACTTGCAGGCTGTCCCCTGCACAATCCTCATCTGTGCTGGTCGTTGATACAAATGATATCGTTCACTGTATGTTTCCATGTTTTAATGTACATGTGACAAATAAAAGCTATTTCAAGAGGGGAGGGAAGAGAAATGTAGTTGTAATTGGGGTAGTATAGTTAGGGGAATAGATACAATTCTCTTTTGTAAGGATCGAGAGTCCCAAAAGATGTGTTGTCTAACTGGTGCCCAGGTTTGTGGTCTCCCTTCCGACATAGAAACATAGAAAACGTACAGCACAATACAGGTCCTTCGGCCCACAAAGCTGTGCCGAACATATCCCTACGCTAAGGAGTTTGGAATGGGAGGGGTAAGATCTGTGTTGCCATGGTCAATGTGGGTACCAATGATATAGAAACAATATGAAAAGAGATGCTGCTGAGGGACTTTGAGGAGCTAGGGACTAAATTATAATGCAGAATCAAAAAAGTAAGAATCTCTGGATTATTAACTGAGTCACATACAAATGGCACAGGGTTAATAAAATAAAGGAGCTAAGAGCCTTGCTCAAAGGCTAGTATGGGAAGAGCGGGCATGAATTCATGGGACATTGACATCATTATTGGGGAAGCAGAGAGCTGCTCTGTTGTGACGGGCTCTGCCTGAATCCTGTTGGGACCAGAATCCTGATGATTTGCATAACCAGGACTGTGGATAGGACTTCAAATAGTAAGGTGGAGGGGGGGAGGGGTTCAACAGCTTGGAAAAGTAAGAATAAAGTAAAGGGTGCAGAGAGATAAAGGAAGATAATTGTAGGGGTTGGCATTGTTGAGGAAGCAGTTAGTTTGCAGCAGGACTTGGGCAGATTGGGAGAAAGCAAAGAAGGGGCGGATTGAATTTAATCTAGGTAAGTGTATGGTCATACACTTTGGTAGAAGGAATAAAGGTGTAGAATACTTTCTAAATAGGGAGAAAATTCAGAAGTCAGAGCTGCAAAGGGACTTGGGAGTGCTAGTGCAGGATTCCCTGAAGGTCAATCTGCAGGATGAGTCAGCAGTAGGGAAAGCAAATGCAATGTTAGCATTCATTTCAAGAAGACTAGAATATAAAAACAAGGATGTAATGATAAGGCTTGAAAAGGCATTGGTCAGACCTCACTTGGAGTATTGTGCAGTTTTGGGTCCCTTATCTAGGAAAAGATGTGTTGGTATTGGAGATAGTGCAGAGGAGGTTCACAAGAATAATCCTGAAATGAAAGGGTAAACGTTAAGTATAAAAACATAAGAACATAAGAAATAGGAGCAGGAGTTGGCCATTTGGTCCGTTGAGCCTGTTCAGCCATTCAAAAAAATCATTGCTGATCTGACCATGGACTCATCTCCATCTATCTGCCTTTTCCCCATAACCCTTAATTCCCCTAGTATGCAAAAATATATCCAACTTTGTCTGAAACATATTTACTGAGGTAGCTGCCACTGCTTCATTGGGTAGAGAATTCCACAGATTCACCACTCACTGGGAAAAGCAGTTCCTCCTCATCGCTGTCCTAAATCTACTCCCCCAAATTTTGAGGTTATGTCCCCTAGTTCTAGACTCACCTACCAGTGGAAACAACTTTCCTGCCTCTATTTTATCTATCCTTTTCATAATTTTATATGTTTCTATAAGATCTCCTCTCATTCTTCTGAATTCCAGCAAGTACAGTCCAGGTGACTCAATCTCTCCTCATAATCTAACGCCTTCATCTCTGGAATCAACCTGGTGAACCTCCTCTGCATTGCCTCCAAAGCCAGTATATCCTTCCTTAAGTATGGAGACCAGAACTGCATGCAGTACTCCAGGTGTGGCCTCACCAGGATCCTGTACAGTTGCAGCATAACCTCCCTACACTCAAATTCAATCCCTTTAGCAATGGTCAACATTTCATTTGCCCTCTTGATAGCCTGCTGCACCTGCAAACCAACCTTTTGTAATTCATGCACAAGCACACCCAAGTACCTCTGCACAGCAGCATGCTGCAACTTTTTAGCATTTAATTAATAATCTGTTCTTTAATTTTTCCTTCTAAAGTGCATTGTATTCCAACATTGTATTCCATCTGCCAGACCCTTGCCCACTCACTTAACCTATCTATATCTCTCTGCAGACTCTCTGTATCTTCTGCACAATTAGTTCTTCCACTCAATTTAGTATAATCAGCAAACTTAGAAACACTACAACCAGCCCCCTCTTCCAGATTGTTAATGTATTTCATGAACAGCTGCAGACCCAGCACCAATCCCTGTGGCACACTGCTCATCACTGATTGCCAACCAGAGTAACACCCATGTATCCCAACTCTCTGTTTTCTATTAGTTAATGAATCCTATATTCATGCTAATACATCACCCCCAACTCTATGCATCCTTATCTTATGGATAGGTCTTGTATGTGGCACCTTATCGAACGCCTGCTGGAATCCAAGTAAATAACATTCATCTGTTCCCCTCTATCCACTGCACTCATTACTTCCTCAAAGTGCTCCAGTAAGTTTATCAAACAGGACCTGCCTTTGCTGCATGCTGCATCTGCCTGATGGATCAATTTCTCTACAGATGCCTTGCTACTTGGGTTGGGGGTGTTGTGGATGGTGTGGAGGGCTGTCAGAATTTACAGCAGGACATTGATAGGATGCAAATCTGGGCTGAGAAGTGGCAGTTGGAGTTCAACCCAGATAAGTGTGAGGTGGTTCATTTTGGTAGGTCAAATATGATGGCAGAATATAGCATTAATGGTAAGACTCTTGACGGTGTAGAGGATCAGAAGGATCTTGGGGTCCGAGTTCATAGGATACTCAAAGCTGCTGCGCAGGTTGACTCTGTGATTAAGAAGTCGTACGGTGTATTGGCCTCATCAATCATGGGATTGAGTTTTGGAGCCGAGAGGTAAATGTTTCAGCTGTATAGGAACTTGGTGAGACCTCACTTGGAGTACTGTGCTCAATTCTGGTCGCCTCACTCTAGGAAGAATGTGAAAACTGTAGAAAAGGCGCAGAGGAGATTTACAAGGATGGATTGGGGGGCATGCTCTATGAGAATAAGTTGAGTGAACTCAGCCTTTTCTCCTTGAAGCGACGGAGAATGAGAGGTGATCTGATAGAGGTGTATAAGTTGATTAGAGACATTGATCATGTGGATAGTCAGAGGGTTTTTCCCAAGGCTGAAATGGCAACATGAGAGGGCATAGTTTTAAGCTGCTTAGAATTAGGTATAGAGGAGATGTCGGGCAAGTAGAGAGTGGAAAGTGTGTGGAATGAGCTGCCAGCAACGGTGATGCAGGCAGATACAATATGGTCTTTTAAGAGACTCCTGGATAGGTACATGAGGCTTAGAAAAATAGAGGGCTATGAGTAACCCTAGGTAATTTCTAAAGTAAGTATATGTCGTGTGCTGAAGGGCCTGTATTATGCCTTTTGCATACATCCTTTTTAAAACAGTGGCATGACATTTGCCATCTTCCAATCTGCCAGGACCTGCTCATAATTCAGAGAATTTTGGTAAGTTATCATGAAAACATCTACTATAACCTCTGCCATTTCTTTCAGTACCCTGGGATGCATTCCATCAGGACCAGGGGACTTGTTTATCTTGAGGCCCACAAGTTTGCTCTGCACTACCTCTTTAGTGATAACTATTGTATCTATGTCCTCAGCTCCCGTCACATCCATATCATCTCTCTTTGGCATGTTAGGTGTGTCCTCCACCATGAAAACCAACACAAAACAGTCATTTAAAGCCTCAGCCATTTCCTCATTACCCAATATATACAGTGGGCTTGTCCTTGTTGTCCTCCAAAGGATCTTCATTTTTCCTTAGCCACCCTTTTCCACTTTATATAATTATAAAAACATTTATTATCAGTTCTTATATGTTGTGCTAGTTTATTTTCATAATCTAGCTTCCTTTTCTTTATTGCTCACTTGGTGGTACTTTGTTGCTTTTTAAAGTTTTCCCGGTCTTCCAGTTTCCCACTACTCTTGGTGGCTTTGTATGCATGAGCTTTTAGTTTGATGCCTTCTTTTATTTCCTTGGTTATCCAAGGCTGGCTCTCCCCATCCTTACTGTCCCTGCTTTTAACTGGCATATATTTTTGTTGAGAACCATAAAAAATCTCTTTGAGAGTCTTCCACAGTTCCTCAACTGTCCCACATATGGCTTGTGTTCCCAGTCTACACTAGCCAAATCCTCCCTCATCCCATTGTAGTCTCCATTGTTTAGGCATAATACACTGGTTTTAGATTGAACTATTGCACCCTCCATTTGTATGAGAAACTCAGTCTTACTGAGATCACTCTTTCCAAGAGGATCACTAACTACAAGATCACTAATTTTACCTGTCTCATTGCACAGGACCTAATCTGAGATAGCACGTTCCATTATAACTTCAGTAACATGCTGTTCAAGAAAGCCATCATGGATGCATTTTATGAAATCCTCCTCAAGACTGCCTCGAACAACTTGATTCACCCAATCTATATGCAAGTTAACCCCATGGTTACTGCTGTTCCATTCTTACTTGCCTCAGATATTTCTCTGTTTATTGCCTGTGCCACTGTAATGTTATTATTCGGTGGCTGATAAACAACTCCCACCAGTGTTTTTTTTCCCTTTACTGTTCCTAATCTCTACCCTGATGGATTTAACATTCTGCTCCTTAGGTCTTATATCATCTCTCACTATTGCCCTGATCTCATCCTAATTAAGAGCACTACCCCACCTCCCTTACCTTCCTGCCTGTCTTTCCATATTACCTGATATCTTTTGATATTTAATACCTCTTTGTACTGATCTGAGCCACAAGTTCACTGACTTTATTTCAAATACTATGGGCATTCGTCAAGTGCCCTTAAACTCACTGTGCTTTTAAAATCTTGTAATCTTTTACTCTTTTGCACTTGACTTTTCTTAACTCCACTCTTACTTTTCTCTTTTTTATCTTTTGCTTTTTCTTTATGTTTATCCACACTTTCCCTTGTTACTTTATCCATACTTCTCCAATCTGTTGAACCCACCCCCCTAATATTTAGTTTAAAGCCCTATCCACAGCCCTAGTTATGCAATTCACCGGGATCCAGGTCCCATCACGGTTCAGGTGGAGCCCATCCCATTGTTACAGCTCTCTCCTTCCCCAATACTGGTGCCTATTTTCCATGAATTCAAACCCACTTCTCCCACACCAATCCTTGAGCCATGCAATTAACAAGTTGTCATATATGAGGCTGCTTCACAAGATAAGAGCCCATAGTATTACATGTAAGGTACTAGTATGGATAGAATATTGGCTGACTGGCAGGACGCAAAGAGTGGGAATAAAGGGGGGGCTATTCTGATGGCTGCCAATGATTAGTGGTGTATGACAGGGATCGGTGGTCAGACTGTTTCTTTTCATGTTATATGTCAGTGTTCTGGATGATGGTATTAATGGCTTTGTAGCCAAGTTTTCAGATTGACAGGGGTCAGCATGGCTTTGTCAAAGACAGATCATACTTTACGAGCCTGATTGAAATTTTTGAGGATGTGACTAAACACATTGATGAAGGTAGAGCCATAGATGTAGAGTATATGGATTTCAGCAAGGCATTTGATAAGGTACCCCTTGCAAGGCTTTTTTGAAAAAGTAAGAAGGCATGGGATCCAAGGAGACATTGCTTTGTGGATCCAGAACTGGCTTGCCCACAGAAAGCAAAGAGTGGTTGTAGACGGGTCATATTCTGCATGGAGGTCACTGACCAGTGGTGTGCCTCAGAGATCTGTTCTGGGACCCCTACTCTTTGTGATTTTTATAAATGACCTGAATGAGGAGGTGGAGGGATGGGCTAGTAAATTTGCTGATGACACAAAGGTTGAGTGTGTTGTAATTAGTGTGGAGGGCTGTCAGAGTTGATAGAATGCAAAACTGTGCTGAGAAGTGGCAGATGAAGTTCAACCCAGATAAGTGTGAAGTGGTTCACTTTGGTATGTCAAATATTATGGCAGAATATATCATTAATGGCAAGACTCTTGGCGGTGTGGAGGATCAGAGGGATCTTGGGGTCCAAGTCCATAGGGCACTCAGAGCTGCTACGCAGATTGACTCTGTGGTTAAGAAGGCTTACAGTGCATTGGTTTTCATCAATCGTGGGATTGAGTTTAAGAGCTAAGAGATAATGTTGCAGCTATATAGGACCCTGGTCAGACCCCACTTGGAGTACTGTGCTCTGTTCTGGTCGCCTCACTACAGGTAATTTTTTACGCAGTGGTGAGTGTGTGGAATGGGCTGTCAGTGACAGTGGTGGAGGCGGATATGATAGGGTTTTTTAAAGAGACTCCTGGATGGGTACATGAAGCTTAGAAAAATAGGGGGATATGGGTAAGCCTAGTTAGTCCTAAGGTAAGGACATGTTCAGTACATCTTTTGGGCCGAAGGGCCTGTATTGCGCTGTAGGTTTTCTATGTTTCTATTTTTCTAGATTAGGAAAATGGAGAAAGAAGTGGCAGATGGTATATAGTGTATAGAAAACACAAGGAAGTCTCTAGATGCTAGAAATCCAGAGCAATGCACATAAAATACCGGAGAAACTCAGCAAGTCATGCAGCATCTGTGGAAATGAATAAACATTCAATGTTTCAGGCTGAGACCCTTCTCCAGGACTGGAAAGGAAGGGAGAAGATGCCAGAATAAAAATGTTGGGGGGAGGGGAGGAGGATAGCTACAAGGTGAAGGGTGAAACCAGATGGGTAGGAAAGCTAGGAATGAATCTGTTAGGAGAAGAGATTAGACCCTGGGAGAAAGTAAGGAGGAGGGGACTCAAGACAAGGTGATAGGGAGGTGAGAAGAGGTAAGATGCGAGAGTGGGGAATAGAAGAAAAGTGGAAGGAGCGGGAGTATTTTTTACTGGAAGGAGAAATTGATATTCATGTCATCAGGTTGGAGGTTACTCAGACAGAAGGTTTTGCTCCTCTACACTGAGGATGGCCTCATCATGGCACAAGAGCAGGCCACAGACCAACATGTTGGAATAGAATGGGAACTGGAATTAAAACGTTTGGTCACTGAGAAGTTCTGCTTTTAGCAGATGGAGCAGAGATTTTTGTCGAAGCAGTTCCCCAACTTACGACAATTCTCACCAATATAAAGGAGGTCACATCAGGAACACCAGACACAATAGACAACTCCAGCAGATTTGTAGGTGAGGTGTTGCTTCAGCTGAAAGGACAGTTTGGGGCCCTGAATAGAGTTGAGGAAGGAGGTGAATGGGCATTTGTAGCAATTTGGTCACTTGCAGGATATGTGCCAGCATGGAGATTAGTGGTGAGGGATGAATCAACAAAGGAATCACAGAGGGAGCGATCCTTGCAGATAGTGGGGGGAGACGGTGGCAGTCGTGGAGGGTGATGCGATGGGTGCAGAGGACCATAGGGTGGTAAGTAAAGACAAGAGGAACTATCACTGTTAAGGAAGCTGGGGTGAGTGGGGTGAGTGAGTGCAGATTTTTGGGAAATAGAGGAGATGTGGGTGAGGATAGCATCAATAGTGGAGGAAGGGAAACCCTATTCTGTGAAGAAGAAGGACATCTCTGACATCCTGGAGATGAAAGCTGCATCCAGGGAACAGATGCGGTGGAGAAGAAGGAACTGGCAAAAGGGAATAGCATTTTTACAGGAGACAGGATGGAAACAGGTATAGTCAGGATAACCATGGGAAGCTGTAGGTTTGTGGAGGATGGAGGTTGACAGTTTGCCTCTTGAAATAGAGACAGTGAGATCATGACGGAGGGAGGTGTCAGAAATGGACCAAGTGAATTTAAGGGGAGGGTAGAAGTTGGAGGTAAAGTTGATGAAATTGTGGGTGCATGAAGCAGCACCTGTGCAGTTGTCAATGTAGCAGAGGAAGAGTTGGGGAACATTACCAGGGAAAGCTTCACACATGGACTGTTCTACAAAGCCAGCAAAGAGGCAGGTGCAGCTGGGGCCTATGCAGGTGCCTAAGGCTACCCTTCGAGTCTGGAGAAAGAGGGAGCAGCTGAGGTAAAATTTGTTGAGGAAGGGCCAGTTCTGCCAGGCAGAGGAGGATGGTTGTGAAGGGAGACTGCTGGATTTTTTTATTGAGAAAGAAGGGGAAACATTAAAATCTTCTTGATGGGGGATAGAAGAGCACAGGGACTGGATATCCATGGTGAAAATGGTCAGGGCCAGGGAATTGAAAGTTACTGAGGAGACTGGGAGCATTAGATGTGTCATGGATGGTGGTGGGAAGAGACTGAACTAAGGAAGATAGAATGAGATTGAGATACATTACAGTGTATAATGTAGACAAGTGTATGGCCATGCACTTTAGTAGAAGGAATACAGGCATAGACTTCTAACTGTGGAGTAAATTCAGAAATCAGAGGTGAAAAGAGTCTTTGTGCAGGATTGCTAAAGGTTAATTTGTAGGTTGAGGTAGAGATAAGGAAGGTTGTTAGCATTCAGTTTGAGAGCAATAAGATATAAAAGCAAGGATCTAGTGCTAGGGCTTTATAGAACAGTGGTCAGACCACACCTGGAATATTGTGAGCTGTTTTGGACCCCTTATCTAGGAAAACACATGTTGGCATTTCAGAGAATCTAGAGGAGGTTCATGAGAAAGATTCTGCGAATGAAAGGGTTAATATATGAGGAGTGTTTGATGGTTCTGGGCCTATACTCACTGGAATTTAAAGAATGAATGGGGATCTAACTGAAACTCATTGAATATTGAAAGGCTTAGATAGAGTGGATGTAGAGAGGATGTTTCCCAGAGTGGGGGAATCTAGGATCAGATGGTTGATAGGAACAGTCAACAGGCAAGTCCATTCTTCTGGTGAACTTACCATGCATATCAAATAGAAAACAAACAGATTTGTTAACTAATTGCTTGATTTTTGAACACCATTACCCTTACATAAAACTTTGTCAACTCTATTTAATCAGAGAAAACTCTGTTAATAATGAATTCCAACATTTCCTTTGCAGACAGACAGACAGACATACTTTATTGATCCCGAGGGAAATTGGGTAAATTGGGCAGCTTATCTTAGTGTGACCCCCTTCTTCCCATTTAAAAAAAACAGAAGTCTTTAATTTAAAAAAAAATCTGTTTCTGATTTCAGCTTGATTTCCCTGTTGGAGTGCTTACAATAAAATTCTGGATATCAATTTTTGATCAGTTTTTGAACATTTAATCTCTCTCAGCCTATACTCAATGGAGTTCAGAAGGTTGAGGGTGATCTCACTGAAACCTACTGGCTATTGAATGGCTTAGATAGAGTCGACATGGAGAAGGTTTTTTCAGTTGTCACGTACCCTGTGACCGGGTTAAAGAACCAGCAGAAATGGAAAACACTTTGGAGTCTGGTATTGCTATAAACTAATAGTGTTTATTAGTAACTAAGCAATATAGTAATATAAATGCAAATATAATGAACAGGTTAGCAACGATATGTAGATATATATGTGTGGAAATAGGAACAAAACTAGGCTCTTTCAAAACTAGGGGTAAATGGGTACAGTCTTACGATATGATGACGAGAGTTCAGTTCAGTTCGAGGTAGTTAGTTGAGTAGCGTTGGAGAGAGAGAGAGTGTTGAGAGGTGATGCCATCGATCTTCCCATTGTCTTCTGAAGTCCTGTTGTGGTCACCGACTATGACCATGATATGTATGACTGTTCTTCAGTGGTGGAATTATCACTCAGGCAAGGATGGACACGCAAATAATTCCCCACCGGTCGCATCTTTTCACACTGTGAGCCACTCCTATTTCCCCGAATCGATCTTCCAAAAACCCCCACTTTCCTGCAGGTGCACAAAGCTCGTACTGTGATCGAACGGTGTGTAACAGCGGACCTGGTTTTTATCTCCACATGTTGGACATCAGCTGTCCATCAACCTGCTCCGCCCTCCTCTCTCTGCAAGAACTTTACAAGTAGGCAAGTGTCTTTGTGAAAGGTAAACAACTTTCAGAGAATCCGTAACATCAATCTTCTGAGCAGTTTCTGTCTGTCCGTCTGTCTGTCTCTCTCATTGCGCTGGACACCTCCCTCTCTCTCTCTCTTAATAGCCGCACAGTGTCCAAAAGCCAGTCTCATTCTCCCGACATTTTGAAGTAATTGTCCACAGAAAATATGAGCCCTAGGGGTACATAACACAGTTAATAGGAGAATTTAACATCCAAAGTCACACACAGTCTCAGAATCAAGGGATGTCTCTTTATTACTGAGATAAGGATAGAGGGTAGTTCATCTGTAGAATTTGTTTCCACAGTGGGTTGTGGAGGGCACATTATCAGGTGTATTTAAAGCAGAGATTGATAGGTTCTTGATTGGTAAAAAGGTTAAAAATTACGGGGAGAAGGTGGGAGAATGACGTTGAAAAGAAACAGCTATGACTGAATGGCAGGATAGACATGATGGAAGAAAAGGCTCTTATATCTTTCGGTTTTATGATCCCAAGGGACTATGGGCAGTCCTGAAGGGGGAACAATTCTCTGTAAGGAGAGCATTGTCAATAGACAACATGTCGGAGAATAATCTGGGACAAACTACAAATTCAAAACTGGTCATATGGGATAAGTGTGTATAACTTAGACTCAGCTGACAATTCTCCTTGGTGCTTATTGTGCTTAGGTTCTATTTGGTGAAAGAACTGGTAATTTCCTTTTATTACCACATAGCTGAATACAAAGGACAACAAAGGTTTGATTACAGCTTGGGAGATGTCTGTTTGATGTCATGCAGACTGGCACCTCGGTCACATCTACAGTCAGTTTATTATGTGGACTTGCCAGCGATTCCAAACGATGACAAAACTTAAAGCTCTAACAAAATCAGGAAGGGAAACTGGGAGAACACTCATCAGTCCTCACAGAAGGATCAGCAGTGGAAAGGGTGAGCAGCTTTAAGTTCCTAACAGTCATCATCTCAGAAGATTTATCCTGGTTCCAACACGTTAATGTAATTACAAAGAAGGCATATCAGTGGCTCTACTTCATTAGGAGTTTGAGATTTCATATATCAACCAAGACTCTTGCAAATTTTTATAAACTTATGGTGGAGAGATTTCAGATTGGTTGAATCACATCCTGGTTTGGAGCCTTCAATGCACAAAATCACAAGAGATTGAAGACTGTTGTAGACTTAGCCATGCTCCATCATGCCCCAACACTCTCCACTACCAAGGACATGTTCAAGAGGTAGCACCTCAAGAAGGCAACATATATCATTAAGGACCCCCCCCCCCCCACTTCCAGACACTGTCATCTTATTACTACCATCTGAAAGGAGGTACAGGAGCCTGAGGAACCACACTCAATGATTCAGACACATTGTCTTCCCCTCTGTCATCATCTGAACAGTCCACTTAACCATAAATACCACTTTATTGCTCTTTTTTTGCACCATTTATTTTTGTAATTCATAGCAATCTTTGCACTGTACTGCTGCCAGATATCAACAAATTTTACTTCATATCAGTGATAATAAATCTGGTTCTGATTCTAATTCTTTTACAAATTCTCCAATTAATGGTGGTGACAATAGAGAAATCTACTGATCAATAGCTCAGAGCTTCTCCCTAATTTCCAAAGATTAAATTTTGGTTCTGATGCTTGAAAGAGCAGGAAAAAGGATAGGTTACCTCAGCTTTGAGCTGTCGTTTCTGAGGTGATGTCACATATTAAATTCTTAGTAAACCATTTACTAGAGGGAAAAAATCACAACTTTATATTCAATTTGACAGTGACACAATTCAGTCAGAAACCAAAATTTCGAACATAAAATAAAGCCAATTATATAGGCATGAAAAATTGAGAAATTAGGTTAAAACTTTTCTAGTTTATAAACAATGGAAAACAAGAAAAACATTCATAACTTTCAATGAATGACATTTCTTTAGGGCATAAAATCTGAGTGAACAAATGTGACTCACTGAAGAGATCTGAGATGGTATTAGATTAAAAGATGAATCTCTTACACAGTACTACAGTTGTCAAGCAGAGCGGTAAGCCTGAAGAATGGACACTTTTCAGATGTTTGCCATTTATGACAGAAGAAATAGATAATGTTAAAATAGAATCTGATAGCCACAAAAAGAAGTGCAGATAACTTTGCAAGATAAATTATAAAACAAAAATAAAATTTGAGTTCTTCAGGATAGATGCGTGAAAACGTGTAATGTGGACTAATGAAAGGGTTGAGGTATTAAGTGAATGTTTTGTTGCTGACTTCACTGTAGAAAACATTGTTCCAGATGACACAAATCCAGAAACTGAGGGAAATCCAAGCTCCAAATTAGGACAGGAAGTTAATGAAGTTATAAGGATGTCGCCCTGGCCACACGGTGCGTGTTATAAGGAGAGTTTATAGAAACATTGGTTGTTTTCTCTGGAGTTGTTAGAAATTTATAAGATTATGACAGACATAGATAGGGCAGTAAATTGACATGTTTTTCACAGGGTAGAAATGTTAAATATTAGAGGACATTCATTTAAGGTGAGGGGGGAAGTTTAAAGTAGGTGTGATTTTTACACTGAAAGTAGGCTGGAACAGATTGCTGGGAGGAATGGTGGAAGTACATGCAAGGGAGGCATTTAAGAGGCTGTTAGACATTCACATGCATGTGCAGGAAATGGAGGGATAGGGGTCATGAACAGACAGAAGAGATTTAGTTAAATTAGGCATCATGTTTGGTGCAGACATTTTGGGTTTTAGGGCCTATTCTCTATTCTTTGTTCTAAGCATTCCCAAAGTAAAAATCCTGAAGCTATGAAGGATCCTGGAGTGGACAAATCCCTTGGACCTAAGAACAATACGGTAGATTTCTAAAGGAAATCTTAAAGGAATTGGTTACAAACTTAATAAAATACTAACATATTCATCAAACAGGATTTCCATTTGATAAATCCATGTTTACTCTCCCCACTCCCTATTATTATTTCCAAGTTCCTTGGACCACTTCCTTAATACTAAATTTTACCATCTTCCCCACTATACATATCAGGTTAACTAGTCGAAGCTCCCTACTTTTTCTCTTCCTTCATTTATAAGTAGAGTGGTTACATAGGGTAAAGACAGTAAGATTTAGATGATTCTAACTAGAGGGAATGCATTCTGTGTAAGAATGAAAGATTACAAGGGAGCTGTGAAAGATTTGTTTTATTCAGAGAGTGGTTGGAATCACTGCCTGAGTGACGATCATTCTCATTACATTTATCTGGATGAGCTCTTCAATCACCAAGGCATAGAAAGGTACAAAGCAAGAGGAGGTAAATTAGATTAAGGTAAATGAGTTCTTGGTGGTAAACTGGAGAATCTGTGGGGCATCGAAAGATTACAGCCACTGCATCCACCTATTCCACAGATTCTTCTTTCAAAACCTTTCCTAGTTGGAAAACAATACTGGTCAACAAAACCACCTTATCTGTATTCTAAAATGTTGCCCTACTGTAACTGATCAAGCATGTAAGTGGATTAAAGTTCTCAAATACCAATACAGTTGTGACAAGCACCTATAATTTCTTGGTTTGTGCAACCTTTATTAGTGAGGTAGGTGAAAAGGTAGACTACAATATATCTAAACTTACTGTGAATAAATATCGAAGTGGGAACTTACAATTTGACGAGAAAAACAGATAGGCAGAGGACCTCAAATTCTGTAATGCTGGAGGGACAATTTAAAGTTGTGCAGCATACAACACCAAGCTTAGAACATAGAACATAGAAAAACTGCAGCACAATACAGGCCCATTGGGCCACAAAGCTGTGCCGAACATGTCCTTACCTTAGAACTACTTAGGCTTACCCATAGCTCTCTATTTTTCTAAGCTCCATGTACCTATCCGGGACCCTATCGTTTCCAGCTCCACCACCGTTGCCGTTGCCATGCACTCACCACTCTGCATAAAAGACTTATCCCTGATATATCCTCTGTACCTACTTCCAAGCACCTTAAAATTATGCCCTCTCGTGCTAGCCATTTCAGCCCTGAGAAAAAGCCTCTGACTATCCACACAATCAATGTCTCTCATCATCTTATACACCTCTTTCAGGACACCTCTCATCCTCCATCGCTCCAAGGAGAAAAGGCCGAGTTCACTCAACCTATTCTCATAAGGCATCCTCCCCAATCTAGGCAATATCCTTGTAAATCTTCTCTACACCCTTTCTATGGCTTCCACACCCTTCCAGTATGAGGTGACCAGAACTGAGCACAGTACTCCAAGTGGGTTCTGACAAGAGTCCTATATAGCTGCAACATTACGTCTTGGCTCTTAAACTCAGTCCCACAGTTCATGAAGGCCAATGCACCATATGCCTTTTTAACCACAGAGTCAACCTGTGTAGCAGCTTTGAGTGCCCTGTGGACTCGGACCCAAGATCCCTCTGATCCTCCACACTGCCTAGAGTCTTACCACTAATGCTATATTCTGCCATTGTATTTGACCTACCAAAATGAACCACATCACACTTATCTGGGTTGAACTCCATCTGCCACTTCTCAGCCCAGTTTTGCATCCTATCAACTCTGACAGCTCTCCGCACTATCCACAACACCCCCAACCTTTGTGTCATCAGCAAATTTACTAACCCATCCCTCCATTTCCTCACCCAGGTCATTTATAAAAATCATGAAGAGTACGGGTCCCAGAACAGATCCCTAAGGCACACCACTGGTCACCGACCTCCATGCAGAATATGACCCATCGACAACCACTCTTTTCCTTCTGTGAGCAAGCCAGTTCTAGATCCACAAAGTAATGTTCCTTTGGATCCCATGCCTCCTTACTTTCTCAATAAGTTTTGCATGGGGTACCTTATCAGATGCCTTGCTGAAATCCATATACACTATATCTACTGTTCTTCCTTCATCAATGTGTTCAGTCACATCCTCAAAAAATTCATTGAGGCTTGTAAGGCACGACGGGCCCTTGACAAAGCTATGCTGACTATTCCTAATCATATTATACCTTTCCAAATGTTCGTAAATCCTGCCTGTCAGGATCATCTCCATCAACTTATCAACCACTGAAGTAAGACTCACTGGCCTATAATTTCCTGGGCTCTCTCTACTCTCTTTCTTGAATAAGGGAACAACATCTGCAACCCTCCAATCTTCCGGAACCTCTCCCGTCCTCACTGATAATGCAAAGATCATTGCCAGAGGCTCAGCAATCTCCTTCCTTGCTTCCCACAGTAGCCTGGGGTACATCCCTTCTGGTCCCAGTGACCTATCCAACTTGATGCTTTCCAAAATCTCCAGCACATCCTCTTCCTTAATATTTACATGCTCAAGCTTTTCAGTCCACAGCAAGTCATCTTTACAATTGCCAAGTTCCTTTTCCATAGTGAATACTGAAGCAAAGTATTCAGTAGGTACCTCTGCTAACTCCTCTGGTTCCATACACGCACTTCCACTGTCACACTTGATTGGTCCTATTCTCTCACGCCTTAGCCTCTTGCTCTTCATATACTTGTAGAATGCTTTGGGGTTTTCCCTCATCCCATCCGCCAAAGCCTTCTGGCTCTTCTAATTTCATTCTTAAACTCCTTCCTGCTAGCCTTATAATCTTCTAGATCTCTATCATTACCTAGTTTTTTAAAAAACTTTTTGTAAGCATTTCTTTTCTTCTTGACTAGAATTACAACAGCCTTTGTACACCGCAGTTCCTGTACACTGTAGCGATGTGCTACACACAGTGCTGAAATAACGACACACAGTCGGTAAGTCGTTTCGAGACTAGTTTATTTAAACTTCGCGGCGCTGGCATTTAATCCCTAGCGCCTGCCCTCTCTGGGCAGAAATGACGTCAGAGGTACATTACCAAAGTCTCCTCCCGCGCGCTGGCTATTTGTGAGCCGGTTCGCCTGCGCAGAAAGTGGGTCGCCACAACACTACCATTCTTTCCCTGTTTCATTGGAACATACCTATGCAGAACCCAACGCAAATATCCCCTGAACATTTGCCACATTTCTTCCTTATGTTGCCCTAAGAACATTTATTTCCAATGTATGCTTCCAAGTTCCTGCCTGAGAGCCTCATATTACCCCTTACTCCAATTAAATGTTTCCCTAACTTGTCTGCTTCTATCTCTCTCCAATGCTATAGCAAAAGAGATAGAATTGTGATCACTATCTCCCCCTGAGAGACCTGACACTTGACCAGGTTCATTTCCCAATACCAAATCACCTCTTGTAGGCTTATCTATATATTGTCTCAAGAAACCTTCCTGAACACATCTAACAATCTCCACCACATCTAAACCCCTCACTTTAGGGAGATGCCAATCAATATTTGGGAAAATAAAATCTCCCACTACAACAATCCTGTTATTATTACACCTTTGCAGAATCTGTCTCCATTTCTGCTCTTGGATATCCATGTTACTATTGGGTGGTCTATAAAAAATACCCAGGAGAGTTATTGACCCCTTCCTTATTCCTTGTTCCAACTTTGACCAAGGATACCTATTGTTTGTTAGTATAGCCTGTAATAGGACTGGAGTTGTGAGTGTAAGGTATCTTCCTTCATATTCCACAATAAAAGGAGACAAGGATATAGAAAAGTCCTGTGGAAGTGGATGTGATCACATTGGAGGCAATGCAGAAGAGAATAACCAGGATATTTCCTGGATTAGAGAACTATCATTATGGGAAGAGATTAGAAAGGTTGGGCTCATTTTCCTTGGAAACCTGGAGTTTGGGATGATCATCCAGGCTCTTCCTTCATCTTCATTAGCAAGTCCTGGGTCAATACCAAAAATCAAAGCTTGAAGGTCGATAGGAAGTCTGGAAACCAAGGCTCAATGGCCAAAGCCTGAGCCTACAGGTCTGCTGGGGATGGTTGAAGCCAAATATATATAGTCTGCAAGTCCACTGGAGACTGGAGGCTGGAGGTTGAGACCAGAGATGGTCCATCATGGGGTTAGACGAGTTTGTCTCTGTGGCTGGAAGGGAGGAATGGAATTTGTTTTGTTGCTTTTGCTTGTTGTGTTCTATGTTGCTCTGCCAAGCATTGTTGGCATGCTATGTCAGCACTGGAATGTGTGACAACACCAACACATGTTGCTAACACAAATGACATATTTCACTGTGTGTTTCAATGTACATGTGATAAATACATGAATCTGATTCATACCATAGTATATAAAATTTTGAGAAGCATTATAATGAAAGCATGGCAGTGCTTTCTTAGAAATTTGCAAAGACTTGGCATGGCCTTTGAATGGAAAATCCTACTAAAAGTAGCTGATCTGGCCCAGTCCAACATGGGTAAAGCCCTTCGACCATCGAGTGCAACTAGACAGAGTGCTGTTGCAGGAAAGCAGCGTCCATCATCATTAAAGGACCCCTACTATCCAGTCGACGCTCTCTTCTCACTGCTGCCATCAGGAAGAAGTTACATAAACCTCAGAATCCACACTACCAGGTTCCGGAACAATTATTACTCCTCAACATCCTGGTGCTTAAACCAGAGGGGATAACTTCACTCAATTTCACTTGCCCCATCACTAAACTGTTCCCATATCCTATGAACTCAGTTTCAAGGTCTCTTCATTTCTTGTTCTTAATATTTATAGGTTATTTATGTATGTATGTATTCATTTATTATTTTTATCTTTCTTTTGTATTTGCACAGCTTGTTGTCTTTTGCACTTTGGTTATTTCCCATCCTGCTGGAAACGTTCTTCCACTGATTCTATTGTGTTTCTTGGATTTACTGTGCATGCCCGCAAGAAACAGATTTCAGGATTGTATTTGGTGACATAAATGTACTTCAATAATTAATTTACTTTGAAGAGGACATAGTTTTAAGATGAGAGGAAGGAGTTTGAAAGGAACAGGTGTTTAAATAATCAAGGAACAGAAGAACACAGTCCTAATGTGGAAAGGTGCAGTTGGTATAGATGGGCAAAATAGATTGGCAAGGGCATTGTGGCTGAAGGCCTGTTTCAGGGCTGTACAACTATATGATTGTAATACTCTCTAGGGAAGTAGGATGCTAAGTTCTGGGGTTTGGCATGTCAAGATCTTCAGTGGAAATAAGCCTCGAGCACTGGGTGACTCATGTGACATTCTGATATAGATAGTGCTGGCTAGGTAGGATGAGAAAAAAAATTAGTTTCCAGGTATTCAAACAGACTGAGATCAAGAAGTTGTTTGGTGTTAATTGAAGTCAAAAGTGTAAACTTCTTAATGAAATGATTGACCCCAAATCCTTAGCAGAAAAGGTCTGCCCATTCTTTCAACAAACTTGTTTTAACCAAATCTTTTTAACAAACTCAATTTCTGTATGAGTGGTTCATTCATTCAGGATTTGAATGCACAAAAAATTGGTGTGGACAGATGCGCAGAGCAATAGACATGGACATAGCAATAGCACAGAGATCAAAGACATGGGAAGTTTTTCAACTGGTGAATTATGCAGGGTTGGTGGACAATAGGATTGGCTAGACTGGCCAAACCAATTTCAGCGAGCAAGGGTATTTGCCGTTGAATGAAGGTTTGAGAAAGAGACAAAATGTGAAGTTATATCCATGTCCAAGCAATGAGCAAGGTTGTGGAGGGAGTGAGGGGGAGATTTCCATTGACCTCGATAGATGCAATATGGGCCTTGATAAAATTGGCCACTCATTTGAGAGGTTTTGAATGAGGATGGGAAGTGGTATAACTGGAACTGGTTCAAAAATAAAGAATACATGGCCTCAATTGGGAGTAGTATATAGTGGGTGCTAATTAATCTCTGTCTCAACAGCATTGTTTAATCATTCACAATTCTACAGGACCATAGACAACATACGGAGAGAGTTCCTCTAGAATCTACAGAAATAGAGTTAACTAATGAGAGGACCAAATCTATCATTGTTGACACAAATAAACACTGATAGTTAGCAGTATTACAAGGGGACAATTGTTATTCATAAAGTTTACCCTTCAAAGTTTATATTTAATTATGGTCCTCCTCAGTTTGTGGAGCTTCCCTGATCAAATTTTTGGTGGCACCCGTACAGTATTGAAGCAACTAATTATGTTAAGCTTTTTGTCATATGATTGTGACAAATGCATTATACAGTATCAGGTACAGGCATTAGATACAGATAAATGCAAATACTGCTGAATTGAATGATTCTCAGAGGCATTTCCATTTCTTTAAAAAATGGATGTTGCAACCCACACATCAATCTTGCTTTATAATAGATAGAATCATTCTTCATAAACTGGTATGTTAAGGCCAGAGTTTTGGACTTCAGGATCAGAGACTAGGAATCTGGCCAAAGAAAGTCAATAGTTTTAGTGTAATGAAAATAGCACACATCATCCTGACCTCTGTGTACAATGTTACCACATGTAATTCCATAATGTGAAGCTTTGCTCCATGAGCAATAACTCATTAAATACCCATTGTTTTCAAAGGAGCAAAAGCCACGTGTAGTAGCAGCTTGTAACTTAATAGACAGAGATGATCACACCTACAGAATTATCATTCTTTTCTTTGACCATGTTCCCATCATAAAAGAGACTGCTAATTACCCAGCATTTGAATGCTATGTTAAGTTGACCAAGACTTGTGCACATATAAAGCTTGCTTCTTGGAAATTCAGTAATTGAACATGGACCTCAGATGACCAAGGAACAGTTGATGGATAGCAAGGAAGTCAAGCAAGGAAGGAATGAGGGAAGGAGGAATCGTTTTCTTTACCGTTTAACTGAATGTCACAACAATCTTTGTAATTCAACAGATTTTATATTGCATTTTGACAAAAGGCTATGTATTGGTGTTGTTACGGAACGAGAAAATACAGACTCTCAGAAAAATTGAAGTTGGGTTGGGGATGGAGTGTGAGAAGTCCAGTTTTTTGGAAGAGTGCACTAGAATTGGTACAGGCAACTAACTGACAAACATAACAATATGGAAGGCTTTTAAGAAAATACAGCACATCAAATCAGTGTCAAGGCTTCATGTCTTCCCAGCATGCAAACTCTTATCCAAATGCTTCTATTACTTTTGCATTGAATTGAAGTTGATTATTCACTTTTGGGTGTCACATTAACAGTGAGTTGTTGGATTAAAGCAGATTACATCAAGAGCTGATCTCTGAATTGTGTAGCTAGGACACCATCACATTTGACTATTAATCTCCCGAGGTCTTGTGTGTGTGTGTGAAGGGCTCTGAACATGTTTGTGTTTGTTTTAACATTGGAACCTTCAGAGAGTGACATGGTTTTTCCTGTTTGAAACATGTCCCAGAAAAATGCAGAACTGACCCAGGCTCATGACTAATCCAAGTATGAAGTTCCATTGCACCAAGATCCCTCCCATTTACTTTTCCTGCACTGAATCCCTGCTCTATAATATTCAATAAACAGCTCTATCTGGCTTCAAATCACATTTCAGCTCTTCAATGTTTACTGGAAATCATTAGCATCACTTACATTTATTTACTTAAATGAATTGCATGAGCTTAACACGGAACCAAACTGTTGTAAACAATATCATAACGGACCCAGATTTTAGCTTTATCTTACACATGTGCCATCTCTAAGACAGCTCGCACTGATGCAACAACAATGGGTCCAAAGCTACCCCTGCAATAGATAGATAGATAGATAGATAGATACTTTATTCATCCCCATGGGGAAATTCAACATTTTTTCCAATGTCCCATACACTTATTGTAGCAAAACTAATTACATACAATACTTAACTCAGTAAAAATATGATATGCATCTAAAATCACCCTCTCAAAAAGCATTAATAATAGCTTTTAAAAAGTTCTTAAGTAGTTTACTTAAATACATTGAGTCCTAACCCCGGCACTTTAACATATCTTACTCCTGGTGGTTGAATTGTAAAGCCGAATGGCATTGGGGAGTATTGATCTCTTCATCCTGTCTGAGGAGCATTGCATCGATAGCAACCTGTCGCTGAAACTGCTTCTCTGTCTCTGGATGGTGCTATGTAGAGGATGTTCAGGGTTTTCCATAATTGACCGTAGCCTACTCAGCGCCCTTCGCTCTGCTACCGATGTTATACTCTCCAGTACTTTGCCCACGACAGAGCCCGCCTTCCTTACCAGCTTATTAAGACATGAGGCGTCCCTCTTCTTAATGCTGCCTCCCCAACACGCCACCACAAAGAAGAGGGCGCTCTCCACAACTGACCTATAGAACATCTTCAGCATCTCACTACAAACATTGAATGACGCCAACCTTCTAAGGAAGTACAGTCGACTCTGTGCCTTCCTGCACAAGGCATCTGTGTTGGCAGTCCAGTCTAGCTTCTCATCTAACTGCACTCCCAGATACTTGTAGGCCTTAACCTGCTCCACACATTCTCCATTAATGATCACTGGCTCCATATGAGGCCTAGATCTCCTAAAGTCCACCACCATCTCCTTGGTCTTGGTGATATTGAGACGCAGGTAGTTTGAGTTGCACCATATCACAAAGTCCTGTATCAGTTTCCTATACTCTTCCTCCTGTCCATTCCTGACACACCCCACTATGGCCGTGTCATCAGCGAACTTCTGCACATGGCAGGACTCTGAGTTATATTGGAAGTCTGATGTGTACAGGGTGAACAGGACCGGAGAGAGCACAGTCCCCTGCGGCGCTCCTGTGCTGCTGACCACTGTGTCAGACCTACAGTCTCCCAACCGCACATACTGAGGTCTATCTGTCAAGTAGTCCACTATCCAATCCACCATGTGAGAGTCTACTCCCATCTCCGTTAGTTTGTGCCTTAAGATCTTGGGCTGGATGGTGTTAAAGGCACTAGAGAAGTCCAGGAATGTAATCCTCACAGCACCACTGACCCCATCCAGGTGAGAGAGGGATTTGTGCAGCAAATACGTGATAGCATCCTCCACTCCCACCCTCTCCTTATACGCAAACTGAAGAGGATCCCGGGCATGCCTGGTTTGTGGCCTCAGATTCTGTATTATCAGCCGCTCCATGGTCTTCATCACGTGCGACATCAAGGCAACAGGTCTGAAGTCATTCAACTCCTTTGGTTGTGGTTTCTTCGGTACCGGGACAATACAGGATGTTTTCCACTGTCTGGGTACTCTTCTCTGCTCCAGGCTCATGTTGAAGATGTGCTGTAGTGGTTCTCCCAGCTCAGTCGCACAGGCCCTCAGTAATCGTGGGGATACTCCATCCGGTCCAGCCGCCTTGCTGGTACAGATCTTCCTCAGTTGACCTTCCACCTGTGCAGCCGTAATCCTGGGCGTGGGCAAGGTCTCCTGTGAGTGGCTATCTTCCTGTGAGGGAAGTAAGAGGGAGGATGAGTAGAAAGACAAGCCTGGTGTGGAGTTCTGCGGTGAGGATGAGATTGTGCTGTCGAACCTATTGAAGAAGTTGTTCAGCTGGTTCGCTTTCTCCACATCTCCACTTATGTTTGCCCCCCGCTTTGCACCGCATCTGGTGATGATCTTCATCCCATCCCACACCTCCTTCATGCTTTTTTTCTGCAGCTTTTGTTCTAGCTTCCTCCTATACTGCTCCTTTGCCCCCCTTATCTGTACTCTGAGTTCCTTCTGAACTCTTTTAAGCTCCAGCCGATCACTATCTTTAAAGGCCCTCTTCTTCTGATTTAGGAGGCCTTTGATGTGACTAGTGATCCAGGGCTTATTATTGGGATAGCAGCGAACAGTTCTAACAGGAACAACGACATCCACACAAAATTTAGTATAGTCCGTTGTGCATTCAGTGACCTCCCCAACTCCCCTACAAAGCCCCCCTTGCAGTTCATCCCAGTTAGTAGTACCGAAGCAGTCTCTCAGGGCCTGTTCAGCTTCAGGAGTCCACTTTCTAAAAGAGCGTGTAGTAGTGGGATGCCTCATCACAATTGATTTTTATCTGGGCTGTAACAAAACCAGGTTGTGATCAGCTTTCCCCAGTGCAGGCAGCAGGGATGCACTGTATGCATCCTCTACGTTTGCATACAGTAGGTCAATAGTCCTATTACCCCTGGTGTAACAATCCACATACTGGGAGAAAGCAGGTAGTGTCGTGTCCAACATTTGAAATGCTCTTGGTTAATTCAAGATTTGACTATTGTAACAGTAGCTCGGTTCAGTTCAGCAACACTATGAACACTTTGACCACGTTGTATAACAACAGACTTCGTTCTTATTTTTTTCCAATTGTGTTTTTGATTGTAAAGATTGTATATTATGTTCAATTCATGTTTTTCTTGTGATCCTATATGCTGGCAAGCTTTTTGTTGTACATCTGTATACATGTACAGTATTTGTGCATATAACAATAAATTCAGCTTTGACTTTAAATTGGCCAAATTGTTAAATTAAAAGCTTGTAAGGGCATTGACAGGAACTGGAATTGCAGATGACAAGATAGAAACCACTTCTGTGATAGGAGTTAGAACTATAGAAGGTATCCCTTAAACTGTTAACAATTGTTTTCTGTTAGCTATTGTTAACTATTTTCCACCATTGATATGTTCCGACCACCAATAGACTGTCTTTCAAGGATTATTCACCTCATGTTCTCAATAGTTATTGCTTATTTATTTCATACAATCATAGAAATCTACAGCACATTACAGGCCCTTTGGCTGACACTGTTGTGCCGACCGTGTAACCTACTCTAGAAACTGCCTAGAATTCCCCTACCGCATAGTCCTCTATTTTTCTAAGTTTAATATTCCTATCTAAGAGTCTCTTAAAAGACCCTTATTTATTTATATTATTGTTTCTTCTGTTTGCATTTTCTCAGTTTGTTGCCTTCTGCACTCTGGTTGAAAGCCCAAACTGAGTGGTCATTTATTGATTCTGTTATAGTTACTATTCTATAGATTTCTTGAAAATGAACCTCAGGGTTTTACTGTATATGGTAACATATATGTACTTTGATAATAAAATTTACTTTGAAATACATGGAAGCAATAACTAAAATAATTTCATACTTTACTCCAAAGGAGAATTTGCCACATGTGCAATTGTATTGGTTCAGGAACAGCAAGGAGCAAGCAAAAAGTTGATCAAAGCCAAGACAGCATTGCAAAATATGTATGTTCCTGTCGTTAGCCTGAGCAGAAAGTGTAGATTGCAAGTCAAAGCAACGTCACATAAAAGCCTTAACTAGGAAAGCACACTGCTCAAGCTGATTGAGGTAAATCATTGTCATTCTCAGAATAGAGTGATTGATGTGGAAAGACCAAAAGATACAGTGATGAATAGATTCAGAGGGGATAATTATGTCTAAGTCATCGGGACTGAGACATAATTTGAAATAGCAAGTGAGGGAGAGACACATTGAGCCATTTGAAAAGTACAAGTCTCGTTGGGAGTGAGTTTTATTTGAGCCAATAAAAAGGTGTAAATAGAGGACTGGCCATTGTTGGACTGGGAGGCTTTAACTCAACAAAATTTGGCAAAAATAAGCTTGGGCAAGCATAGGCAGAGGGTTGAAATATGTTTCTAACATTTTTTTAAACTTTTCTTCATCTTTCAATATGTAGCTAGTGCACTGAGAATAAGTCCAGAGTTAGTGATATGTTCTTTGTGTGAGATGTGGGAACTCTAGGAGACATCAAGTCTCCCGAATAAATACATCGGCATCAAGTGTATCGAGCTGTAGCTCCTTAGAGACCGTGTTAAGGAACTGGAGCTGCAGCTGGATGACCCTTGGCTTATACAGGAGAATGAGAAGGTGATTGATAGGAACTACGGTTAGGCAGTCACTCCTAAATTGCAGGAAGAAGTTATCTAGGTAACTGTCAGGAGGGGGAAAGGGAATAAGCAGCCAGTGCAGAGTTGCCCTGTGGCCGTTCCCCTCAATAATAAGTTTGAGGTTTTCCGTTGGCCGGGGTTGACCATGGATGTTGTGATATGCAAGCCAAGGCAGTATGATACAGAGAGCAAGCTATTGCCCATGTAGCAGGCTTCCCTTCTCCACGCAGCTGATGATCCCAAAGGAATGGCAGAGGTTGATACGGTTTAGCACCAGCGGCATTGCAGGAGTTGAACACAATGTAGGACTGCCATAAGGACGCCAGCTCTAGACTTTCCCTTTGGATTTATCCCTGAAGCCTTTGCCACAAGGCAGTGGAGGTTTGAGATCAAGGTTTTCCTTCTCCTAGCTGAGCTACAAACTATGACTGATGAGCCCTACCTGCCTAAAGTGCCTGGTTTTAAGGTGCCAGTAAAGCTGCCTTTGCTCCTTCTCCTGTCAGGAGAAACCATTCCGCCGGGCTTAGTATCTAAACCACAGGCAAAAGCCAGGAGCTGGACCTGCTTTCAGAGGTAATTTGAGACACACACTCAGATGATGCAGTAAAACTGCAGTCAGTGAGATGAATTAATAGGTAACATGGGGGCAAAATCAAAAAGGATGAAAATGTTGTATTTGAATGCATGCAGTATACAGAATACAATAGAAAATCTTGTAGCAAAATTAGAGATTGGCAAGTTGTTGTGGGTGTCAATGAGTTGTGGCTGAAAAAAGATCATAGCTGGGAGCTTAGCATCCAAGGACAAACATTGTATCACAAAGAACAGGTAAGTAGGCAGAGGGGGTGTGGTGACTCTGTTGATAAAAGATTAAATCAAATCCTTAGAAATTAGGGACATAGAAACATAGAAAACCTACAGCTCAATACAGACCTTTCAGCCCACAAAGTTGTGCCAAACAGGTCCTTACCTTAGAAATTACTAGGCTTACCCATAGCCCTCTATTTTTCTAAGCTTCATGTACATATCCAAAAGTCTCTCAAAAGACCCTATCGTATTCACCTCCGTCACCACCACCGGCAGCCCATTCCACACACTCACCACACTCTGAGTAAAAAAATTTCCCCTGACATCTCTGTACCTACTTCCAAGCACTGTGCCCTCTCGTGCTAGCCATTTCAGCCCTGGGAAAAATCCTCTGACTATCCACACGATCAATGCCTCTCAGCATTTTATACACCTCTGTAAGGTCACCTCTCATCCTCTGTCACTCCAAGGAGAAAACACCAAGTTTACTCAACCTATTCTCATAGAGCATGCTCTCCAATCCAGACAACATCCTTGTAAATCTCCTCTGCACCCTTTCTATAGTTTCCACATCCTTCCTGTTAGTGAGGTGACCAGAACTGAGCACAATACTCCAAATGGGATCTCACCAGAGTCCTATATAGATGTAACATTACCTGTCGGCTCTTAACTCAGTCCCACAGTTGATGAAGGCCAATACACCGTATGCCCTCTTAACCACAGAGTCAACCTGCATAGCAGCTTTGAGTGTCCTATGGACTCGGACTCCAAGAACCCTCTGTTCCTCCACACTGCCAAGAGTCTTACCATCATATTTGACCTATCAAAATGAACCACCTCACACTTACCTGGGTTGAACTCCATCTGCCACTTCTCAGCCCAGTTTTGCATCCCATTAATGTCCCACTGTAGCCTCTGACAGCCCTCCACACTATCCACAACACTGCCAACCTTTGTGTCATCAGCAAATTTACTAACCCATCCCTTCACTTCTTCATCCAGGTCACTTATAAAAATCATGAAGAGTAAGGGGTCCCAGAACAGATCCCTGAGGCACACCACTGGTCACTGACCTCCATTCAGAATATGATCCATCTACAACCAGTCTTTTGCCTTCTGTGGGCAAGCCAGTTCTGGATCCACAAAGCAATGTCTCCTTGGATTCTATGCCTCCTTACTTTCTCAATAAGCTTTGCATGGGGTACCTTATCAGATGCCTTGCTGAAATCCATATGCACTACATCTATGGCTTCATTCAATAAAGCTTGTAAGGCACGACCTACCTTTCACAAAGCCATGCTGACTATTCCTAATCATATTATGCCTCTCCAAATATTCATAAATCCTGCCTCTCAGGATCGTCTCCAACAACACTGAAGTAAGACTCACTGGTCTATAATTTCCTGGGTTATCTCTACTCCCTTTCTTGAATAAGGGAACAACATCTGCAACCCTCTAATCCTCCGGAACTTCTTTCAGCCCCATTGATGATGCAAAGATCATTGCCAGAGGCTCAGCAATCCCCTCCCTCGCCTCCCATGGTACACTGGGATACATCTTGTCCAATCCTGGTGACTTATCCAACTTGATTCTTTCCAAAAGCTCCTGCACATCCTCTTTCTTAATGTCTATATGCTCAAGCTTCTCAGTCCGCTGTAAGTTATCCCTACAATCACCAAGATCCTTTTCCATAGTGAATACTGATGTGAAGTGTTCATTAAGTACCTCTGCTATCACCTCCGGTTCCACACACACTTTTCCACTGTCATACTTGGTTGGTCCTATTCTCTCACGTCTTATCCTCTTGCTCTTCAAATTGTTGACATAGGATTGGAAGATGAAAAAACTTTGTGGGTGGAGTTAAGAAACTGCAACGGTGGAATGTCCCTGATGGGAGTTACAGTATATACAGACCTCTGAACATTAGCCAGGATGTGGGATACAAATTGCAATGGGAGATAGAAAGGGCAACATAAAGGGCAACATTATGATAGTCAAGGGCAATTTCATTATCAGATAGATTGAGAAAATCAGGCTGGTACTGGATCAGAATAGAAGAAATTTGTAGAATGTCTATGAGGTGGCTTTTTAGGGCAGCATTTTATATTTGGAGTTGAGTAATGAACCAGATTTGATTAGGGAGCTTAAGGTAAAGGAGCCATTCCCAGATATCTGGGCTCACCCCATCTTCCTGCTGCCTTAACAGGGATAGAGTTGGTCTTGTCCTCACCTACTACCCCATGTATCTCTGCATCCACATCACTGCAGCTGCCGCTATCTTCAACAGGATCCTATCACCAAACACATCTTTACTTACCCCGCACCCCACTTTTCACTTCCTGCCAGGATTGCTCCCCCCATGATTCCTTTGTTCCCTTGTCCATTCATCCCTCCCCACTAATCTCCCTCCTGGTACACATCTCTGCAACTGAGGGAAATGCTACACCTGCCCATTCAGCTCCATTCAGGGCCCCAAACAGTCCTTGCAGGTGAGGCACCATTTCATGTATTAAGATCATCTATTGTATGTAGTACTCCTGAAGCAGCCTCCTCTGCAATGCTGGGACCCAATGTAAATTGCTTTGTCTAGCACCATCCGCTAAAAGCAAAGTTTCCCAATGGCCAAATATTTTAATTCTGATTCCCATTCCTATTCTGACATGTCAGTACATGGCCTCCTCTACTGTCACAATGACAGCAACTCCTCATATTCCATCTAGGTAGCCTCCAACCTGCTGGCATGAACTTCGATTTCTCTTTCTGGTATTTTCTTTCCTCTTTTTGTTTTTTCCTCTTCCCCTTCTCTCTACTTCCATTCCCCATTCTGGCCTCTTACCTCTTCCCTGCACCTGCCTATCACCTCCCCCTGAGAAGAAGAACCCAGAGTATTCTTTCTTCTTCCCTTTCTCCCATGGTCCACTCTCTTCTCCTATCAGATTAAGTCTTCTCCAGCTCTTTATCTTTCTTGCCCACCTTTTGTCACCTATCATCTTTGACTTCTCCTCCTTCCACTCTGCCACCATTTTACTCTGGCATTTTCCCTTTCCTTTCCAGTTCTGATAAAGGATCTCAATCCAAAATATCGACTGTTTATTCATTTTCATAGATGCTGTCAGAGTTTCTCCAGCATTGTGTGCTGTTGTAGGTTTCCATCAATGGCAGAATCTCCTGTACATAAGGTAAAGGAACCATTATGAGAAAGTGATCATAATATGATAGAATTCACCATGCAGTTTGAGAGGGAGAAAGTAAAGTCAGATGTATCAGTATTCCAGTGGAGTAAGGGGAATTGCAGAGATATGAGAAAGGAGCTGACCTAAGTTAATTGGAAGGGGACACTAGCAGGGATGATGGCAGAACAGCAATGGCTGGAGGTTTTGGGGGCAATTCTGAGGGACAAGATGGACTCAATGGGCCAAATGGCCTAATTCTGCTCCTATGTCTTATGGTCTAAAATAAAAACCTGGTTAGAACCTCTGCTTGTCAATAGAGGATATTCAACAGTTCAGTGGAGTGAACAGAACCAGAAACTGTGAGATCAGCAACCCCCATAAGTCAAATGTTCTGTCAAGGAGAATCAGTGAAAGTCAGAATCAGAATCAGGTTTATTATCATTGGTATGTGGCATGAAATTGATTAACTTAGCAGCAGCAGTTCAATGCAATACATAATCTAGCAGAGAAAAAAATAATATTAATACTGTACATAAAATAATAATGAATAAACAAGTAAATCAATTACATATATTGAATAGATTTTTTTTAAAACGTGCAAAAACAGAAATACTGTATATTAAAAATAGCGAGGTAGTGTCCAAGGGTTCAATGTCCATTTAGGAATCGGATGACAGAGGGGAAGAAGCGGTTCCTGAATTACTGAGTGTGTACCTTCAGGCTTCTGTATCTCTTACCTGATGGTAACAGTGAGAAAAGGGCATATCCTGGGTGCTGGAGATTCTTAATAATGGATGCTGCCTTTCTGAAACACTGCTCCCTGAAGATGTCCTGGGTGCTTTGTAGGCTAGTACCCAAGATGGAGCCGATTTCGATTTACAACCTTCTGCAGCTTCTTTCAATCCTGTACAGCAGACTCTTCATGACAGACAGTGATGCAGCATGTCAGAATGCTGTCTTGCCTTCTTTGTAACTACATCGATATGTTGGAAACAGGTTACTTTCAAAGTATGGTGTAGTAAATGTTGAAGCTGCCCTTGTGCTTGTAATCCACCATACTGGTCATTGCAGTGAGCACTGAGCCCTGAATAGAAGTGAGTCAATGCAGTGCTGGTGCATGGGCATTCATCAATGTGAGGAGTGAACAAACCTTTGCAAGCCTTACTCTCCCTCTACCCTCACAAAGTCTGCGGTTTGTTCACGTAATGGCACTACTCCTTTGACAATTCTGGGAACGTCTGTACTGTAAATGATGTCCAAACCCAAGAGTCGAAATCAACATTTTGTGTCATCCTAGGTGACTTATGAAAATCTTCTCAGCTCTTTCACAGCTCTGCATTGCGTAGAAATACAATACCCACAACCAAATTATCTCACAGTGTGTGTTTCTTATTTACAAACACTGTGTATATTTCCTGCTTGCCCAGTATCTTCAGTGTGGCAATAATGAAAGTGGTCCTGGTTTACAATGTTCACAGCAATGAATCCACCCAGTTATTCAAAAACTAACTGAAGGGCTAAACTGTGAGAGATAAAGGCCTTTCTTTATCTCACTGTCTAAGACCTAAGGCATTGCAAACAGATCCTAGCTCTCATCCTCAACCATTTACCTCAACTGATAGAAGTTGGCATGGTAGCCTAGTGGTTAGCACAATGGTTTACAGTACAGGAAACCCACTGCCTGTAGGGTATTTGTACATTCTCCCGGCTGTCACATGGGTTACCTTTGTGTGCTCAGGTTTCCTCCCATGGTCCAAAGACATCCTGTTGGTAAGTCAATTGGTCATTGTAAATTGTCCTGTGATTGGGCTAGGGTTAAATTGGGGGATTGCTGGGTGGCATGCCTCAAAAGGCCAGAAGGGCCTATTCCATGCTGTATCTCAATAAAATAAAAAAATAAAGCCCCCACTCTTCTTCCAGGTAGTACTGCGCACTCTAGAGTGGCTCTTTAATGTGTAATATGAAATATTGAAATAAAGCTGGGATGGTCCAATTAATTTGAACTTTAGTAGCCCACGTTAAATTTAATATATTTAAATTTTGGCCTTAATGTACCAAGATATTCACTTTGTCCTATCCATCTTCCCCAATCTACTCTGCAAATTAAAACCAACTTGTGTTTTTCTCTCTTTTTATTTCTGAAGAAGGGTTTTTAACCTGAAACATTAAGCTCTGTTTCTCCTTTCACAAATGCCAACTGATGCATTGAGTGTTCCCAGCATTTCCTGTTTATGTATCAGCTCTTGCATTTAGAAGATCCAAACAGGGGTAATGGTCAGGGAATGTAGGTGAGACTTGGCCCAAACATAGAGCAGCGGAGATGATTTAACAGTGAGCGATAACTTTAATAGCAAACTGCATAAAACAAGGCACGAGGGGCAGGTGGCTGAGTGACAACTGGGACATGCCTGTCGAGGCATCCAGGGCAATCTGGATGAGCCTTGGATCCAAGATGAAACCAGACAGCACTTCTCCAGGGCGTACCCTTCCCGGATGACCAGGTCCTGCACACCCTGTCCAGCAGGATGTGAAGCCATCAACCAGCGGACTGTGTACACTGGACCACCTTCCACCATCCTTCTGATCCAGAGCTGCAGGCTCAGGAGGGTTGAACGTTCCATGGACAATGGTGGTGAGACAGGACACGTGGAAGGTGGGTGTGATCCTGAGGGACGGGACAGTGGCAGCTGGAGATGGTAAGTCAATGGGCAATGAGATGGGTAATCTTGAAGAGACAAATGGGGTGAGAGCTTGTGGGAGTCGATGCTTAGGGTAGATCTCTGGCGGACAGCGAGACAGAATCCCCAGGCCAGAGTAGTCTGGCTGGACACAGAAGGCAGTTAGCCCATTGGCAGTAGGTGCAGTTGGCACTAGGATGGCCCTCCAAGCCCTCTTCCTAGAATTCTGGCATCAGCGAACCAGGGTCCTGGCATAGGACCACCACTGTTATCTCCTCTGTGGGGTACAACAGGGGTGGTAGCCCCGGAGCACTTCAAAGGTGACATACCTGTGGCAGAGGAGGTGTGTAGACTCTGGGAAAGTTCAGCCCAGAGCAGATAGTTCTGTCTCTCACATGGAAAGGTTAGAGGCAGTGAAGCATCAGAGAAACTTCTCCACTTGCTGTTGGCTCGTTTGACTGACCATTGGTTTGCAGATGATAGCCAAAGGGCAAACTCACTGAAGTGCGGATGATGGAGCTGAAGGTCTATCCAGAAGCAGGAGACAATTTTTGAGTCCTTGTCGAACACAATGTGCTGAGGCAAGCTGTGGAGGCATGTTGTAGAATCAGGCCTAGCATCTCAGCAGCTGGTAGAAGCTTGAGGAGGGCAATGGAGGGGGCTGCTTTGGATCTCCATGGCCCCTTCAGAATGTGGCAAACCCATGATGAAATCCATGGCGATTTGAGATCACCGGTATCGGGGGACCAGTAGGGGCTGCAGGATCCCAGAGGTCTGCTGGTTGGAGGAATTGGACTGGCAGACAGCGCCGAGCTGACATACATCTGTGAACATGGTGGGCCATCAGAACTGGCGTCACAAAAAATGCATCATGTGCCTGGATGGCCAGAGAGGAGTGAGAATGTGTCCACTCAGAGTGCAGGTGGTTGTTGGGTGTGATGACCAGAGCAGGCACATGTTGTTGGGCCTGATGGTACTGGTCCTCAAGATCCTAGATGATCAGGGTGTGGATCTGCGTGGATGGAATGATGGGCTGAGGCTCAAACTCCATTTCAACTCGTTTAATCTGTCTGCCTAAGTTTTCTTGAAGTCAGGTCAGTAGGACATGGTGAAGCTGAATTGCTCGAGGTCCAGCGAGTCTGAAGTGGGTTGAGTTGGTGGGTCTGCTGAATGGATGTGAGGTTCTGATAGTCAGTCCAGATCAGGAAGTGCTCGGTGTTTTCAAACAGACAGTGTTTCTATTCCTCCGAGGCCCAATTAATTGTGAGTAGCTCTCTGTAACTGACTCTATAATGGTGCTGAGTGGAGTGGAAATTGTGGGAGAAGAAGGCATTTGGGTGTGTCTTCCTCTCCAGCCCTCACCAGACAGAATAGTCCCAGTGCCCATGTTAGATGTGTTCACCTCTACCACAAGAGGTCTGGAGGGGATGGGATGACAGAGGATGGGAACGGAAATGAAGTGTTTCTTGAGCTCCTCGAAAGCATGGCTCGCAACAGCAGACCAGATTATCCGTGAGGTGGGCGATTTGCTGAGGGAGGTGGGAGGAGTGGCGATTTGGCTGTAGTTCCTGATGAAATGGTGACAGAAGCTGGAGAAGCCCAAGGAGTGCATAACCCAGGATGGAAATGACTGGGGTGTGGAACTGGCATTTTACTAACTTGCGTTACGGATGGTCTTCGAGGAGGTGCTAAAGGACTGTACAGGCATGACTGACTTGGAGGTCCTTGGAGAAGTTGAGGATGCAATTGAGGTAGACGAACACATCCTCTGTGCCACCCGTTAGGAGGATAATTGGAAGATGCTGCTCATAATGCCCACTGGCCACTGTAAATAAACTGAGGATCTTGTTGATGAAGGCTCGGAAAATAGCTGGACTATTGGAAAGTTGGAATGGAATCACCAACTATCGTAGAGGCAGTGGGTGTTATGAATGCCATATTCCTCTTATTATCCTGGCAGGTGAGGATCATTTTGTATGTGCTCTGTAGATCAAATTTGGTGAAGATCTGGGCCCTAGGACGGTTTTGAATGTGCTATCCATCAAGGGGAAAGGGGTCACTTTTTGAGTCCATGGTAGTCGATGCAGGGATGAAGATTCCCATCTTTATTTTTGACAAAAAAGAATCCTCACCAGCTGGGGACTGGGATGGTCCAATAATGCCATGCTACAATGCTTTGGCAATGTAGTCATTCTCAGGAGGGGAGAGGAAGAACGAATGACTTCAGGGAGGGCTGGTGCCCAGGAGGAGATCGATTGTGCAGTTGTGTGATCTGTGAGGTGGAAGGGTGCTGGATTCCATTTTACTGAAGGTGATGGCTAAGTCGTGATACTCTTGTGTGATTTTGGTGAAGTCGAGAGTTTCCTCTGTCTCTACAGACTGAGGTCAGCTGATGTTGCAGGCAGGTGGATGATCAGGTGACGTGAGGGTCACGAGTGGAGAGCCAGGGATAACCCAAGATGAGAGGAGTGCTGGGTGAGTCAATCAAGAGAAATTGGATGGATTCACAGTGCTCTCCAATGGTCATGTCCACAGGACATGTGTGTGTGCTCTTACCATCCCAAACCTCAATGATTGTGATGCAGAAGAGGTGAGAGACGGGCTCGGTAGGGAGTCAAAGCTACACACACAGAGTCCGCTCCGAAAAGTTGCCAACTGCGCCTGAATCCACCAGAGCCTTCTGAGCACGACGAGCTGACAGGGTTTAGAGGACAAGCTTAATTATGGTGTTGGAATGAGAGGTCAGGGGAGCTTCCAGATAGAAGGCCCCTCGACTCTACATTGTGGCGCCATTTTCCCGGCCACAGTGGGCATTTGACGCCTGGGTGATCAGCGACTCCTCAGTAAGCACACAAGTTGTTTCTTCACTGACACTCAGGGTCTTGGGTAGTTCAGTGCCTGGGTCTGGAAGCATTGAGGATGAGGGTCCTGCAGCCTGAAGTGGTTCTGGGAATGGAACTGGGTTCTGGATGATGGTTTGGAGGGTCTTTCCATAAAACGCTTGTCAACCCGGAGTGCCAGAGTGATGAGGCTTTTGAGACAGGTTGGTATCTCCCAGGTAGTCTACTTGTCTTTCACGTTTCACGAGACCCTCGGACCTACCTGGAGAGTACCTGAGGAGGAAGGTAAAGCTGTGCAAGCGCGGGTGACGTCAGCGGCGAGCGGGGGCTTTAAAAAGCGGCCCACTTTCAGGAGCGGGCAGCGGAGCGGGAGTAAGGAGTGCTCGTGATCGACAGACGACTGGAGATCGGAGGATCAGAGGATCAGCCGTTGTAGGTAGGCCAAGACCCTCGGACCTACCTGGAGAGTACCTGAGGAGGAAGGTAAAGCTGTGCAAGCGCGGGTGACGTCAGCGGCGAGCGTGGGGTTTAAAAAGCGGCCCACTTTCAGGAGCGGGCAGCGTAGGTGCGGGCAGTGGAGTGCGCAGGAGCAGAGTGCTGGTCTTTGGCTCAGCGGGCTTTGGCGCAAGAGGACTTCAGCAAGAACCCTGCTTTTCATTTATTCTGACTAATCTGGGATCAGGTAATGGGGGAGACAGTTAGAGCAGTGGTGTGCTCCGTATGCAGTATGTGGGAGGTCAGGGTCAACACAGTTGTCCCTGATGACCACACCTGCAATAGGTGCATCCAGCTGCAGCTCATATCAGACCGAGTTAGGGAACTGGAGCAGGAGCTGGATGAACTACGGATCATTCGGGAGGCAGGGGCAGGGATAGATAAGAGTTATCGGGAGGTAGTCACACCGAAAAGACAGGAGGTAGGCAAATGAGTGACAGTCAAGAGAGGCACGGGGAGCAGACAGAGAGAGAAGAGCACCCCTGTGGCTGTTCCCATCAAAAATAAGTATACCGTTTTGGATACTGTTGGTGGGGATGACCTATTGTCTATTGTGATACTAATGGACCAACTGTGCTTCCACATTCTAGCCACACTAAGCCATGAGGGGTCCTGCATTCCAAATGTATCCTAACACCAAGCAATAGGCTTGAGGCAGGCAGAGTATCCCTTCTGCTGCCCCACTTCCACCCTCCAGATGGTCAAAAACCCAGTGCATCCCAGCAGTGAATCCTTCATATTCATGGCAAATGGCAGTCTGATTGTCCCATTGAGTGGCAACCCAGGTCAGAGCTCAGCCAGTTAAGAGAGCAATGATGAAGGCAGCCTTGACTCAGTCTGTAACATGCAGAGATGACTGCAGCTCGAGGAATAAGATGCACTGAGGCAGGTTGATGACCTTTCAGAGGAATTGGGCACCAGAATCCAGAACTCCAAGGAAGGAGGTTGATCATTGTGGGGTTGCTGCATTGTGACGGAGAGTTCGTTGAGAGTGGAGAACAGTTGGACAGTGGTTTCCTGCTTCCTCTGAGTCGTGTGCTCATGTCAATGGATGACTTCCTTTAGGCAAGCAAAGTCTGCTGGGTTCACCCATCCTGTCAGGAGATTTAGAGGAGGCTTGCCCAAACACAAAGTGCCAGAGACAATTTTCAGTGAGCAATGACTTTAATAGCGAACTGCAAAATAACAAGCCATGAGGGCTACAAAAGCAGAGAGAGCAAGGCAACAAGGTAACTGAAGTCTAGGAGCAACTGGTTGAGGCTGGCTGGTTCAAAGGGTGAGCAAGGGTTGTGGATGAGAGCTGTGTTTAAATAGGATGCAGGTTATGAGTTGGAAATGACTCTTGTTAGCTGAGTGGAGACTGTGATGTGCCTCTCTGTGCAGGTCTGAAAGTAATAAGAAGGCACAACTGTCTGTCGATGCTTACACAGCTGAAGTAGCAGAGTAAGACTGGTTCCAAGCTCCCCTCCAAAGTACATACCTCCTGTTACAACAATTTCTGATCTATAGGACAGAAATATGTTGAAGAGTTATATGAAGTAAAGTATGATGAGACATGTGCAATGTTTATCATCTTTGGTTAGTGCACTCTCTCTTTCCTAATTTTGATAAAGAGTCTTGAAACTAGAACATGAAATCTGTTTCTTCTTTTCAGATTCTATCTGACCTCCTGAAAGTTTCCTGTTTTTTCTGTTCTCATTCCAGTCTGTTCAGTCTTTCCTGATATTTGCACTCTTTAATGCTTGATATCTTAATTTCAACTCTTTTTTTGGAGCTTCTTCAATGTTTCTAGGACAACCTTTCCCAGGCTGCCAGCTTTCAGGGATACCTGGAAATATATGAAACAATCCATGTGTTGACTAATATCTTGGACAAAATCAACAAAATGTCTTCAATTTGAATCTCATGCTTCTTGTGTAATTATGTAATCCAGTTTAAATGGTGGTGGTGAAGCCTAGCAATTATTTACTGGCTGCAAACAAAACAAAAAAACAATGAAGTACTTTATTAATACCACTTTTTCTTGTAAAATTTATGGTAAACGATCACTGCAAACAATGGAGAGGTAAGTGAAGGCAAGGTTAAGTTGAGGAATGAAGTTTGTAGGTGTGAGGCGAAGTTGAGGTGAGGGTGAGGCATGTTGGAAGCAAAGTCAGCTGAGGTCAAGGCATATTCGAGGCAAAGAGTGGAGTGGAGGAGAGGCAGATTCAGGAACAAGGTTTGTTCGATTTAAACTCCAGGTTGATCTGGAAAAGTTGGTTAAAAGGGGCAAGGGTCAAGGTGGGTCTAATCGTTTAGTTGGCTCTGCGCTGAACTGAGGCTGGGGTTGTGGCCTGCTCCAGATGCTCCAGGCTCTGCATCTGAGGGGTATTCAACGTTTACTCGGCTCTGCACTGAACTGAGGCCGAGGCTGTGGCCTGCTCCAGATGCTCCAGGGTTTGAGTCTATGGACTCACTCCTGTTCGGATTGCTAGTTGCTTACTTTAATTGTTTGCACGTTTTTTTCTCTCTTCGCATTAGGTGTTTGACAATGTTTTTAATGAGTTCTTTTGGGTTTCTGTACTTTATGGCTACCTGTAAGGAGATGAATCTCAAGGTTGTATAATGTCTTTGATAATAAATGTACTTTGAACTTTGAACTTGGGCTACAGGCCACAAAATGCTCCTTTATGGTCTGCAAGTATAATGAATCTGAAATTCACTGCTTCTGAAAAGATCTTTGATTTTATGAGATGCAGCAACCCGTACAGGAGTTGAGGCAGAATAAAATGCTAACCAAAATCTGAAGGCAGTGGATTCGACTGTCATCTTTCAGAGTCCAACACTAGAGTCAAGTTGTTTGACGATTGAGTTACTTCAACTGTCATAATGTCATTTACTTCACATTTGCCAACTTCCCACCTCTGCTTACAAAAGACACTGCCACCATTGTGGAATATGGCTCTGCAGATCTCTGAATTGCCCAAATAAATCACTCACTCCTTATCCCATTCATCTGTTCAAAGCCCAGCTCTCACCTGGCAACTGCACGTGTGCTTTGTGTTAACTGTGAAAGGAGAGAGATTGGAAACACAATGATTTATTCTTCCTTCTGCGCCCAAAGGGTTACTGAATCCTATTGTGGCAGTCCTGGCTGAGATCAGCTGATTCAGCAAGGAGCTGGAGTTGTGACTGCTGAGTTTTGGGGCTGTGTAGTTTATTTTCATTGGAGCTGTGGTAAGGATGTAGTGTTGCTGAAGTTGCATGTAAGTCAGATGTAAATGTCTCAGAATAATACATCTTGCACCTCTACCTATTTCATTATACAGTTAGACAGAAATAGCTAGGGAGGAAATATTGAGAGGGAGAATTCCATCATTAGTTTTAATATCTGATTTTAAAGCATTTAATTTGATTTTTGTGAACTTTAACATGAATTTTATTTCCAGACTTTTATCTTTTAGGACCCTGACTCCATCTGTGCAGTTTTTTTTTATTTCAGGAAATTTACTGTTGTGATTTGATCTGGATCCACACGCGAGACTGAGAAGGCACCTTAACTAGATTGATAATCAGTGCAAGCTCAGCAAAGCTTGTTAAAACAAAAACCTCGGCTAAAAGGAGATTATTTTTAACTTATTGAATTTGCAAGACCGGCAATGCGTTGTTGCGATGGGGAGAGGAAGGAGATTTAACAGTAAATTTCAAAACTTGATTAAGAATTTCAATGAAGACTGGTCAAAAAGCAGGGAGTGGGACTAATTGATGATCTATCCAAGCAGAGATGCAAGGGCTGAATGGGTCCTTTTCCCTGCCACAAGCACTGAGTGTTCTCTCCCATGTGGCACAGCAAACTAGTGAGCCACCCTAAAAAGGTTTTCATTAAAATGCAGTAATATTGCAGGTGCAAGGCAAGTAATCCTACTTTACCTGAACCACCTGCAAATTAGACTGGGGTCAAGGCCACAAAGTAAAATTCGAGCCGAGAAAAGAGTATAATTGGAATGTGAAGTCTGAGCAGCTTGGACATTTAAAGAGTCCCCAGACACATTCCTACTGCTCTTTACTGAGGAATGATTCTAGTAGCTATGCGGAGTTTTTTTCTCTGTCTCCACTGGGTGAAGTTCTGTTGAGTATTGCACATTGAGTTCTGTGGCTTTGCAGTCCACAGTCCCACTTTATCACAGTGTCAGTTTATCGCCTAATTTAACCTCCAGTCCCAAACAGCTAATTCTTTGTTTTACAGAACTTCTGTCACATTCATTTCACCCCATCCATCATTTCCTTTATAGAGGGAGTTGAAAACATAATTTTTTTTGTAATTTAATTTTAGGCACATTGCTTTCCTTGTGTGTTACTTTTTTTTTGACATTGCTGTGATTTATGCCTTGCACCAACTTAACCCAAAGGGTGGTGCATGAAAGAGATTGAATGGTTTCAATGTGAATATTCAGTCAAAGAAAGGAGAGGAATGGTGCGAAGGGAGAGCAGCTCAAGTTGATTAGGAGTGTACTCTGAATCTAAAAAAGAGGAAATTCTTTGTGCCAGATCAAGTAAGCTATCATTATTTCACATCCCTTGCATGTCTATCCAGCTTTTTAATCTTGATGCCTCTATTCACACACGAATCCTTTCCGGGCTCCTTGTATTTTATCAAAGCTATTATGCTGATAAGTGCAATTTCTACATCTCTTGCACAAATTTGTCCAAACTTTCATTCCTGATGTCTCAGTTTTGCTCCCTTCCTGTTTTTCTTTCCTTTATTTTCTCTTATTCTTTTGGTCTGTGCTCCCTTCCCTCTTTCTCTCTTTCTTCTCTCCCTCACTCCCTGCTGCTTCTTTCTCTCTCTCAACATCTTTTCTTTTCCACCTCTCTCTCTCTTTCACTCTCTCATTCTCTCTTTCTCTCTCACACACACACACACACACACACACACACACACACACACACACACACACACACACACACACACACACACACACACACACACACACACACACACACACACACACACACACACACACACTTGTCAGGTTTCATCCACTAAGAGCAGTGGCTAGGAGGCTGAAGATTATCATAGCAGTGAATTCATGTGCAGTTAATGGAAAGAAACCTCTGTAGTTCACACATTTTTTTAAGGTGTTCACAATTACTGCATCTCTGAGAACCTCTGGCATCATCCTCTTTCCAAGCCTCTCTTTCTCTCACGCTATCGATTCTTTTAATAACCTCCTATTTTTCTCTCTATCTCTATTTGTATCTTTCTCTTTCTCTTATTAACGTTCTGTGCAATCTAACGTTGCACATTTGTAACTGAATGTCTTCACAACTGAATTTCAGAACTTCATTAGGTGTACCTAAGTACTGTCATGTTCTACAGATTCTGTGCTGTCCTGAGTACCGCCAACACAAAATCTGTAGATGCTTTGTAGCTCCCTTCGGTAGAGTTGCTTGTGAGCGGCTGTTAGAAACATCTTGTTTTGTAAGTTTTTGAGATCTTCAACATTGATTTTTTTGTAACAACTTTTTTCTTCGTGCCAGTCGTTTGGGGCCAGGCTGATGTTTATCCTTTTTCACTTCAATAAAGTCTTTGAGCCATCAGTGAAAGGGACTGCATAACATCCTCCTCACATTAAGCCATTGGCAAAAGTTTTCTTTATTTAACTTTGGCCTCACACTAGAGTGTGAACCATGATCTACATTGGAGCATAGCTCAGTTAATGCTAATGCCCCAAATAGTTTCTCAGTTATTCACTCAGCAGTGCTGCATCTCACCTCCAGCGTGCTTCTTGCTGCTGCTCTTGGATGGCAAGTTCTACCTGGTAAAGAAAGAAGGAATGGGACTGAGAGATTTTGTCCAAAGAATATATAGCTATATAGGACCCTTTGTCAGACCCCACTTGGAATACTGAGCTCAGTTCTGGTCAGCTCACTACAGGAAGGACATGGAAACCATAGAAAGGGTTCAGAGATTTACAAGGATGTTGCCTGGATTGAGGTGCATGCCTTATGAAATACATTGAGGAAACTTGGCCTTTTCCCCTTGGAGTGACAGAAGATGACAAGTGACCTGATAAAGGTGTATAAGATGATGAGGGGCATTGGTCGTGTGGATAGTCAGAAGCTTTTTTTCCAGGGCTGAAATTGCTAACATGAGATGGTAGTTTTAATGTGCTTGGAAGTAGGTACAGAGGACATGTCACAGGTAAATTTTTACGCAGAGTGGTGAGTGTGTGGAATGGGCTGCCAGCTACGATGGTGGAGGCAGATACGATAGGGTCTTTTAAGAGACTCCTGGACAGGTACATGGAGATTAGAAAAAACAGAGGGCTATGGTTAACCCTAGGTAATTTCTAAGGTAAGGATCTGTTCGGCACAGCTTTGTGGGCCAAAGGGCCTGTATTGTGCTGTAGGTTTTCTATGTTAATAGCACAAACAATTAAGCTAATTCTATGCTGCAATACATTATTATTCTATATATGGAGGGATTGCTACAATAGAGCCAATGGGTGTTTTCTGCAACTGTACCAATTCAGACCAGAGGTTAGTGATTTATTTATTGAGATACAGCGTAGAATAGGCCCTTCCGGTCCTTCGAACCATACTGCCCAGCAATCTCTGATTTAATCCTAAACTAATCTCGGGACATTAATAATGACCAATTAACCTACCAACCGGTATGTTTTTGGACTTTAGGAGGAAACTGGAATACCTGGAGAAAACCCAGTGGTCACAGGGAGAACATACCAATTTCTTACAGACAGCACCGGGAATTGAAACCGGGTCAATGGCACAGTACAAGTTAGTGCTAACCACTATGCTACTGTGCCACCCTTCCTGGGACGTTCCTATCAGCAAACACTATGGTCCAGAGGCCCAGGGTTTGCTCATCCTCCATTCTCTATCTTCCTACCTCCCCAGGATTGCAAGACCCTGCTGGTTGTGAGAAAAGCATTCCATGGATTGACTTGATTGAGTTTACAGCATTCTTATACAAAGAAAGTTCACTATCCCAATAACAAGACCTGCTTTATCTGACAGGGTGGCATTTCTTCTTGGAATGAATTAAATTGACTTTATTTCTTACATCCTTCAGATACATGAGGAGTAAAAATCTTAATGTTATGTCTTGTTATGCACATTATATTACTATAATGTGCAAATTATAGTAATTACTAATAAATAGTACGTACAGTAAGATATACAACTGAACAGACAATATAGCTTAGAAATACAATTGTATCAGCGTGAATCAATCAGTCTGATAGCCTGGTGGAATAAGTTGTCCTGGGACCTGTTGGTCCTGGCTTTAGATGGTAGCAGCTGGAACAGTTTGTGGTTGGGGTGACTTAGGTCTCCAATGATCCTTTGGGCCTTTTTACACACCTGTCTTTGTAAATGTCCTGAATAGTAGGAAGCTCACATCTACAGATGAGCTAGGCTGTCTGTACCACTCTCTGCAGAGTCCTGCAATTGAGGGAAATACAGTTCCCATACCAGGTAGTGATGCAGCCAGTCAGGATGCTCTCAATTGTGCCACTGTAGAAAGTCCTTAGCAATTGGGAGCCCATACCAAAATTCTTCAACAATCTGAAGTGAAAGAGGCGCTGTTATCCTTTTTTCCACCATATAGCTGATATGTAGAGACTAAGTGGTATCCTCAGTGATGTGTATACCGAGGAACTTGAATGAACTCCACTCTAGTAATAATAACAAGCTGCTTGCCCTCTTAAAAGTCTAGGACTATCATAGGGAGTTATAATGTAATATTCATAGCTGTTTCTCAGCTACGTTGGCAGATAAATGTGCAGTAAAGCTGGGTACAAGGCTAGAAATTGCATCCTATAACCCTAAAACTGGTCGTCAATCACACAGACTGACATTCCGACATGGATAGGAAGGTAGGAAAAGGAGAAAAGGGAAGAACTCATGCAATCTAATGCTTAAAAACCTGAGGAGAGCAGGAGTTGGGAAAGGGTGAGAATTTCAAAAGTTTTGTAGACAGTATGGCCAATATTAAATAAAAAACCTGTTGGAGGAATCAGAGTCAAATTCTGGTTTAATATCACTGGTATATATCATAAAACTAATTGTTTTGTAGCAGCAGTACAGTGCAATAATTTAAAAAAACTTTGAATTACAATAATATATGCAGAAATCTGAAGCTGTTCCTAACACATTTAGTGTGCATCTTCAGGCACTTGTACCACCTCCTTGATGGTAGCAATGAGAAGAGAGCATGTCCCTGGGTGATGGGGGTCCTTAATGATGGATGCCATTTTTTTTAAGCATCGACTTTTCAAGGTGTCCACGATGCTGAGGACACTGGAGCCCACGACGGGGCTGGCTGAGTGTGCAGCCCTGTGCAGATTTTTCCAATCCTGTGCGGTGGCCCCTCCACACCAGGTGCTGTTGCAACCAGTCAGAATGCTCCCCACGGTCCATCAGTAGAAATTTTCTAGAGTCTTTGATGACATACCAAATCTCCTCAACTCAGCAGGTCAGACAGTCGAATTGGGCAGTTGCTGTTCTGAATCTAGATGTCTTATCTTGAAACTTTATTTGGAGACTTGCAAAGGTAGCCGGGGTAAAAGGTTAGATAAAGAGAAATGGGCAGAGACTCACACAGTGCATAAGCATCAGATGGGTTGAATTTCCGCTCTGAACATTTTTTAAGAACAGTTTTCCCAGTGTTGTAAATCCATCACTGGATAGAAGGCTACAATATGATAGAGAAAGTGAGCGAGTGAGTGAGAATGTAAGATTGAGAAAGAGAGGGGGAGAGGAGGCTATGTATGTGTGTGCCTCTGAGAGAGACGCTATGCATGTGTGTTAATGTGTATGTGAGAGACAGGCAACTGTGCATTGATGTTTATGTGTCTGAGAGAGTATGAGAAGAAAGGACAAAGGAAGAGAGACAATGCATGAAGGAGTAAATGTGTGTGTGAGAATGAGAGAAGAGAGTAAGGAACAGGGTCTGTGTATGTGAGACTGTATAAATGTGTATGCATTAGAGAGAACATGTGTGAGAGGGAGAGGGAGAAAGGAATTCAGAAAAAATGTCTAAGAGCAAACATGTGAAGTGAGAAAGTGATTCGGTGTGTAAAGATTTTATGTGAGTGTGCAGTGTGTCTGTGTGTCTGTGTGTAAGCAATCGATAAGTAAGTCTGAACAAGGATGATACAAGGGGGAAGAGCCACTGTGAAAAAGTTTTGCACTCAACCACTCCTGGACGTCACCTGCTAATGGGAAGAAGATACCAGCAGGATGAAGGAAAAGATTCAAGGATGTGCTCAAAACCTCCAAGAAGAAACACAATAAACCCAATGACTTGTGGGAATCTCTGGCCCATGTCCGGTCAAAGTGGAGAAGACACATTCAGGATGGTATTGAAAACCTCGTGCCCAAGCATAGGAAGCACCAAGAGGTCCTGTGGAAGTAGCGGAAGAAGAGACTGCCTCATGAACTATCCACTCAAATGACCTGTCAGTTATCTCCTGCCCAGACTGTAGAAGTGTCCACCTATTGTCATCCCGAGGCACTGTCTAAGAGAAAGAAGGTTTACTAAAATCAGAGGGTGAGTTAACTGTGGAACTCTGTGGTGCATCAATCAGTGGGTAGCAGACGGGGGTGGGGAGGTAGAATGCTGGTATTAAGTAAGGGTTGTTGAAGCAAATGCAGCATATGTGAGGCTAGAGCTTCTGCTCCAGAGTAATAGTATTCCTTGGAAAATGCAATCAGCCAAAATGAATATTTTATTTGCAACATTTTGCTAATTTCAGTTTACAAAATGCAAATGGCAGCCTGCTTACTACAACTGCCATCTGTGTTTTTAGTGAGGGGGAGGGAGTTATTACACCACCTACATTAATTATTTAAACCAGTCATTTAGGAATTGCATCTTCACTTGCTGATATTGTGAAATAAATACATTTTGAGTGAAACTGGTGTCGCCAAAATATTAAGACAGCAGTGGATAAACAGATCATTTACATTCTGTTCCATTATTTTTAAAAGATGTAAACACAACCCAATTATCTCCTGCTTGCTGGTTTGCTAAAAAGAAATAAAACGGCAGCCTTTGATTCAAGGCAAGATTTACTTCTGTGTTAAAATCTGAATTATCTTCAACTCTCTGGGTAATGAGTTCCCATTTAGTTTTCTGAGGGGTGAGATTACTGCCCGTCAACAGACACAGAGCAATCTGCATTTCAGAGTAAATTGTCATGCTTCAAGTGGCCCTCGACTTATTTTGGAGTTCAGGCGTCTTTGTTAATTAAACTGCTAGTTGGCAAGCCAAACAGGCACAAGGGGCCAAAGAGCATCCTTCGCAACTCCCTCACTGATGATCTTTCATCAGTGTTCATAAGGACTAAAGAGCTAGATCTATTTTTACCTCTTACAGAACAAAGAGCATGCAAACTGGCCCTTCAGTTTACCACCGCTGTGCAGGCCATGATTTCAATTTAAACTAATCCCATTTCCTGCACCTGCTCCAGATGTCTCTTAAACATTCCGATCATGTGCATTTCCACCACCCCAGCACCCACCACTCTGTAAAATCAACTTGCTCTGTACATGTTGCTGAGTCCTAGGTAAAGTTTTTTAAAATGTTCTTAACCGTTCTAAGGACTTCCATATAAATTAATTACCTTTAGATAAATATACAAAAGGCAGCATTTGGTGGAATCTGGAACAAAAGTGAACGGCAGGACAAACTCAGCATCTGTGGAGAAAAGTGGATAGTTGACATTCGGCAATGAGACCCTTCATCTACACTTTAAGATAATCCAGAAGAAGTGTCTGGAGCCAAAACATTGACAGTCTATTTCTCTCCTGAGTTGCTGCCAGACCCACTGAGCAGTTCATAACTTACTTTGAAATTAAGCCCTGGCAGTGGGATTGCACACAATTTTAGATGGGAGACCACATGGACTGTTTTGGTGAGGTTGATCAAAGGAGAAATGGAGGACATTGAAGGACTACAGTGTGCAGCTAGTAGAGCAGCAGGCTTCCAGTGACCTAGATTCAATCCAGACCACTGACGTGGTGTTTAAATTTGCATCCTGTGACTTGCCCTGGGTGCTCTGCTTTCTATCCACATTTTAAACTCATGTGGGTTGGTAGGTTGATGTTCAGGTGAGTATTTGAATTGATGGAAATGTAGGCAGAATCGGTCACCAGGTCAAAAACTGGAGGAATGTGTTAGCTTTGAGAGCTGGCATAGACTCAATGGGCCAAATGGTCTCTTTCCATTTATGCAAATAGGCACTGTCTTTCATGCTAGGAGGAGGAGGAGGAGCTAGAAAAGATGGCACCTGCATTTCCTGCAGATCCAGGAGACTTCTTCCAGTTCATCCATGAAACAGCTTATTCTTCGTCTCTTATGTCTTTGTTTTCTTTTCAAGGTGGTTGGCGCTCTGTCAGACTTTGTGATCTACAGTTCTTTGCAAGCGGTGGGTTTCCAGACCGGCTGTGCAGCCTGGTGCTTTGCTATCTCCAGCACGACCTGGGAGCAGCCCTATAGATGACTGGTTCCCCGCCAATTTCACTGACTGAAGCGTAACGGGAGACTGAAACACCAAGACAGCAGGTGGTGTGGTGTATACTGTTGTCAGCACAGGTGGCCTCTGTACTTGAGTGATCTCTCTCTTTCTCTTTCTCTCTCTCTCTCTCTCTCTCTCTCTCTCTCTCTCTCTCTCTCTCTCTCTCTCTCTCTCTCTCTCTCTCTCTCTCTCTCTCTCTCTCTCTCTCTCTCTCTCTCTCATCTCTCTCACTCTCTCTCCCTCCTCTGTATCTGTCTCTTTGTCTCGCTCCTCTCTGTCAGTCCCTGAGTTTGGGGGGCTTGGAGAAGTGACATGGAAGATTGTAACAGTGAGTTGCTGGTCTTTGCTCTTGTTGTTGCAGGAACAGCCTCTGTCCCTCAATGGAGAGCCTGTCTGAGATACCAAAGTGCTGGGTTATGGTCTGGAGATTTTTGAAGGACTCTGGATCAAGGGGAGTGGAGAGGTGGGACACATGGTGCTTCTGCTGGCCTGAATGGGGGGGGAGGGTCAATGCTTCCACTGCTTGTGCAATGGGAGGGGAGTGGGGGGGTAGGGGTTGGTTCTCCAGGATCCTGATGTCTCGATCATTCACTCTATGAGGTTTCTTACTTTCTGGATGTCTGTGGAGAGTATGAATTTCAGGTTGTATACTGTATACATCTCTGATATTAAATTGAACCATTCATAGCTGTTGTGCCTAGTTCTGATATCTCACCTGGAGAACATGAGTCCAGAACTCCTGGGGCATCAGTGTCACTGCCACTGCAGGCTGTAGCTGTGTCTGAGCCCTTGTATCTCAGCTACACAAAAGCACGTCACTCCTCAAATTATATGGTGCAGTTTCTGTAAATGGTGTCTGTCCTGTTTGAAGTCATTTTTAAAAATTGTACAATGCTGAGAAAAGAACTGTGTTGGGTAGATGAATTTTGAACTGAACTAAAAGCTGTGAGTGTTCTTACAAAGTCCCAGCCTTGGTGTTATTATCACATTCCTCCATTTGATAGATTCAGAGATTGGATTTCTTAATTTTTCTAAATTAACTTAAAATAGCAATGTCCTCAGGAGGAAGAACAGCATCTGGAAACAGCATTTAAAATGCATATTGCTCTCCTTTAAACCAGCTAAATAACACGAAATCATTTGTTTCTAATAGTAACTGTATCTGGTAATGTTAGAATTCAACCCTGGTGGACCACGAGGAAATAATTTGGGCCTCCAACACAATAAATTGAATAGGGACTTGATCTCGACTAAAAGCTGAAACTGCTCCAATTTAAGCAAGTTTTATATATTTATGTTTTGGCTTGTTCAGTCTACTGTTTATTTTTCAATTATCTTTCTATTTACTTTCCTCTGAACTATATCTCCAGGACTGAAAGGCATTTGGTTGCAGGGACATTATCCCAGATGGATGTGGAATATCCTATTTAGTCTAAGAAAATTAACCCTTGGCCTTTCATCTTCCAAATTTCCGCTGTTAAATGCAACACATCAAGGTAAAGGTTGTGTCGAACTGCTGGAAGGGGTCTCCATAGTTTGTAAGTCAGCTTATTGTAAACAGTCCTTTGGAAAACTGTTCCTACCATAATATACAGGACAGCTTTTGCCAAACACACAGTGGGTTTTGCAACAGCAGGAATACAACAGAGGACAGAGGGACGACTTAATCTTGGCTGCCTCCACCTTCCTTCACTCAACCTCAAGCTTTCCCAACATATAGAGCAGGTCTAGACACATCAGCCAGACAAAATTAGACCAAAGATTGTCACCCTCTGTCCCTTTTCTCTCTCACCCTAATCCACCCAATCCCCATCATCTAGTTTTGCTTCCCTCCTCTCCTTGTTTCATATGCCCATAGCCACACAATGTTTCCCAAATGAGAGAAAATATGCAGATGCTGGATACCCAAGCAACCCTCACAACACACAACACTGTTCCCCTCTTGCTTCCAAGATCCACATTCATCTCCAACCAGATCCCATCATCTTCAGCCCTTTATTTCCACCAGACACCTTGCAACTGTCAACATTCCCACTCTCCTCTTCCCTGCCTACCTTTCACCCCACCTCATTGGAGTCTGCTTGTCACTTGCCAAGTTCTGTTTCCACCTCTTCCTTTCACCTTTTATACTGGCTACACTTCCATCTATCCTTCAGTCCACGTGTAGGGTCTCAGTCCAGTTCTCTCCTGGTCTACTGAATTCCTCCAGTATCTATGTGTTGCTTCGGATTTGAGTACCTGCAGTCCCTTCTGTCCTCAATCATTATGGGAGGTGAACTCATGGAGTCACAGAGAAGTACAACACATAAACAGGCCCTTCAGCCCATCTAGTCTATGCTGAAATCATTTAACCTGCCTACTCCCATCGACCTGTACCATAACCCTCCATACCCCTACTATCCATGTACCTATACAAAATTCCCTTAAAAGTTGAAATCAAGCTTGTATGCACCACATGTGCTGCCAGCTCATTCCATGACCCTTTGCGTGAAGAATTTCCCTTCATGTTCCCCTTAAATGTTTCTCTGTTCATTCCTAACCCTTGACCTCTAGTTGTAGTTCCACCCAACCTCAGTGGAAAATGCCTACTTGCTTTTACCCAATCTATAACCCTCATAATTTTGTACAAATCTCCTCTCAGTCTTCTATGTTCTAAGGAATACAGTCCTAGCCTATTCAATATTTCCCTATAACTCAAGTTCTCCAGACCTGGCAAAATCCTTGTAAATTTTCTCTGTAATCTCGCAACCTTGTTAACACCTTTCCTGTAGATAGGTGACCAAAACTGCAATTGATACTCTGAATTAGTCCCCACGAGCGTCTTATACAACTTCAACATAACATCTCACCTCCTGTATTCAATACATTAATTTATGAAGGCCAGTATGCCAGAAGGTTTATTTATGCCCTCTAACTTTGACTGCACTTTCAATGAATTATGGACCTGCATTCGCCGATCCCTTTGGTCTACCACACTCCTGAGTGCCTACTGTTCACTGTGTAAGACCTACCCTGGTTGGTTCTACCAAAGTGCAAACCTTGCATTTGTCCACATTAAATTCCATATGCCATTTTTCAGCCCATTTTTCCAGCTGATGCAGATCCCTCTGCAAGTTGTGATGGTCTTCCTCACTGCCCGCTACACCCCCAAGCTTGGTGTCGTTCTCAAATTTACTGATCCAACTCAACCCACTGTCAAATAGTTATTGCCACACCAGTTTATTACACTTTGCACCATGACGCAGTTGCCTGAGGAGAATCTTTAGAGAAGGTTTACCCTGACAAAGGGTCTCTGTACCTGAATCACTGACTGTTTCCACCTCCATCAATGCACCTGATCTACTAGGTGTTTCTAGCATTTTCTCTCTTATTTTGGATTTCTAGCACCTGTATTTTTTTTGGTTTTCTGAAGGTACAGCCTTTTAGGTGAGGTATTAAACCAAGTGAATCTAAGACAGGTGTAAGAATTTTGATTTGAGACTTGAACAAGAGCAATGAGGCTCTGGCCAATGATTACCTCTCAAGCAACCACACCAAGCAACATTGAGAAGAAAGATTGAGTAGACTGGGCCTCGTTTTTTTTCCAATTTTTAAGAGTGTAAGTAACCTCATTGGGATATACAAAAGATTTAGAGGCCTTGATGAAGCACAAGTGTAGTATGTACGTAGGCTCTCCCAGAGCAGCTATTGTACTGAGCTCGGTAATCTATATAAGTTCACCTCTGATGCAGTATTTATCTTTAACTCGTTCAAAGGGTTTAAGGTGTTTCTAAAATTAAGTAAATGCAATGTCATGGTTCAGATAATCACAAAGCACAAAATCCATATGCTGTCAAATTCTTTAAGATGTGGGTCAGAACTATGGTATGCTATTGTGAACACATTACAAGGTCACTGTGTGGCAGCTTGGCTGTGAACCCCCCACTGCTTTGCAACCAATAGTTGGTGGTATTGAACTGGTGTTACATTTGATCCTTTGCCTGCTGACGACTGTGAAATGGAAACTGCATATTCCTGTCCAAGACAAATTTGAGTTTATTGTCATGTGTGCACAGGTACAATGAAAAACTTGCTTTCAGCTCTGGCATAGCAGACACATAGCATCATATAAACAGCATTCACAGAGAAACATAAATTATACACACATTTTACATGAACACAATAAGAACAAATCATTTTAAAGGCAAAGTCATCAAGGTTGTCATAGTGTTGCTAAACTATATTGTTTAGGATTGCACTGGTTGGTTGAAGGTAAGTAGCTGTTTGTGAGATTTTAGGCCTCTATTCTTCCTGCCCAGTGGTAATTGTGAAAAGATTGCATGGTTCAGATGGTGGGGATCATTGATGATGGATGTTGCCTAACTGAGGCGATGCCTCCTGTAGTTACTATTGATGTGGAGAGGGATGTACCTATGATAGATTGGAATGAGTCCACTACTCTCAGCAGTGTCTTTCACTCCTGTGCTTCTGAATTGGTGCACCAGATCATGATGCAACCAGTGGCTGGGCCCAAGAGCAATGGAGATGGAGGGAGAAGTGGCTGGAGACCCAGTGATGGGATGTGCATTGTGGTAGGGGTTGCTAGATGTGGTTGACACCATGAGACCATTGTTAGGTGATCAGGAATGGCAGGGGTGGAGGACACATTGGCTCAGAACCTAACTCTCCAATCAAGTGGTGGGTGAGTGTGAGAGTGGTGGGTGATAGGAGAGGTGGGCTGGTAATGGGTCCAAGGCATAGAAGGTAAGCCTGAAAATTAGGGTCATGCCAAAGAGTACAAAGAAACCATAGTTGTCATGAAATGATGAAGAGTTATTGTATTTCTTTGCCTTTTTTTTATTCTTTTCCAATGGTATTATTTTTCCATATTAGATCTTCATTTTTCATTTATTCTGGCTTGTTACCATACCTGGACTTTACACTGTCCATGCTGAGTCAGTCTGTAGGCACTAAAAGTCTTCAGAATGGAGTTGGCTATCATCCAGTTAGTCTGAATTTATGCATAGGCCAAACATGGTAAGAAGGCTGAAAAGCAGAATGTAAAATGGTAGAGCTGGGGGACAAACCAGAAGAAAATGATTTCTGTTATCAAGAGGATTCGGAATTGGTTAGTTCTGTTCAATGGTCTTTGAAAGTTTTGCATTTCTTTCCTTCTTTTGCTCTGTCTCTCTCTTCAAATGAGCAACTGTGATGGGGACTATTGCATTGTTTACAGCAGACAGTAACTTGGCCCAGACCCTGCCTGCCTGCAGCTAGAGCACTGCATAAAGCAAAATGCTAGCTCTGTTGATGCAGGGTTTTGTTTAAATGTGGAAGTCAGATTTAGACTGGAGTTCAAAGCCCAGGGAACTGTTCCTCTGGCCCCTGTCGCTGGACAGACCTTTGAGACTTGTGGAACATTAAGGAGAGGCACCAATAGACTTTCTATCCACAACCACATTCCTTCAGACCTGGCTGGAGTAAGGACTCTCACCCACTGCAGATATGAAGGTCAGGAAAGTGATTGACTTATGTTATAATGTTTTACTTACACTCGAGGGCCACTTTATTGGGTACTGTACCTCCTATACCAATTAAAGTAGCCATTGAGTGTATATTTGTGATCTTCTATTACTGTAATCCATCCACTTCAATATGTTGTGAGTTCGGAGATGCTCTTTGATGCACCATCAATAACTCTCGGAGATGGGAGGCAAAAGATAGGCTTTTATTAGCTGCAAACGTGACCACGACATCTTGGAGACTGAGGGAGGAGCAGTGCCTCCAATCGCCTTTATACAGGGGTCTGTGGGAGGAGCCACAGGAGCAGTCAGCAGAGGGGCGTGTCCAGACAGGTATACACATAGTTTACCACACTCTTCTTGCACACTAAGTGTTGTACCCCCTGGTTATTTGAGTTACTGTCACCTTCCTGCCAGCTTGAATTAGTCTGGCCATTCTCCTCTGAACTCTCTCATTAACAAGGTGTTTTTTTCTATAGAACTGCCACTCATTGGATGTTTTTTTTAATTTTTGCATTGTTCTCTGAAAACTCCAGAGACTGTTGTGCATGAAAAGCTCAGAAAACAGCGGTTTCTGAGATACTCAATCCATGCCATCTGGCCTCAACAATCATTGCTCTGTCAAAGTCATTTCGATCGTATTTCTTCCTCATTCTGGTGTTTTGTCTGAACAACAACTGAACCTCTTGACCATGTCTGCATGCTTTTATGCATGCTTTTTCTGCCACATGATTGGTTTATTAGATATTTGCATTAACGAGCAGGTGTACAGATGAACCTAATAATGTGATCCATCCTTTTAGGATAATTTTAAATAAATGTGTTTTATAAGAATATTTACAATTTTTCAATTATTTGAATCAGTATGAATTGTGTTTACTTCTGACAGAAATATTTAGAAACAGTTCCGAAGGCCTTAGCTTGTCATGATTCATCAAAGGCAACTGAGCATTTCTGAGACGAAACCTGAGAAACCATCAGCAGATGCCTGGGACCCACCACATCTCCAGGAAGCCTTTCAGGCATAATGTGGAGGAATGGTAAAAGGTACTGTAACACCCTGGTAAAGGTTTCACTGCTGACGTTGTAGGGTATTTCATGTAATGGTCTTTCTGTGGAAGTAGTGTTTGGGTTACGGTTAGAGATAATGGGTGCTTCGGAATGTAAGCCATCCAATCAGGTGAGCAGGTTTCTTTTATTGTTGATCTTTGTTCAGTGGGAGATGAAGAGATAAGACACTGGAGAGAACTGGTCATAGGAATTGACCGGTGGGGCCGTGAATCGATGGAGCAAGGATTGGTGAATATGACTCCAACCTGTGCATGTTGCAACCTAGTTACAATGGGCCCTTTTTGGTTTTTTCCTTTCTTTTCTTTACTAACCCTTTAGATAAGTTAATATTCATAAATATACTTACTTTAATTATGTGCAGTGTGTGGTCTGTTATTTCCTGGCAACAGGGTAGCAAATCTCACAGCATTCACACAAACCTGGGGGAGAGACATCCCAATTTCACGGATTTGGCGCGACAGGAGTGTGTGTTCCCTAGCTGTACACAGCCTGAAAACAATGGGTCTTCTGGCGCAGGCTTGGGAGACTGCTATCGAGGGTAACAAGCCATTTCCAGAGAAACCTGAGAAAAAAGGGGTTTCCTTGTGGGGGTATAATTCTGGGATCGATTCTGTTGGATGCTGTGTGATTGCCCTGCGCATTGAACCAGTGGGTAGTGTGTTTAAGTCTGTGGTAAACTAATGTCCGGTAAAGTGATTAAGATAAGTAGTTACGGACATAACAGGGGTTGAGTGGTGGTGTCCAACTGGGTTGTTAATTCGGACTTTACGTACCAGTAAAGCATTAGGAACAGTTATAATCGCGGAGCGGAGGTTTGACAAAACGGCTGGCAAAGTTCAGACCAGCACTGACGTAATAGCAGTGGATCTGCTTGGTACTATTGGAGCACTGGGAGTGGGGGAGCGGGGTGCCATAGGCTGCCCAAACTTTCCAAGAAGAGCTAACTGTAGGTAAGGGTGTCGAATCAGAAGCCAAGTTTCCCGTAGTTAGGGGCAGAGATTTTAAAGACAAGTTAACATAGAAACATAGAAAACCTACAGCACAATACAGGTCCTTTGGCCCACAAAGTTGTGCCGAACATGTCCCTACCTTAGAAATTACTAGGATTACCCATAGCCCTCATCAAAAGTCTAAGCTCCATGTACTATCCAAAAGTCTCTTAAAAGAACCTATCGTATCCACCTCCACCACCGTTGCCCATTCCATGCACTCACCACTCTCTGAGTAAAAAACTTACCCCTGACATCTCCTCTGTACCTACTCCCCAGTACCTTAAACCTGTGTCCTCTTGTGGCAACCATTTCAGCCCTGGAAAAAAGCTTCTGACTATTCACACAATCAATGCCCCTTATCATCTTATACACCTCTATTAGGTCACCTCTCATCCTCTGTCGCTCCAAGGAGAAAAGGCCGAGTTCACTCAACCTATTTTCATAAGGCATGCTCCCCAATCCAGACAACATCCTTGTAAATCTCCTCTGCACCCTTTCTATGGCTTCCACATCCTTCCTGTAGTGAGGCGACCAGAACTGAGCACAGTACCCTGTGGGGTCTGACCAGGGTCCTATCTAGCTGCAACATTACCTCTTGGCTCCTAAATTCAATTCCACGATTGATGATGGCCAATACACTGTAAGCCTTCTTAACCACAGAGTCAACCTGCGGAGCTGCTTTGAGCATCCTGTGGACTCGGACCCCAAGATCCCTCTGATCCTCCACACTGCCAAGAGTCTTACCATTAATACTATATTCTGCCATCATATTTGACCTACCAAAATGAACCACTTCACACTTATCTGGGTTGAATTCCATCTGCCTCTTCTCAGCCCAGTTTTGCATCTTATCAATGTTTCGCTGTAACCTCTGACAGCCCTCTACACTATCCACAACACCCACAACCTTTGTGTCATCAGTAAACTTACTACCCATCCCTCCACTTCCTCATCCAAGTCATTTATAAAAATCACGAAGAGTAAAGGTCCCAGAACAGATCCCTGAGGCACTCCACTGGTGACCGACCTCCATGCAGAATATGACCTGTCTACAACCACTCTTTGCCTTCTGTGGGCAAGCCAGTTGCTCTCGTTTGTGTGGAGTGAGGGGAAGGAGTGGTCTGATCTGGAAGGTCCAATGAGTCCTCCAGCGAGGGGTGAGAATTTTGAGTTGGTATCAGTCCCGATGAATAAACGTCCCAGTGCAGCTGCAGAGTGTCCTAGTTATCATAAGCTGAGGATGTTCGCAGGGACAAAGCCCACCCCAAAGGGGGAGGAGGAATATGAAACTTGTGCGGAGCAGACCTCTCGGATGCTGGATGAGTGGCAACAATGTGAAAAGGCAGTGACTGTTAGAGAATCTGGGAGGTCTGGCTGCTGAAGTAGTGAGATCCTAAAAGACCCAGAACTGTAGGCTACTTCTGCGGGCTACGTGCAAGCGCTAGAAAACATTTTTGGCGCAACGAGAAGGGGGAGAAACTTTCTGCCTACATTTTTTTGGCTAGAGAGACAGCTGAGTTGCTTGCAGCATAGAGGGGCCATTCAAACAGCTGAGGTGAATCAGTTCAGAATGGATCAGGTGGGGAAAGGTGCACAGTCACAGGAATTGATCACTTGCGGCCTCTGAGTGTCTCATAAGATTCCCGCCCCCCCCCCCCCCCCCCGTTGTTGAGCTGATCAGAAAAGTAAGAGAGGAGGAGAATGCAATGAAGGAGTGGGAGGCCTCTGTCAGCAAGGTACAGTCCTCGTTTCTGAAGTGACCCCTAATAGCCCTTCCCCAGGGGTGTAAAAGGTGTTTGTAGTGGAGTTTGGAACTGAGATGTCCTGGTTTTTATCAGTGGGTGAGGCCACCAAGCATGACAAAGCCTACAGGGAGCAGCACCCACTGAAGCGACAGACGAAGCAGAGGGCTGTGGTCGAACGCAGTTCTGTGAGAAGGGGAGTGTCTTGAATTATCTGTTATAACTATGGTGAAGAGGGACACCAGGTGGGAGTGTGAAGGATGGAAAAACCTTTGGAGAGTGAGCCCCCCGGGTACCTAAGCAGAGAGAATCGTCGGAAAACCTAGTGAGGGAACAGCCTGGTGTCTCAGAGGGAACACATTCCAATCAATATATCAAGTAACACACTAAACCAAAAAATCCTATTCCTGAAGGCTCGGTGGGGCTAAGCTTCTATGTATCGCTACGGATCGAGAGTACTTAAGCTGGAGCCATACTTGAAACTGGTTCTCAGGTCACTTTGCTATACCGTTCGTTTTACAGCCGATATTTGATGCATTTACCAGTGACGCTGCTCAGTGCGCTAGAGATCTGGGGTTTTAGTACGGATGACTATCCGTACGATGGTTACTTGTCATTTAAGCTGGAGTTTTCAGAGGCAGGAGTGGGAGTTACTGAGTTTCTGGTTAGTCTGGACCCAGTTGAGAAGGGCGAGGCTTCAATTCTTGGGGGATAAATGCTCCTATTATGAGGAGGCTAGTGGGAGGCTGCAAGGTGAAGGTTGGAGAGAATTTTCTGAAAACATTGTCCATTCAACGTGTGTACTGAGCTGCTTTTGAGCAAGTGTGTGCCCACACTAGGCTGGATGATGAGCATAAAGGAGATAGGGCTTTACTCTTTGGAGAGAAGGAGGATGAGAGGAGACATGATAGAGGTATACAAGATATTAAGAGGGATAGACAGAGTGGACAGCCAGCGCCTCTTCCCCAGGGCATCACTGCTCAGTACAAGAGGACATGGCTTTAAGGTAAGGGGAGGGAAGTTCAAGGGGGATATTAGAGGAAGGATTTTCACTCAGAGAGTGGTTGGTGCGTGGAATGCACTGCCTGAGTCAGTGGTGGAGGCAGATACACTAGTGAAATTTAAGAGACTACTAGACAGGAATATGGAGGAATTTAAGGTGGGGGGTTATATGGGAGGCAGGGTTTGAAGGTCGGCACAACATTGTGGGCCGAAGGGCCTGTAATGTGCTGTACTATTCTATGTTCTCTGTAAACGAGGGAGTATGTGGTACACTCAGTCCAAACCAATTGTGTTACTCCCTCAGGAAGTAGCTGGAGAGCTGCAGTGATGGGAACTCACAAATTTCGCGGAATGCCTGATGCTGAGGCCTGTGTGGGTGGATGCTCCGGAAGACCACGAAGAGGAGTCACGCTTACCTGCTGTGGTACTGGTGAGACCCGAACTGCAGAAACCCTCGATTGTACAGGTGAACAGGATGACAGTGAGTGTCGGGAACACCTCGGGGAGAGAGGTCACCCTCAAGCGAGGGATGCTGATGGTGCACCTTTTTCCAGTGACGGTGATATCTAATGTTACTGTGAGACAAGCAGGGGAGAAAACCTCCCCAGGAACGGGAAAATTAACAGCCAAGTCATTCAACTTTGCTGACTTCTCAATACCTGGAGGTTGGAAGAGGAGATTGACAGAGAAGATGTTGAAGCTGGAAGATGTCTCTTCTACTGACGAGTTTGATGTGGGTTGTTCCAAGAGCACTCACCACACCATCAGAGTGACTGGGTACACCCCGTTTAGAGAAAGGTCGTGGCGACTGGCGCCTGCCAAGGTGGAGGATGTTTGGCAGCATCTGCGGAAACTGAAGGAAGGTGGGATCATCACTGTCCAGGACCTCCAATGCATCCCACATGGTGGTGAGGATTCAAAATGGGAAGGTACAGATGTGTGTTCAGAATCAGATACTGAACTAACGCACAATCCCCAACCAGTACACAGTTCCAAGGATCGAGGACATGTCTGAGTGGGGTGAAACGGTTCAGTGTGCTGGACTTGAGGAGTGGGTATTATCAGATACCCATGAGACAATTACAGAATCAAAGCTTAGAAGTTTAACTGCTCCAATCAAACTAGCTTTGCTGATATTATAAAGGTGCAGAAACATGGGCAACCAAACCATTGCTGATTGCAGAACACTTTAGGTGTCATAAACAGAATTAAAAGGAAGGATAGTCAGTTTCAGTTTATATTGCTGAATTGAAGAAGCTGTCTGAGTATTGTCCATTTGATAATGGGCTTCATGATGCGCTGAGAGATCATTTCATTTGTTGAATCATACCAGAAAGTATTCAAAAATGGCTCCTAACTGAAGCACAACTTACATTTAAAAGAGCAGTTGAAACAGCTGTATCAATTGAAACTGCAGACAGAGGTGAAGCTGAATTGGAGTCAGGATGTGAACAAAATCGGAATGTCTAAACAGAAACAGGCCTGACCGACCACTGTGGCAGGATTAAAAAGTGAAACCTGCAGAAAATGCAACAAAGTATGACACATATAATGAGTATGTTGGGCAAAGAAAAATCAATGGACTGCACAGGAAAGAGAAAACAATCAAAAGTCAAGTTACAGTTTCAAAAAGAACACTAATCTGCATGCTACTGATGAAATATGTGATAATGATTAGCGTGACACAGGACTGAGTATCCCTGAGATTTATTATGTGAAAACTAACAATAGAGAAGCAATAAGGCTTATACCAGAAATAAATGGCAAATTAAATAAAATGGAATTGGATACTGGCTCAGATGTTTCAATCATTCCACAAAATGACACGTACAACAAGCTGGATGAACTCAGCAGGTCGGGCAGCATCCGTGGAAATGAGCAGTCAATGTTTTGGGCCGAGACCCTTCGTCAGGACTGAAGAGGGAGGGAGCGGGGGGAAGAAGGTGGGGGGAGGGTGGGAAGGAGAAGGCTGGTAGGTGCCAGGTGAAAAACCAGTAAGGGGAAAGATCAAGAGGTGTGGGGGGGGGGAAAAGCAGGGAGGGTATAGGTAGGAAAGGTGACGAAGGAATGTAAGAGGAAAGCACTGTGTAGTAGAAGAAGGCAGAATCATGAGAGAGGTGATAGGCAGCTGGAAGAGGAGGCAGAGTGAAACTGGGATGGGGGAAGGGAGGGGGAGGGAATGACTGGAAGTTGGAGAATTCGATGTTCATGTCAAGGGGCTGGAGACTACCCAGACGGTATATGAAGTGTTGCTCCTCCAATCTGAGTTTGGCCTTATCATGGCAATAGAGGAGGCCATGTATGGACATATCCAGATGGGAATGTGAAGCAGAGTTGAAGTGAGTGGCAACCAGGAGATCCTGTCTGTTGTGGCGGACGGAGAGGAGGTGCTCAACAAAGCGGTCCTCCAATCTGCGCTGGGTCTTGCTGACCAATAGATGACCCCAACAGACTCAATGTGAAGTGTTGCCTCACCTGGAAGGACTGTTTGGGGCCCTGAGTGGTGGTAAGAGAGGTGTAGGGACAGGTGTAGCACTTACGCTTGCAAGGATAAGTACCAGGTGGGAGATCTGTGGGGAGGGACGTGTGGACCAGGCAGTCACGGAGGGAACGATCCCTGCGAAAGCGGGGAGGGGTAGAGAGGGAAAGATGTACCTCGTGTTTACTATTCTACAAAATGAGCTTGAATGACAATTTTAGAAACCAAACTGAAGCCTGCAAATATCCAACTAAGAACTTACTAGAGAAAAGATAACTCCTGTAGGGATGACATTTGTAACAGTGAAATACAACAACCAATAAGCCACACTGGGTTTGTCTATGGTAAAAACAGGAGGGCCAACGTTATGGAAGCATGAGTAGCTGAGAAAACTACAACGTGATTGAAGATCCATCCATCATTTACATGTCACATCCCCTGCAATAGAGTCAAGTGAAAGCGAAGTAAGAAAGGCACTGGATGACACCACAGCAGTGTTCAAGAATAGCTTTGGAAAACTCAAACTTATCAAGGGTAAAATAGTGTTAAATGTAAATGCCACATCTAAATGTTACAAAGCCTTTCCGGTTCCTTATACCATTGTGATAAAGTAGCCAGTGAACTAGATTGCATGGAGAATGAAGGAATTCTCTCCAAGGTTGAATGGAGCCCATGGGCAACACCAGTGGTCCCAGTTACTAAGAAGAATGCATTTGCCCAGATCTGTGGTGACTTTAAGGTTACCATCAACCCAGTACTGAAAGAAGATCGATAACCTCTACCAAGGATAAAAGATGTCACTGCAAATCTTTCTGGAGGAAAACACTTCAGCAAAGTGGATTTAACTGAAGCCTACCTACAGGTAGAGATAGAAGAAGAATTCGAAGTATTTCTCAACATAAACGCTCACAAAGGACTTTATAATAGGCTTATTTTTAGAGTAGCATCTGTACCTGCATTCTGGCAGAAAGCTATGGACCAGGTGCTGTATGGCTGTCCAGGCACTCAGTGTTACCTGGATGACATCATTGTTACAGCTGAGGATGACAAGGAATACCTCCAAATCTCAAAACAGTGGTAAAACAATTGGAAGATGATGGGCTCAGACACAATGCAGCAAGTATGAATTCTTTACACCAAGCTTCACTTACTGTGGTCACACTACTGATGCACAAGCAGTGGTGGATGCCCTGAGGCCAGAGGATGTGTTGTAATTGTGGTTCTTTTAGGATTGTCAATTCTTGCCAAACAGATTCCTGCCAAACCTGGTTGCTGTCCTCCACCCCTTGAATTCATTACTGCTGATCAGGATGAAATGGCAATGGACAAAACAGTGTGAGGTGGCCTTCCAAAAGACAAAGGAAATGGTGACTCCTGACACTGTAGTCACACGTTATGTTCCATATGATCCAATGAAGCTTGCCTGGAACACCTCACCTTATAGCAGCACTAAGGTGTTTCTTACAAGACAACTAATCGTGAAAATGCTAATGGATTGTTCTGTCTACATTTGGGAAAGGAAATACCTGATGTATTTACAAAAGAGAATGCTCCTCTTGCTGCATTCTCCCTAATGCAAATCCAAAGTCTCACTATTACAGCAGAGACAATCAAAAGGGAGACCAGAAAAGTCCCTACACGGTCTCAGGTCTACATGGCCTCACAAAATGACTGCAATGTACAACAGAAATCTCATTTCCCCATTTTTACCAGCATTGGGATGAACTTGCCCTTGACAGTGGCTGTCCTCTGTGAGGATTGAGAGTTGTTGTACCATTCAAGCTGAGAGCTACATACCAGTCATCTAGGGGTGGCCAAAAGTTTTGGCTCAAAGTGTCTGAAGGCCTGGGATAAATCAGCAGATTGAGCAGCTTGCCCATGCAGTACTCGGGATGCCAACATGTCCAGAAGATGCCAAGAGCATCTTAAGGAAGAAAGAAGAAAGGAGAAGAAAGATACTCAGAGCTGTAAGAACTACTTCCTTCAGTCCAATAGCTGATTCCCACAACCACCACGGAAGGGGCCCCAGAACCTGAGATTGTTTCACAGCTGCAAGTTTCACCTGCCAACCAGAGTGCCCCCAACCCCCTTGTCAGGAAAAACATTATCCTACAGGAGTAAGAAATCCTCCACTGTGATTAAATCTTTCGGTTTGAATGGGACAATTTAGAATATACTATGTTGTGGATGTCTATAGTGTATTGAATTCATCCTCTTGAATTCAATCTTGTCGTTGTGTCCTCCAACAAACAGCCCAACTCTGCATTCGTGCTGCTTCTGTTAGTGGAACACCCATCTGTGGATTGAAAATAGACACCAGTGGTTGAGGAACAGTAATGAGGGTAAACTCTCTCCAATACAAGTCCTAGTTGAAAAGTTTTACATGCCAAACCAGACTCAATGACTCTCTATCAAACTGTGCACGTTTTTTCTCTGCTGCGGTAAGGGAACATGATGTAAAGGCTATGGGGCATTCACTTTCATCACTCATAATATGTGATATGACTGTACCTACACCATAAGGCAAGGTGTCACAAGCAAGCTTCACTGGACCTTGTGGGTCATAATGTATGAGTAGATTGTCAGGAGTCACCAGTTCCCTTGTTTTGGAAGCCAGGCAGCATTACAGTTGATGTTTTGGGTCTCAATCCTTTGGCAGGTCTGGAGAAACAAAACTGAGGAGTTGATTTAAAGGGTGGGAGGAGGAGAGAGAAAAACACAAGGTGATAGGTGAAACCTGAAGGGAGAGGGATGAAGTAAAGAGCTGGGAAGTTGATAGGTGAAAGACATACAGGGCAAGAAAGGGGGAGTCTGACAGAAGAGGACAGAAGGCCATGGAAGAAAGACAAGGGGAGAAAGGAGCACCAGAGAGAGCCAATGGGCAGGCAAAGAGATAAGATGAGAAAAGGAAAAGGGGGTGGGGAATGGTGAAGTGGGGGGAGCATTACTGGAAGTTCCAGAAATTATTGTTCATGCCATCAGGTTGGAGGCTTCCCAGATGGAATGTAAGGTGTTGTTCCTCCATCCTTGAGTGTAGCCTCATCACGACAGTGGAGGAGGCCGTGGATAGACATATTGGAATAGGAATGGGAAGTGGAATTAAAATTGGTGGCCACTGGGAGATCCCACTTTTTCAGGTGGACGGAAAGTAGGTGCTTGGCAAAGCGGTCTCCACCATTTGCAGATTTTCTCTTGTTTGTGATTGTAATTGTGATTGTGATTGTAATTAAGCATTCTTTGTTGTTTATTAATTCAGTGTGGGTTATATGTAAAAGTACATGAATGACATATTTCATCACTCCGCCACACATGCATGCACCTCACTAGAAGTAAAATCAAGACTCTCAATTAGTCTTATGTTTTCCAGTTACAAGACATAACGTGTCATTTGCAATGCTAGATTTGTTACACGAGCGTAGCGGTGGACGAACCCAAGTGCAGAACACGGGTGTGGAGGCAGAGTCGGGAGGCTTTACTAACGAAGCGAGCGCGGGGTCGGTATCCAGGATCAATGCTAGACTTGGAACTGGTAGCCCTAAGAAACATGAAACTAGGTTACTCACACAGGAGCCGACCAACGAACTGGCAGCTCCTTGTTGTGATCACAAGGTTTTATCCTGCATTTGCTGATGGAAAGCAGGTGCTTGTAGTTAGTGGAACCTGGGAATGATTGGAAACTAAACGAGGTGATTGAGGCCCAATTCCTGAGGTGAATAGCCAGGTGGGCAATTGCCAGAAGGGACCATGACAGTACCCCTCCCTCAATGTGAGCTTCCAGGTGATCCTCCAGGCCTATCTGAATGGTCCCCATGACCCATGAAAATCCTGGATGAGGGAAGGGTCTAGGATGAAGGAGCGAGGGACCCAGGAACACTCTTCTGGACCATACCCTTCCCAGTCCACCAGATATTGGAAACCCCCTGCCACTACGGCACACATCCAGTAGTCTTCGGATAGTGTATGCCGGATGGTTGTCAATGATATGGGCAGGTGGGGGAGTCTCAGCCAGGGGACATAAGGGGCTGACAGAAACTGGCTTTAACTGGGAAACATGAAAAGTCGGGTGGATGCGCATGGATGTTGGCAATTTTAGGCAGACTGCCGTGGGATTGATAACACTTTCAACCTTGAATGGTCCCAGGAAGCAAGGGGTGAGTTTCCTATGCTCGTTCTTCAGCGGGATGTCCTTGGATGAAAGCCACACCACCTGCCCCGGTTGGTACTCAGGCACCGGAGTCCGGTGTCGGCTGGCCATCTTCTTATTGCATTTTGCTGATCTGAGTAGGGTCATGCATGTCTCCTCCCACACCTTAAGGCACCGATCGATATGGTCCTGAACCGATGGTACCGCAATCTCCTCTTCCTAGGAAGCGTCATAGGAAGTCATTCCTGCCTGTGGCCATCAAACTTTAGAACTCTTCCCTTGGAGTGTTAGACATTCTGGGCCAATAGGCTGGTCCTGGATTTATTTCCACTTGACATAATTTACTTATTATCATTTAATTATTTCTGGTTCTATTTTATTATATTTCTACTCTATTCTTGGTTGGTGAAACTGTAACAAAACCCAATTTCCCTTGGGATTAATAAAGTATGTCTGTCTGTCTGTCTGTCCTGTGTGGGGAACAGTGGGGGTTGGTACCCTAGGGAATACTCGAATGGAGACCTCTCAATGGCAGAGCTCACTAGAGAGTTGTGGCCATACTGAACCCATGGGAGGTGGTCACTCCAGGTCGACGGGTTGTTTGCCATTACACAACGTAGCGTCGCCTCCAGGTCTTGGTTGACCCTTTCCGTCTGCCCGTTCGTCTGGGGGTGGAAGCCGGATGACAGGCTGAGTGATGCACCTAAGGCTCGACAGAAAGTGTTCCATACCTGTGAGATGAACTGGGGACCTCGATCGGAGACGATGTCTGCGAGGATTCCGCGGAGGTGGAATATGAGATTCTTGTCCTAGACAAGAAGATCTGCGGTTTCTTGAGAGGAAGGGACTTTAGGGAGGGCTATGAAGTGCACCGCCTTGGAGAACTGGTCTACCATGGTGACTACGGTGGTGTTCCCATGTGAATGGGGTAGTCCGCTGACGAAATCTAGGGCGATGTGTGACCAGGGTCAGGTAGAGCATGAAGTAAACCCACAGGTGGCCAATGAGAGGCTTTTCCCTAGGCACAGATGGAACATGCCGAGACATAGGAACAGGTATCCATCTCCATGGACGGTCACCAAAAGTGTTTTTTCAAGAGCGCTAGGGTCCGATCACTCCCGGGGTGGCAGGTGAACCGAGACGTGTGCTCCCATTGGAGAACCTGGGACCTGATGGAAATGGGCACATACAGGTGATCGCCGGGTCCATTGCCGGGGTCAGGGTCATCCCGTTGGGCTTCTTTTACTTTAGACTCGATCTCCCAAGTGAGGGTGGCAACCACGCAGGATGGTGGGAGGATAGTCCCTGGGCTGGAAGTGTCCTCCTTGGAGTCGTATTGGCGGGAGAGTGTGTCTGGCTTCCCATTCTTCCCTGGACGGTATGTGAGGGAAAACTTGAACAGTCCAAAAAATAACGCCCAACAGGCCTGGCGGGAGTTCAAACGTTTGGCAGTCTGAATATACCCCAGGTTTTTATGATCAGTCCATACCACAAACGGTTGTTCTGCCCCCACTTGAAAAACGGCGGGAGCATTGTTGAGGCCAAATGGCATGACCAAAATATTTAAAGTGGCCCAGAGGTGTATTAAAGTCTGTCTTCCACTCGTCCCCCTCCCTCACCCTGAGGGTATGCGTTCCAAATGTCCAGCTTTGAGAAAATGGTGGCTTCATGCAGTAGTTCAAAAGCCGAACTAATGAGGGGTAAAGGGCACTTGTTCTTAACTGTTATACTGTTTAGACCTCTGTAATCAATGCAAGGATGAAGCGACCCGTCCTTCTTTTCTACAAAGAAGAAACTGACGCCTACCGAGGAAGATGAAGGTCTGATAATGCCCACCACGAGGGACTCGCTGATGTACTTCTCCATGGCCTCTCTCTCCGGTCGGGATAGGTTAAAAAGGCGACTGGTGGGTAGCGAGGCCCTGGGGAGAAGGTCAATGGCATGATCATATGGGCAGTATGGAGGCAGGGAAAGGGCCCGTTGTTTACTGAATACTGGCCCCAGGTCATGGTATCCTGTGGGGACTCAGGACAAGTCGAGGGGTTCCGGGACAGGCGGGGTCATGGTAGCTTCCCTGGGAGATGGGGCTGACCACAGACAGTTGGCGTGGCAAGACTGGCTCCATTCGGCTATCCTCCCAGTAGACCAGTCGATATGGGGACTGTGTTCGGTCAGCCATGGGTAACCTAGAACTACCGGGGCTTCAGGTGAATGAATGAGACTGAACCGTACCTCCTCCCAATGATTGCCGGATAGGACCAAGGTCAGGGGAGGCATACAGTGGGTGACCCGAGCCAGCAGTTTTCCGTCCAGAGCTGGGCCTCCAGGGGTATAGATAGCGGCTTGCGAGGTATTCCAGCCTGGGAGGCTAAGTCCTCGTCCAGCAGATTGCCCTCAGCACCAGAATCCACCAAAGCGGATAGGGACAGAGACTGTCATTGGTAATTCACGGTAGCTGGGATCTGCATCCAAGTCTTGGGGGCTAAAGGGAGTGTCGTCGAACTCACCAGAACAATAGGATCTGGAGCTCTGCGAGGAACAGAAAGGGGAGAGAGGTTCGGGCTGGTGGAAGAAGGTAAGGTGGACCGTGGAATGGCCCGAGGAACGAGATAACCGGTCTTCTCTCTCAGACGTCGGAGTCGGTTGTCCAGAAGGGTAGCTAGGGAGATTACTGAATCCAGGCTATTAGTGTCATCCCTAGCCGCCAACTCGTCCTTTACCTTGTCACAGAGGCCTTGCCGGAATACCTCCTGGAGTGCCTCATCATTGCAGCCCGAGTTGGCCGCTAGCATCTGGAACTCCATGGAGTATTCGGCAACACTGCGTGAGCCTTGACGGAGAGTGAGTAGTTGCTTGGCAGCATCTCTACCACGGACAGGATGGTCAAAAATCTTCCTTATCTCTGAGATGAAGGTGGGGAAGGAAAAGTAGGTCTCTGGCTGCTTATCCCAAATATCAGTGGCCCATGCTAAGGCCTCGCAACAACCCCATAATGTATCTTTGATCTGTCTGTGGCGTACATGGATGGCTGCTGCTCGAACACCAAGGAGCATTGCAGTAGAAAGGAGCGGCACTTCCCCAGATCTCCGGCGTAGGGTTCTGGTTCAGGTACGTGTGGCTCTCTTGGCAGCCGTGTTGTTGATGCATCGGGTGTTGCCACTACAAGCTGTCTGGGCTAGTCAGACAGAGTTCCCAGAGTCGACAGGGTAAGATGGGCAGATACTCAGTCGACCTGTTCACTGACTTTTCTTACATCCACTGAAAGGGAATGGAGGTTCTCTATGACATCCCATAGCAGCTGGTCGTGTAAGTCCAGTAGGGAGCCCTGGCTGGCGAGGGCTTGTTGCAGGGGATTTGTGTCCGCTGGGTTCATTATGGCCAGTTCGTTCTGTTACACTAGCGTGGCAGTGGATGAACCCAAGTGCAGAACATCGGCATGGAGGCAGAGTTGGGAGGTGTTATTAATGTAGCGAGCGTGGAGTTAGTATTCAGGAGCAATGCTAGACTTGGAACTGGCAGTCCTAAGAACCACGAAACAAGATTACTCACACCGGAGTCGACCAACAAACTGGCAGCTCCTTGTTGTGGTCACAGTATTTTTATACTGCAGTTGCTGATGGAAAGCAGGAGTTTGTAGTTAGTAGAATCTGAGAATGACTGGAACTAAACAAGGTGATTGAGGCCCAATTCCTGAGGTACAGAGCCAGGTGGGCGATTGCCAGAAAGGACCATTTCAAGATTGTGTAGAGCTATTTGCACATGATGTCAAAATAAGCATTGCAGATTCACAGAAGTCTTGTTTAAAGACAAGTATTTGAATGTGTTCAGTGATCTGGCTTCTGTTAAACCTTTTGCTTATGGTGACTCCATGGTAAAAGATTTTTAGCTATTCAGCTACAAGGTGAGAACTAGAACAGGAAGGGTGGGCGTGCACATAGAAAACAGTTAAGGTCTGGAAGTTCTTTCTTTTATGTAGCTGGTCATTGACCTCTTGAACAAGTTGCCAGCTGAGGCCTAATCAGTGAATTAGGAAGTTTTACCATAACTCTATTCCTCCATTAATAAAACATTTGATCCTGCAGCAATTTTAAGATAATAAGGAATTCTGATTGGACAGATAAGAGGAGACCATTTCTAATAGCTAGCCGGACCAAGATTCAGAGCCAGGTCTTTCAGAAAGGAGGTTAAAATCCACTTGTACATGTGGAATCTCACAAAGTCATGGGCATACTTCTGCAAATGGCAGTCAACTATAGGCCAACTGTTAATCTTAAAATAGAGTTTAATGAAGCTTTGATTACAAAAAGAATTAAGGGATACAGAAGAGTCAATGAAATGGTTATAGGTCACAGACCACTCATGATCTTGTTAAATGACTGATTTAATGGTCTGAGCATACTTTTAAAACCCCTCTTCTTGTCACCTTCACCCTCATTCACATGTTCACTTTAAAATGTCTATTCAGCAGATGTAACCTCTTCCCATTCCTCCTTTCAAAGTAAATCTTATCCCTCCTTAATCTTTTGCAAGTGTGCTCATGAAACGCCAATACCTTGCCAGGCTGATGGTGAGATGGACCCTCCCAGTCAAATGCTTCCTGTATGCCCAGAGCAACACTCACAGCACAGTGCCAATGGGATGACTGCGGTGGAAAAGAGATGGTAGCTCAGCTCTTTGCAGACTATGGGTTTGCAAAGAGGCTGTGGAGAAAGAGAAAAGCACGTCTGTCACAGTTCATTCCGAGCAGCTGCGTGGCACAGGAATCTCTGATCGATGAGCTTTCCCTGGGAGGGAGAGAAGAGAGAGAGACACACACACACACACAAAGATGAACATCAAGTTCTAGTGGCAGATTATCAACCCGGTGAAGGATGCTCAAAAACTGATGGTCCACTAGCTCATCGAGATGTGCGTGGAGAACTGCTGCTGTCCGGCACATCCAGGCTGCAGGAGTACGTGCTGAGGGACTCACTCAAGCTTGGTACAGCCACCGCAAGGCCTCTGTGGGGAAGGACCACTATAGAGTTCTTCTATTACTGGAGAGGGAGGGGCCAGATTGGGGGGAGAAGCCCCTCAAAAATTATAGTAGAATACCACGCCGGGGGTCACAAAGGTGGCAGCAGTTGTGTTGGAGTGTAATAGAACAGTACTGAAAGAATTGACCTTGATTGTAAAAAAATACATTGCATGGTTTATTCTTGTAAGTACTTTTTATTATGAATAAATTTTATTTTTTACATAAAAAATGTCTCTTCATTAAACTGACCTGCCCATGTGCTGAAGTCTAGCATTATTCCTCTCATTTTCTAATGTATTTGAAGTTTCAAATTATCACCAAGACTTTTAAGATGCGCTCATGCATCTGCATATAGCTCTGTGAAAATAAATCCAAATTATGCATTCCACATCACACACCCTCTTTGTAAAGTGCTTGACATTACTCACTCAAAGTCCGATCTCGCCAACTCACATACCTGTGGGGGGAGGGGATGTGGTCACTGATAGAACTCTCATCCCAGAACTCACTGATGACTGCTGACCTGGGGGTGGGTGGGGAGGGAGGGATGCATCAGCCCCCACCCACCCTCATCCTCACTTGTCTGCTGGTCTGACATCTGACCACTGGTGTACTTTATCATGCATCCACGTTGCTTGCTTTCAACTGCAGAATACAGAGCAAAGGCCTAGACTCTGTCCTATCCTCTAACTCCCCCATATCCCTGTCCTTAAACCCTAACCTGATCCCTAACAACCCTCTCTGTCCCCAAAACCATCCCTACAAGCAGCTAAAAATCCTGTCTGAGCCATGACTTTGACAGGGACCAACACTCAATACCATCTTGACCATTAAAGACGAAGTTGCCTTTAACAAGTTCACAGTGACTTTCAATTATTAACCCATAAGAACATAGACCATAGACTACTACAGCACAGTACAGGCCCTTCAGCCCATGATGTCTTGTTGACTTTTTAACTTACCATAAGTTCAATCTAACCCTTCCCTCCTGAGTAACCCTCCATTTTTCTATCATCCATGTGCCTAAGAGTTTCTTAAAAGCCCCTAAATTATCTGCCTCTAGCATCCCACCTGACAGGGCATCCACACACCCACCACTCTCTGTGTAAAGAGCTTATCACTAACATCCCCCTTATCCTTCCTTCCAATTACCTTAAAATTATGTCCCCTTGTATTAGCCATTTCTGCCCTTGGGAAAGTTTGATTTATGCCTCTTTTCAAGTTGCCTATCATCCTCCTTCACTCCAAAGACAAAAGCCATAGCTCACTCAACCTATCTTCATGGGACGTGCACAAGCTTCAGGTGCTACAGGTTGACAGAGTGGTGAAACAGGCTTTCATCAGTCAGTGCAATGGGGCTAGAAGTTGAGATGTTGAAGCTGTACAAGACGTTGGTGAGGTTGCACATGGATCTCTATCCACTGGAGAATACGAGAGTCAGGGGTAATCTCTTAGAGGTGTATCAAATCATGAGGGGCAGATAGGGTGAATACACACAGGTAATTTGAAGAGAAAGGGAATAAAAAATGAACAGCATGGATTCAAGGAGAGAGATGAAGGGACTTGAGGGGGAACTTCACACAGAGAGGGATGCATATATAGAAGAAGCTACGGAAGATGATATTGAGGCAGGTAGAATAACAGCATTTAACGTATTTGAACGGGTACATACATATGAAAGCTTCAGAGGGATATAGAGAAAAGACTGGTTTAGACTACACTTAGGTCAACATGGGTAAGTTGACTTCTGTTCTGTGAGAAATTACCCTTCCTTTGTTGTCAGTCTGTCTGACCTGTGATGTCTGAAATTATCAGATTGCCATTTGTTGAATGGGATGTAAAATACTTCATAACGCTGCTTCCTCTTTGATAATTAAAGAGTACGAGAATAGTGAGGTGATTGTGTAACAACACTTGGCACTGCCGCTACCTCACAGCTCCAGGGAACATGTTTCCTGACCTCAGATGCTGTCTCTGTGGAGTTTGCATGTTCCTTATGTGACCATGTGGGTTTCTCCAGAGTGTTCAGCTTGCTGGGAAATTAATTGTCCGTGGCAAATTGCCCCTTCATGTAGGTAAGTGGCAAAATAATCCAAACAATCTTTTAAAGGTCTTATGAAAGAGAATATGGCAAAGGGAAATGAGACTGATGATGGCATTGATCTGATGAGCCAAAGCGATTCCTAAGTAAGTGACCTCTGCAATTTTCACACTCATTTTCCCAAATAAGCTTTAATCCTTACTCTGTCCTTTTTTTAACTTTATTTAAAATTTGTACATTTATAAAGGAATTACGTGTTGCTCCATTATTTATACTCAGATGTTTATCTGCTTTCATGGTGCTTTTCTCTGTGTTTTATGTTTTAATTTTATTCTCGATTGAAATATGAAGTTTAACATATTTATTAATATTTAATACATGATATTAAAATTGTTGACACTGAGATTGCAGACTTGCTTGTGGAATTAGAAAACTTCAGACACGATTCGAGATTAAAGATAATTGTTTCTACACAAACATCGTGGAATCAGGGGTGACTGTCTCAAAATAAAACACTGACCATTTTGGGCACAGTTGACAAGAATTTGTCAACAAATACACTCAAAAACTTCTACAGATGTACCTTGGAGAGCATTCTGACAGGCTGCATCACTGTCTGGTATGGGGGGAGGGGCTACTGCACAGGATGAAAAGAAGCTGCAGAGGGTTGTAAATTTAGTCGGCTCCATCTTGGGTACTAGCCTACAAAGTACCCAGGATATCTTCAAGGAGCGGTGTCTCAGAAAGGCAGTGTCCATTATTAAGGACCTCCAGCACCCAGGGTATGCCCGTTTCTCACTGTTACCATCAGGTTGGAGGTACAGAAGCCTGAAGGCACACACTCAGCAACTCAGGAACAGCTTCTTCCCTTCCGCCACCCGATTCTTAAATGGACATTGAACCCTTGAACACTACCTCACTTTTTAAATATATATTATTTCTGTTTTTTGCATGATTTTTAATCTATTCAATATACATACACTGTAATTGATTTACTTTATTATTTTTTTCTTCTATATTATGTATTGCATTGAACTGCTGCTGCTAAGGTACCACATTTCACAACACATGCCAGTGATAATAAACTTGATTTTGAATTATAACCCTAGAATACTGAAACAATTTGAGGGTGTTTCTCCGGGAACAGATACAAAGTTAACATCTCAGCTGTGAAAAATGGTGAAGGAACTCTCTACTCTAGAGAACGCTGGAGAATCGGTCACCAACTATATTTAATGTAGGAACCATTACTTAGACTTTCAGATAGTCAGAGAATTAAGGACATGAGGATAGTTCAGGAAACTTGCAATGAACTAAGAAGATCACCCATCAGTTCATAAGATGGGCGATTAGACGGTCAAGACTGAAGAGCCTACTTCTGTTTCTTTTTCTCATGGTTTCGAGTCAAATATATATTTACAATCATGAGTAAATAGAAATTGTGACTCAAGAGATAGCTGATGCTGGAAAGCTGGAGAACACACTATGTCAGACAGCATCTATGGAGGGAAATGTACAGTTGATGTTTTCGGTCGATACCTTTCATCAGGATAGGGGATTCTGTTGATTCACAAAACAATTCGTGTTCTAATCAGCTTAACAATAAACTCAGGATCTCAGGGTCAGATCGGAACTAAAAAATTGCCTTAAATTTTATTGCAATTGCATTTACATTATAATTGCTTCTTAAAGCAATGTTACATTAAAACGAATATTGAACCATTGGAATGATGATAAATGTATCATTCGTATTTTCATTTGTATTTATTCCTTAACTTTCATTCATATTTTGCTTTTGAATAAATATAATAATCTCCAACATGCTGGTAACATTAACAAAACATCCTGACCTTTGACATAATGGCAGAGCAGAATGAGATTCTGCCACACTGCTTTAGCGAGCCAGGTTCAACCCTGACCTCGGCTGCCATCTGTATGGAATTTGCACCGTGACCGTATAGGTTTCCATCAGGTATTCAGGTTTCCTCCCATTTCCCAGAGATTAATTACACCCTATAGTTTTACCCCTTAGTATACAGTATGCGTGTGATAGTGGAATCAGAAAGAAGGTTTTGGGCACTTAACAGATTATACTGATGTGCCAGATGTGGTTGAATATTCAGAGAGCTGGCATAGATTCAATAGGATGAATAGACTCCTTCTATGTCATAAGATCATAAGAGGCAAGAATGGGTTGATAGATTCGAAATAAAAGATAGGAAATTGCATCAGGCATTAATTTAAATTTTCTAGTATGAGCTCTGAAGCTGTGATATAAAATGTCTTAAAGCAAAAATTTCTATCAGGGAGATGGTTAGTGGAAGCGAAGGACTCAAATCGGCTGGTTCAGTTTCTCAATCCTCTTATTCCAAATCTGGGACCACGTTCAGCGATGAACAGGAATTGCTTTATGTCAAACCAGGCAAAACAAGTGTATTAAAGGCTGATAGGCATCTGGAAAATGGAATTGAAGGCATGAGTGGATGCAAAAGATAATTACAGATTACAGGATGAATCCTGCTTGTTAAGGAATTTACATTCCTGTAAGTTTAACAATAAAATAATTGTATTTGATGGAATTTATTGTTTTTATAGGACTTAAGCATTGTATTTTCTCTATTATTACTGATCAAAAAATATAGTGGATTCCAGTTAATTATGTCATTAGTTAATCGGGGCAGCTGCTTATTTGGGACAACTCTTAAAGAACAAAAACTAAATGAGAAAATAACCAGGATTCCTTTGTTAATTTTGGACACTATGCCACTAAGTTGGGAGACAGGAGTCTGTTGCTGAACAGTCTCTGACTAGCGTCAGTTATGTGCACTTGTGTGGCCCTTATACACTACACTGTGCTTAGGGCAACCAGTTTTTAAATAGTGGAGCAAATCAGCAGACCAGGCAGCATCTGTGGAAAAGAGTAAACAGTCAAGGTTTTGGGCCAAGACCTTTCATCAGGACCACAAAAAAAAGGTGATAAGTCAGGGCAAGAAGGTGGGGGCAGGGTAGGAAGAAATACAAGGTGGTAGGTGATAGGTGAAACTGCAGGAGAGGGAGGGGTGAAGTAAAGAGCTGGGATGCTGACAGGTGAAAGAGATAAAAGGCTGGAGAAGGAGGAATCAGATAGGAGAGGGTAGAAGACCATGGAAGAAAGGGAAGGGGTGGAACACCGGAGAAAAGTGATGGGCAGGGCAGGAGATGAGGTGGGAGAGGAAATCAAGAATGGGAATGTTGAAGGGAGAGGCAATTACCAGAAGTGCCCCTTCATCATCCCCCACTTTCTTCTCATCTACTTTTCCAGTCCTGATGAAGGGTTTTAGCCCAAAATGTCGAGTTTACTTTTTTCCATTCATCAGGACTGAAGAAGGAGGGGGCAGCAGCCTTATGAAGAAGGTGGGGGGAGGGTGAAAAACCAATCAGAGGAAAGAGCAAGGGGTGGGGGAGGGGAAGCAGGGAGGGCATAGGCAGGAGAGGTGAAGAAGGAATCTAAGGGGAAAGCACTATGGGTAGTAGAAGAAGACAGAATCATGAGAGAGGTGATAAGTAACTAGAAGAGGAGACAGAGTGAAGGTGGGATGGGGGAAGGGGAGAGGGAGGGAATTACCAGAAGTTGGAGAATTCAATGTTCATACCAAGGGGCTGGAGACTACCCAGACGGTATATGAGGTGTTGCTCCTCCAATCTGAGTTTGGCCTCATCATGGCAGTAGAGGAGGCCATGTATGGACATATCCGAATGGGAATGTGAAGCAGTCTGAAAAATTGACTGCTCCTTTCAACAGATGCTGCCCGACCTGCTGAGTTCATCCAGCTTATTTGTACATGTTGATTTGACCACAGCATCTGCTGACCTGCTTTGTGTTTACTTTTTTCCATAGATGCTGCCTGGCCTATTGCGTTCCTCTAGCAAACCTCTTGGATTTCCAGCATCTGCAGATTTCCTCTAGTTTTTAAATAGTGTCAGTTTTGTCCTGGTTCTGTAATTTCAGAGATAACTGATGATGTCTTCTACTGCTGGGCAGGGAGGTGCCAGACACAGCTTCTATTAGAGCAGTTGCTGGTGAAACAGCATGTTCAGTGTGAATAGGAATCAAGTTAATTAACTCCATTAAGTAAGAGAGATGTGGATAATGGACCCTTTTAAAAAATGGCTGTGTAGCTTGTGAGTTGGTGCATTCCTTCTGCCACTGAAAGGACTCAATTGTAAAAGCTGAGGCTTTGTAAGTGTTGATCATACCATGTTTGCAATATTGTGAGCAATTTTCTGGCCCAATATCTAAGGAAAGATGCACTGGCTCTCGAAAGGGATGAGAGAGGTTTCACAAGAATAAAACCAGGGATGAAAGGCTTAATGTATGGTGAGCATTTGATGGCTTTGGACCTCTACTTGAATGATGGAGATTTTATTGAAAAGCACCAATAAAGTGGACATGGAGAGAATGTTTCCATTAGTTCAGAATAAAGTGATGTCCCTTTAAAACTGAAATGAGAAGGTACTTCTTCAACCAGAGGGTGGTGTATTTGTTGAATTTTTTTCTGAAAAAGGTTGGAGAGGCCAAGCCACTGGACATTTTTAAGGTAGAGATTGATAGGTACTTGGTTGATAAGGGGTTGAGTTGAGTTACAGAGAGAAGGCAGCAGAATGCATGCAGTGACTGGTAAATACTGAAGACTCCTTGGAGACAGGCAGAGGTCAGAATTAATCATTTATCTCTGACGCTGAGAGACAGTGGGACGACCAGCCATTGTGTTGTCACAGGGGTAAGAGTGAAATGTCTGTATCAAGTTTCTGTTGTTGGGTGGATGGTCACCTTAGCCTAACTAATGACAACAGGCTTGTCCTGGATGTTGAGGACCCCTAGTAATGGGTGCCATTTTCTCTGCCTCTAGAAGATATCCCTGATGGTGGAGAGTGTTGTACCTATGACGGAGCTGAAATATCAACAATTCCTTTCCTCCCACAGATCCTGCTCGACATGCTGGGTTGTTCCAAAAGATTGTTGCTCCAGACTCTGTCTGGAGATTGCTGCACACCATGGAGAGAGTTTTAAAGGAACAACACACAGTGTCCCAATGCATGCTTTCCATAGGTGCCCCCTGCAGCAGCCTTCCATTGCATAGTGGCACCTTTCTTATCATAATCTGGGAATCTACTACAGTGATAAAACTAAATGAATATGGCCTAAATCTGGCTCAGGAAGTGGTGAAATATAAAACGTTAATACATTTTACTCTCTGCTGTTCATGTGGTCTGCCACTGGAGAGATTAAACAAGGCAGAAATATCCAATTCAGGCCAGAAGAGCATATTATTATTACACTCACAGGTTATACCATTGTATAAGTAGATATAGGGCACTGTGGGTCAACACCCATAAAGATGACTTACATAAGCTGCATGTGAAATGACTCAGGGCATTGAATCAGATAAGGTACAAGTAATTGATACAAAATTCAAATAGAGTCATTGGAGAAGCTTTCTGTGAATTTTAAAGCTGTATCAGGGACCATGTCAGTGTCTGGAAAAACCCCAGGTTGGCAGAACTAGGAACCAATGGGGAACCTTTATTCTAAACTGATGCAAAAAGAAATTATCCTATCAAAGAGGAAGGGAAAACTGATTAATTTAGTAATCAGCAAAATAGGCATGCAACACTTTGAAACCTTAGAGACACAGAGCCTGAAGACGACTGGAATCTGGGCAATTAACTCTCTGCAGGACGAACTCAGTAGATTGTGGGGAAAGGAATTGTCAAACTTCTGCTTCAGGACGTTGCAAACTTATTACCATGAGCTACTGATGGGGAGCAGATTCTGCCTGCCTTTCTTAGCCATAAATCGAAATCTTGTAACTTGCTTGATTATATAACTTGTAAGATTAGAGTAACTTATTGAAGGAGTGGGGCAAGAAGGCTTGAGACTGTATCACATATTGGTAGCTGCCTGTCATTTGAATGAGGTGACATAGTTGAAAGATTAAGGACCAGTTAGTCACAATCAAGGCATATAGGAATGCATTCTTGCAGAGGCTGGATGTGGAGATTGCATCTCTGGGGACATTTAAAGAGCAAGTAAGTACACCTTTGGAAAACCAGGAAAGTGAAGGCTATGGGGAACTGGCACAGAAGAGGAGATAAGGCCTGGGCCAGATCAGCCATGACCACATTGAATGATGGGGCAGGATGGATGGGTTGAGTGGCCTACTCCTCCAAGTTTCTAGTTTTCTGATGTGATCGTCAGATCTCCAGAAGGATGTATTTTACCTATGTGAAAATTAGCATTTTTCAAGATTTCAAGAAAAGTAATCAGTTAATCGGCCTTTACACATATATGATCATAATGTAACAAAAACCATATTTACTTGAAAATATTTAGAATTATCAGAAGCCTAAAACAAGAATGCACCTTAATATGCTCAAGGAAATTGTCATCAAGCCGTTAATTTAATACAGTATAGGAAGTTTTTACAACAGCTCTGGAATACTAGAACAAAGAACCTCCTTCATCTATTTTAGTTTCAATTTTTGTGAAGATTTAAAAAAAAACATTCATACTCTTCCACAGGGAGACCAAGGAGTCTCTGTTCTGGAATTTTGTCTTCCACTTGGGTTGCAAACCACATCCTTCTGAAACAGAGGCAGAAGTGTGACTCATCGATGCCTGGGAACAAGTCCTCTACATTTATAAAACAATTACCATTGATCACTGTTCTTCTTAAAATACCATCTGAATTTGGATAGGTGATTAGAGGGGTGGGTTTTAGAGGGATATGCATGGAACACAGGAAGTTGGGATTAGCTGGGTGGGCACTGGTCAGAATGGACATGTTAGGCTGAAGGGACCATGGCTATATTGTATTGCTCTTTGACTCTGTGACTCTAATGTCAAGTCAAGTTAATTGTCATGTGATCAAGTGTGGTGAGGTACAAATATAATGAAAATCTTGCACCAGTATCTCAGGCACAGAGATTCAGACAACGCACAGACATAAATGACACATGAACTATACCAGCCAATTAAGAGAAGTAAGTGAAAAACAAGATATTAGTGAAACGAAAACATAATCAGACACATCTATGGCAGTGCGAGAGGTGATCCATGCTGCCCTGTTGCTGAGGTAGGGTTAGTGTAGTTCAAGAACCTGATGGTAGCTGAAAGTAGCTGTTCCTGATGGTAGTGATGTGGGACTTCAGGCTTCTGTACCTCTCACACGACAAATGTTTCGAATGGGCCAGAAAAAAAATGGAAACAGTTTGCAAATCTGTAGCAGTATTTTGATAAATTCATTTCAGAACTTTCTTGCAATTCAGTAAGTTTCTAAAAAAATTGACATATTCATTTCATTTTTTTAAATCATTATAGCACTGAAAAGTGAAAAAGTGTGCCAATATTTGTAATTAATAGTCCCTGGCCAACCACTTTAGAGACATGGTGGAAGTAATGAAATTATTTAGACGGCCTCCAATCCCTTCTGAGACTTACAAGTTTAATACAATTACTAAAATATTCTGCCTTTTGGCGAGATTCATTGCTCCTTTTAGTTGCCATCAGTAAAAAAGGGTCTGGTTTTTTTTTACAGATTTCTCAAAATACAGGAAAGTTGTTGTAAGGGAGCATTTGTAAACAACTGCCCAAGTTCTTTGCTTATATGGAAAAGACAGGTACGGTAAATGCCAACATAGTCAGATTAGCAATTGGATCTCTGGCGTGAACAGGTACCCAGCCACATTTCTAGGAAGCAAAATTTTGCTTGCTTTAATTTGAAAAGAGACACATAATGCTTTTCAATTCCTTGATAATTACACACTATATTAACAGTAAAGATTATACAAGAATGTGCTATATGATATTCCAATTGACCTTCATATCTCAATTTTCTTAAGTACCTCTTTATCTTCCAATTGACTACATCAGGAAAATTCAGTGGTGCATGATATTTATGGAATATGAAAGTTATCAGTTTAAAGGTTCCCCTCATAAGTCCAGCTGCTGTCATTTGTTTTTTCAGTGTGGGTATTATCAACTGTTGTTCCTGTTGTTACCACTTTTTCTTTTAGATCAGCTGATTTTAACTTTGAGTTCCAACATATAACTAAAGCTGCTGAGCCTACACAGCCCACTTAACTAAAATGCTCTTTTGTTTGAAGAGCAGTAATGCCCCAAATAAATTGCCTCAAAATATATAATCTGCATGATTAATAATATCATGGAAGTTGGGAAATTTCAGATTGTGAATGATAGTCACAATAGCCAAAACAATAGTGATCACTGTCATTCAAATCGATTCATTCATCTGTACACCACTAGAAGGAACTATTCAGTCCATTGGACAAGATACTAGTTGTTTGATACTGCTATTCAAGGATTTCTCTTCATTCATAGGAGTGCTTGTTCTCTTTCCACATGAACATACAAGCATGATATAAGCATCATAGTGGTGATAGTTTCATTACACAGACTGCAGAGTGACAAGGAGTCAGAGAATTATACAGCATGGAAACAGACCCCTTGCCCCAAATCAACAAGATGCCCATCTGAGCCAGTCCAATTTTCCCATGTTTGATTCATAACCCTCTAAACCCTTCTTATTCATGTATCTGTTTAAATTATCTTTTATGTCTGATGAAAAGAAAGAATAGCTGCTCTGGCAAAGATTACACCCTGGGTCCATTAAAACCTTTAAAAAGTTAAAATGGATTTATTATTTGGACCAAAAACTTTCTTCAAAAGATGGGAGTGGTACTTCTGCTATATTATTAGTAAACTTCTCAGCATGGCACCACCTCAATCAAAACCTGAGAGTCCTTCCCTCGATTCACTCACAGGCCCTCACTTAAATGAGCAGTGCTCAGCATACCCGATGTATCAGTTCTTATTGACTTGATTTCCCTACCTGCAAACATATCCGTGGTCTTCACACAAAGTAGATCCCATGATGAGGGTCTGTCTCAAAGTTTGCTCAACATTCTAAGATGAAAGACATGGTATGGTCAGTGTCTCAATGTCCCAAAAAGATCCCGATTTGTGCTGTATCTTTTTCTTCAGCGAATCATTATGAATTGCAATGATTGCTTTTTGGTTGGTAACTAGCACTCCTTGCCCAAACGTCCTAAAGTCAATGCTGATGCTAGTGACCTAGACATTATTCTTTGGCGCAAACATTAAGATGTCAAGTTCTCTCCCCTGGTTCCACTCCAGTAGCCCCTACCAGAATCTTGGGTCTAACCTTGTCTTCTGTCAACAATATCATTGGCTTTAACAATGTTTCCACATCTTCGGCAATCAAGGACTTTTAATAAAGACTACTAAGATTAAAGCAAATGATTTAAAAATATGAAAATAACTAAAAGCACTTGGAAATAATTCATGCAAATGTTCATGCAAAGTAAGCCAGCTTCTATAATTATAGCCCACATTATCTATTGAAGTTCCATCTTTGATGCAATCTTGGTTAGACCAGGCCTTATGCTAGATGCCTTGAATTTATCAGACAGGCAGTTTATAGCTTATGGGTATAAGTTTAGGATTTGTTCAAGTCAAGTCACTTTTTATTGTAATTTCAACCATAACTGCTGGTACAGTACATAGTAAAAAATGAGACGTTTTTCAGGACCATGGTGTTACATGACACAGTACAAAAACTAGACTGAACTACGTGAAAAAACACAGAGAAAGCTACACTAGACTACAGACCTACACAGGACTGCATAAAGTGCACAAAACAGTGCAGGCATTACAATAAATAATAAACAGGACAATCGGGCAAGGTATCAGTCCAGGCTCTGGGTATTGAGGAGTTTGATAGCTTGGGGGAAGAAACTGTTACATAGTCTGGTCGTGAGAGCCTGAATGCTTCGGAGCCTTTTCCCAGACAGCAGGAGGGAGAAGAGATTGTATGAGGGGTGCATGGGGTCCTTCATAATGCTGTTTCCTTTGCAGATGCAGTGTGTAGTGTAAATGTCCGTGATGGCAGGAAGAGAGACCCGGATGATCTTTTCAGCTGACCTCACTATCCGCTGCAGGGTCTTGCGATCTGAGATGGTGTAATTTCTGAACCAGGCAGTGGTGCAGCTGCTCAGGATGCTCTCAATACAACCCCTGTAGAATGTGCTGAGGATAGGGGGTGAGAGATGGACTTTCCTCAGCATTCGCAGAAAGTAGAGACACTGCTGAGCTTTCTTTGCTATGGAGCTGGTGTTGAGAGACCAGGTGAGATTCTCTGCCAGGTGTACACCAAGAAATCTGGTGCTCTTAACGATCTCCACCGAGGAGCCGTCGAGGTTCAGCAGGGAGTGGTCACTCCGTGCCCTCCTGAAGTCAACAACCATCTCTTTTGTTTTGTACACATTAAGAGACAGGTTGTTGGCTCTGCACCAGTCCGTTAGCTGCCGCACCTCCTCTCTGTAAGCTGACTCGCCGTTCTTGCTGATGAGACCCACCACGGTCGTGTCATCGGCGAACTTGATGATGTGGTTCGAGCTGTGTGTTGCAGCACAGTCGTGGGTCAGCGGAGTGAACAGCAGTGGGCTGAGCACGCAGCCCTGGGGAGCCCCCGTGCTCAGTGTGATGGTGTTGGAGATGCTGCTCCTGATCCGGACTGACTGAGATCTCCCAGTCAGGAAGTCTAGGATCCAGTTGCAGAGGGAGGTGTTCAGGCCCAGTAGGCTCAGCTTTCCAACCAGTTTCTGAGGGATGATTGTGTTGAATGCTGAAATGAAGTCTATGAACAGCATCCGAACGTATGTGTCTTTTTTGTCCAGGTGGGTTAGGGCCAGGTGGAGGGTGGTGGCAATGGCATCATCTGTTGAGCGGTTGGGACGGTACGCAAACTGCAGGGGGTCCAGTAAGGGGGGCAGCAGGGTCTTGATATACCTCATGACGAGCCTCTCAAAACACTTCATGATGATGGATGTGAGTGCAACAGGATGGTAGTCATTTAGGCAGGACACTGAAGACTTCTTCGGCAGGGGGATGATGGTGGTGGCCTTGAAGCATGTTGGAATGTTGGTGCTGCTCAGGGAGATGTTGAAGATGTCAGTGAGAACATCTGCTAGCTGGTCTGCACATCCTCCTAGCACTCTATTAGGGATGTTGTCTGGTCCAGCAGCCTTCCGTGGGTTGACCCTGCGCAGGGTACTTCTCACATCGGCCACGGTGAGACACAGCACCTGGTTATTTGTAGGAGGGGTGGACTTCCTCACCGCCACGTCATTTTCCACCTCAAAATGGGCGTAGAAGTTATTCAGCGCATCTAGGATGGAGGCATCACCTGCACAGTCAGGTGATGTTGTCTTGTAATTGGTGATGTCCTGGATGCCCTTCCACATGCGCCGCGTATCGCCACTGTCCTGGAAGTGGCTGTGGATTAGCTGGGCATGTGCATGCTTTGCCCCTCTGATGGCTCGGGACAGTTTGGCCCTTGCTGTTGTTAGAGCTGCCTTGTCGCCTGCTCTGAAGGCGGAGTCGCGGGACCTCAGCAGCACACGCACCTCCGTGGTCATCCATGGCTTCTGGTTGGCACGTATAGTGATGGTCTTGGACAGAGGAACATCATCAATGCACTTGCTGATGTAGCTGGTCACTGAAACTGTGTTTTGTTATTTATTCATTTTCAGGAGCTGGGCATTGCTGGTAAAGCCATTATTTGTTGCCCATCCTTAATTGCCCATAAGAAGGTATAGTGAACCACAGTTTTGAACTACTGCTCTCCTTATGATGAATGTGCTCTCATAATCCTGTTGAGGGAGGAGTTCCAGGATTATGCCCAGTGATGAAGAAGGACTAATCATATCAGATTTGGAGGGGAATCTGCAGGTCCTGTTTATCTGCTGCTCTGGCTCTTCTTAGTAAAGGACTAGGCAAGTAATATTGAGTACCTGCAGTTCATTTTGTGGGTGGTTCACATTGTTACCACTCTGTGGAGGAGCTGAATGCTTAGGTGGTTGATATAAGCAGTGCAAATGGGTTGCTTTTTGCTGGATGATATTGGGCATTTTGAGAGTTGTTGGAGCTGCACTCTTGCTGGTAAGTGGAGATTGTTCAAAGGTGAGTCACCCATCCACTGACCTGCTTTCATAACCAGCGTATTTAATGGGATGGTCCAGTTGAGTTTCTTTTCATTGGTGACCCCCATGGTACTGATGATGTGGGATTGGTGATGGGAATGCCAATGGATGTCAGGGATAAGTTGTTAGACTTTTGTTGGAGGTGCTCATTGTCCTGTATGTTCCTAGTGTGACTATTACCTGCCACTTATTAGTCCATGCCTGAATGCTGTCCATGGCCGAGATATTTCATATACTGACTGAAAAGTTGCACGTAGAGTTGAACATTGTGCAATTATTGAGTATCTCTAGTTTGATCTTATAATGAGGATAGCTGAAGATAATTGAACCTTGGACACTCCCCTGAGGATCTTCTTCAGTGAAATCCTGGGGTTGGTATATCTGATTTTGAACAACCACAACCATCTGTCTTTGTGTGAGTATGACTCCAGTCATTATTTTTCTCATTGGTTTCAGTTCTACCCAGACTCCAAAATGCCACAGTCAGTCAACTATTGTCATTGGCTGTTACTCTTACCTCTGACATTTGGTTCACTGGTCTATGACCCAGGCTGTGATAATATCTGAAATCAGATGGTCCTGGTGAGACACAAACTCAACAACTTGAGCATGTGATTGTCAGTGAATGTCGTTTGCTTGCACTGAAGATGACAATTTCCATTACCTTGTTGATGATTGCCAGTAGACTGATCAGAAGATAATCAGCCAATTTGGATTTGCTCTGCTTTATTCTGGGCAGAACATATTTGAACAACTGTCCCCATTGCTGGGTAGGTGCCAGTGTTGCAATTGGACTGGAATGGTTTGACACAGTTAACTCAAGACACATGTCTGATCCCGGATCCATTACTGTATCCGGGGTACAGTCACTTCTTGATGTGATGTGCAGTGAACTCAATTGGCTGAAGCTTGGACTTCATAACTTTGGATGTCTCAGAAGCAGGCTAGAGTGGGTCACCTAATCAGCACTTCTAGCTAAACACAGTTATAAATGCTTCAGCCTTGTCGTCAGCACTCACATGCTTGGCTTTGTAACTATAGCTCTACAAGCAGAAGTACCACCAGATATCCAGGTTTGATCCTGGCCTCTGGTGCTGTTGGTGTGGCGTTTGTACGCGCTCCTGATGACGGCCTTGGTTTTCTCCGGTGCTTGTATTCTCTCAAACCCCAAAGTGCAACTTGTAAACTCATTGTAATTTGAAGGGGATGGGAAAGGTGAACAAAGGAAAAGAAAGTCAGGCTGAGTGTGTGGGCAGCAGAGTATGGATTGACTGAAAATAGAAAAATCTATGTTCATGGTTTTGTGTCCATCCGTCTTAGGCTTGGTATTCAGGCTTTCATTAGGATGCCCAGAACACTTTGTAATAGGATTACCTTTAAAGTATACTCGCAATAATTATTCAAGTAAATTAATTTTTTAATCGGGAAATGTCGCATAAACATTAATGAAAAGAAGGAGCAGGTGAGCTGCTTCCCTGATTATTAGTTGAGTGAGTGATGTTGGTAAGGAAATTGCAGTCTTCCATGTTCATCTTTCACATTCAGGTCTCTCATGTAACGCAGTACACAAGAAGAGGCACTCCCAATGAAATGTCAGTCAAGATTCTGGTTTCTAACAAAGATAAATTTGATCTAAGACATCACATAAGGGCATTGGGAAGGCCTGTGTTTTTGCAATGAAGAAGAGAAAGCATACATTATATTAACTATTAAATAATTGAGAAATGTCACAACAATGAGAAGTTAAAACTGGCAGTTAGTTATTTGAGGAAAGTCCACGGTCATAAACCAAAACCTATTTAAAATTTTAATGAGTACCTCTTCCATTCAGCTGCCTTTCATATTCAGGGGAGGGTAAGTTTCTGCCAATAGTATTCCTTCATTGCAGCTAGCTCATACATAAGACCAGACCAGTAGGAATAGAATGAGGCCATTTGTCCCATCCAGTCTGCTCCACCATTCCATTATGGCAGATTTAATATCTCTCAACCCCAATCTCCTGCCTTCTCCCTGTAACTTCAGATACCCTGACCAATCAAGAACCTATCAAACTCCACTTTAAATATACCCAAAGTTTTGGCCTCCACAGCTGTCTGTGGCAATGAATTCCACAGATTAACTATACCCTGGTTAAAGAAATTCCTCTGCAACTCTGTTTTAGATGTATGTCCCTCTATTCAGATGCTTTGCCCTCTCATCCTAGACTCCCCCACTCCACATCCACTATATCCAAGCCTTTCAATATTCAATAGGCTTCAATGAGATCACCTGTCATTTTTCTAAACTCCAGCAAGTACAGGTCCAGAGCCATCATTCCCAGCATCATTCTCCTGAACCTTCTCTGGAGCCCCTCCACTGCAAGCACATCTTTATTAGATAAGTTGCCTAAAATTGCTCACAATATTCCACAGATTTGGATAATAATTTTAAAATTGCATGTTGCTTGAGCCAATGGATAAATAGGCCTAGTTTATATTTGTAGCAGGAAGGAGAGAGGGATAGGAGGCAGAGGAAACTGAAAATTGAAGAGTGTGGTTCCATATAGAGAGAAGGAGGGGAGGGATAGGAGGCAGAGGAAACGAAAAATTGAAGAATGTGGTTCCATATTCAGAGAAGGAGGGAGGGATAGGAGGCAGAGGAAACGGAAAATTGAAGAATGTGGTTCCATATTCAGAGAAGGAGGGAGGGATAGGAGGCAGAGGAAACGGAAAATTGAAGAGCGTGGTTCCATATAGAAAGGAGGGGAGGGATAGGAGGCAGAGGAAAGTGAAGATGGAAGAGTGTGGTTCCATATAGAGAGAAGGAGGGGAGGGATGGGAGGCAGAGGAAACTGAAAATTGAAGAGTGTGTTTCCACATAGAGAGAAGGAGGGAGGGATAGGAGGTAGAGGAAATGGAAAATTGAAGAGTGTGGTTCCATATTCAGAGAAGGAGGGAGGGATAGGAGGCAGAGGAAATGGAAAATTGAAGAGTGTGGTTCCATATACAGAGAAGCAGGTGGAGGTGGCAGAGCAGAGGACTGTGAGCTAAGGGAACGGAATCCAAGCAAGAACACTGCATTTCCTCACCATTGCAAGAAAAGTCATTAATATCCTTTCAGGCAACCAGTGATGTATAACCAAATGGGAGTGGAAGTGAGAAAATAAATCAATGAATGTAGAGTGGTGGGTAGATTTTAGTAAGGTGTTTGACAAGGCTCACCATGGTACGCTCATTCAAAAAAGTCAAGGGACATGGAATTCGGGGAAACTTGGTGTCATAGATTCAGAACTGGCTTGCCCACAGAAGGCAGACGCTGATAGTAGGTGGAGGGTATTCTGCCTGGAGGTCTGTGGTGAGTGGTGATCCAGGGAGGTATGTTCTGGGACCCCTGCTCTTTGTGATTTTTATAAATGACTGAAATGAGGGAATGGTAGTGTGGGTTGGTAAGTTTGCAGATGATGCAAAAGTTAGTAGTCTTGTAGATAGTGTAGAAGGTTATCATAGGCTACTATGGGACATTGTTAGAATGCAGATCTGGACTGAGAAGTGACAGATAGAGTTCAATTTAGAGAAGTGTGAAGTGATACACTTTGGAAGGTTGAACTTGAAGACCAAGAACAATATTTATGGTGGATTTTAAGCAATGTAGAGGAACAGAGGTATCTTGGGGTCCACATTCATAGATCCCTCAAAATTGCTCTGCAAGTTGATAAGCATATGTTGTGTTGACCTTCATTTTAATTAGATTAACTTCAAGGACCCTGAGGTAATGTTGAAGATCTATAAAACTCATTTAGACCACACTTTAGGAAGGATTTGAAAACTTTAGAGGGGCTACAGAGGAGGTATCCTAGGATGCTACCTGGATTAGAGACCATGTCCTATGAGGAAAGCTTGAGGGAGCTAGGACTTTTCTCTTTGAAGCAAAGGAATATGAGAGATAGCTTGACAAAGGTGTATAAGATGAAAAGAGCCATAGATAGAGTGGATAGCCAGTGCCATTTTCCCAGTGTGGCAATGCCTAATATAAGAGTGCATAATATTAAAGTGGTTGGAGGAAGATATAGGAGAGATGTCAGAGGTAACAAATAATCTCTTCTTGGTCTTCCAGGTATCGATTATAACTGACAATTCAGTGGCAAACTGTGCCATCTTCATCAGGGATGATGCCCAGCCATATCTAGTCTGTTGGTATTTTTATCTCCATAGTCCATCCCTTATGATTGGTCAGTCCACTTCCAATCAGGTTTCTGCTCTCCCACCTGGAGAAATTGGCAGTAGCAGAACACTGCATTTGCAATGGCCATAGGATTGACTTCGACGGAACAAAACCATTGTGCCTCGCCAATGGCTTTTGGGACTGCCTGGTGAAAGAAGCTATTGAAATAAAACTAAAGGTAAATTATTTTAACAAAGATGAAGGTCTGTCTAAGTAAGAACTGGAATTCAATTGTAAACCAGGTGGGAGAGCAGAATCCTGATTAGATGAGGACTAACCAATCAGGAGGGATGGATGATGGGAATATAATTCCCATGAGACTAGACATAACCAGGCATCATCCTTGATGAAGATGGCAGGGTTTGTCATCGAAACGTCGATACCTAGACCCGGCAGGAAGCCCGAGAAGAGTTTGTCCGTCATATAGCCAGGAAAGTACGGGATCCTTTTTCAAGTTAGAGGTAGTTTTTTTTCAAAGGGAGTGGTAAGTGTATGGAATACACTTCCAGAATTTGGGACTGAGTCACATATATTGGGGATATTTAAGGGACTCTTAGTCAAACACATGGACGAAAGAAAAATGGCTATTTGGGAGGTAAGAGCTAGTTTTACCTAGGTTCTGTGTTATGTTCTAAATAGGAATCTAAGAACTTTGGGAGCATGGTTTCTTGGCTCCAAATTTGTAGACCTGTCAGTTTTAAAGGAGCTGCAATTTGGAAAGTAACTACAATCAAAATCGACAGCCAGCATAGTTCAAAAAAGAGGATGAAGTTTTGACATCCGTATTATATTGAAAAGCTTAATGTTTGATGGCTAATGTCATCTGACAATATAAAATAAAAAAAATGCACTTAGTTCCCATTAACTCCTCCTTCTAAACTCATTTTGAAAGCGTGTTGCCTCGCATAGCTTTCAGGCAAGCATTTTAGATGCCACTTCATCCTGAAAAGGCATATAAATCTGTATATATTTAAGTTCTTTGTATGCATTTTCCTAATTTTATGTAAATTAAATTCTACCTATTATTCAAACATAACCAGTGCAACACTGAAGGAGCTCCATCTTTTGGATAAAACATTAAATCTTGAGAGCGTCTGCCCTTTTTGAGATTCATAAAAGATTGCAGGAAAGCAGAAGTTTCTTCCGGGTCCCTGCCAATGCTACTTCCTCAATCAATATCTTTACAATTACCTGGCTATTTATGGGAGCTTGCTAGATTAAAAATGGGGGCCATGTTTCCTATATTATAATACTGGCATCAATGTGGAAGTATTTTGGGATGTGCTGAGATGAGTGAAGGCAGTATATACATAAATATAAGTTCTTTATTTTTCACATGCTTCTCTGGCTTTGTACAAGTATAGTAAATCAACACCCACTGAAGATGGCCAATCACTTTGGCTTGCCCACTATCACAAAGTAACAAAGGGACTCAGGGTAAGAACCTCATTTCAATTGTCACCAGCATTGGATTCTTATCTTTAGCTTTTCCTCCTTTTTGCCATCCTTCCACCTCTCTGCCACATTATCACAGAGTTAACCACCTACAGAAAGGTGGTTAAAGTGTCATCTTACCTTTATATATAGTGAAACCATGTCTCTGTTCAAAGCCATACAGGTGATTATGTGATATCATGTTGAGACATTTAGATTAGAGAGACAGGAATTCCATCCTCACTTTCTACTGCTTTTGGGTGGCGTGCTCCCAAGGCAGCTCAGATCATTACCTGGTTCCTCCTATCCCTCCACTACTTCTGTCTCTGCCTGTCAATGTTTACCCCTTCCCCACCTGGGTCAGTCTGTCCATCATTTCCTTCTTCATGGGAGTCCACCTAATGCCGATCAGCCCCTGCCTCATCCCTCCATCTTACCTGTTTTTATTGGCTAACTCCCTTCTGCACTCCATGTTGATGTAAGGTTTTCTACACAAAATGTTGATCATCCTTCTGCCTCTGTAGATATTACCTGGCCCACTGAATTCTTCCTGCAATACATATTTTTTAAATCTTTGTTAGCCTATGGTATTGAGAACTAAGGGTAAAGGAGAATGTGTTTTTGCCTTGTCTTACATTGAGGATGGCTAAATACTAAATAGCATGAGATCAAGCTTTCAATGGGAGGAACTATTTATCTTTTCTAGTTCCAAGGAATATTCACCGGTTCATAATGTTAACTCATAACCATGAACTTCAGGAAATGAGGTGGAGCCTATATCAATGGTGCTGAGGTGGAGATGGTTGAAAGCTTCATATTTCTTGGAGTAAATGTCACCAATAGCTTGTCCTCCAATCATGCACAGTGAAAATAGTCTTATCAGCTGCAAGTGCCAAGACCAGGTAGGTTGAGAGGTAGCTCATTATTATTATACCAAAGGTCCATTCAGGAGCCTTATAACAACAGGGTAGGAGTTGTCCTTAAGTTCAGTCGTACTTGCCTTCTGGGTTTTGTAACTTCTTTTCAATCGAAGGAAGAAGAAGATTATGCTGGCTGTTTTCCCGAGACAGCAGGAAGAGTCAGTAGAGCAGAGGCTGGTTTTCACAATGGACTGGGCTCTGTCCACAACTCACTGCAATTTTTTGGCAATCGTGGGCAGAGCCATTGCTGCACTAAACTATGGAGCATCTGGATGTTTTCTATGGTGCTGTTTTTAAAACTGGTGAGAGTCCTCACGGACATACCGAATTTCCTTTATCTGCTGAGGAAGTAGAAATATTTGTGTCCTTTCTTGTCTATAGCAACCGTATGGTTGGAACAAGACAAATTATTGGTGATATTTACACCGATGAACTTGAATCTCTCCTCAACACCATTGATTCTTTATTACCCTTCCCTAAATCCCGTTAAGAATTTGGCAGTGAATCACTGTCTTGAGCAAACAAGAAAAATCTGCAGATGCTGGAAATCTATTACTTCCGGTAGTGCCCCCCACTCCCTTCACCATTCCCCATTTTCATTTCCCTCTCTCACCTTATCTCCTTACCTGCCCATCACCTCCCTCTGGTTCTCCTCCTCCTTTTCTTTCTCCCATGGCTTTCTGTCCTCTTCTATCAGATTCCCTCTTCTCCAGCCCTGTATCCCTTGCACCAAATACTTCACACCTCTTTATTTCACCCTCCTGGTTTCACCTATCACCTTGTGTTTCTTCCTCCTCTCCTCCCACCTTCTTACTCCGACTCCGCATTATTCTTTCTCCAGTCCTGATGAAGGGACTCGGCCCAAACTATCAACTGTACGTTTTTCCATAGATTCCGCTTGGCCTGCTGGGTTCTTCCAGCAATTGTGTGTGTTGCTCCTTCTTGAACAGTTCCGGTTTCTCCTGGCAAATATAATCAATTATTGGTAAAATCTGGTGCCTCACTTGAGTAAGTTGAGATAATTGCTGCTGGATCTTTCTTGCATGTGGCCATGGGGTTACACCTCTCAGGAGAGGTTTCATCTCATTATCTAGGCCTAACCAACTAAAGAAGCACCCCCACAGCACTATGGGAGCACCTTCATCATGTTGCTATAGTTCGAGAAAGTAGTTTGCCACCATCATTCTCAAATATTAATTAAGGATAGGCAACAAATGTTGGCCTTACCAGAGCTAATTTCATCCTAAAAATGAGCAAACATTGGTAAGTGATGTGGATCATAGATCAGTGTGAGACTTGGGGGAAAATATTATTGGCTCAAATTAACTTCAACCATTAAAACTGTCCATAATGATTGGCTAAAGTATCTGACTAACAAAATACAAATAAGAACCATTTTTATTCTTGAAAGAGGTACAGTAGAGAAGCCACATTAAAAATCAAGATTTCTGTAGATTATAAATCTACTTTCCAATATTAAAAATATTTGCATCTTTAAAGGACACAAATTTTGAGAAAAACCTAGGTGAGGATATACAGCCGTTAGTTCTCCAGCATGATTCAATTCTGATGATGTCCTGTTAGATTGCAGCTAAGAGAGAAAATGAAGTAAAATAAATAATTTATCTCCTGAAGCGCATTTGCTTTTCTTGTGGGAAAATTTAGCAATCAACTTGTGGAACAGGGTTCCACAGAGGTCAAACATCCTTTGTATATGATACTGGTGGGTAACAAACAGTGATATGGCTCCTCATGTCTCTAGGATTCACAATGTATTGTACATTTATTTACTTCCTTACATTTGTTTTGTTATGTCAAAGATACAACACCCCCTCGGATTTTCACTAACTCTCAGTCTGGATTGTGTAACTAAGCACCCTGAAGTGGTCTTGCCTTTGTTGCTTTCACATCTTGCAAGGAGCCAACACTTAACAAGGTGATGAATTGACACCACTATACATCAGATATCACCGGCATATAGATAGATAGATAGATAGATAGATAGATAGATAGATAGATACTTTATTCATCCCCATGGGGAAATTCAACTTTTTTCCAATGTCCCATACACTTGTTGTAGCAAAACTAATTACATACAATACTTAACTCAGTAAAAAAATATGATATGCATCTAAATCACTATCTCAAAAAGCATTAATAATAGCTTTTAAAAAGTTCTTAAGTCCTGGCGGTAGAATTATAAAGCCTAATGGCATTGGGGAGTATTGACCTCTTCATCCTGTCTGAGGAGCATTGCATCGATAGTAACCTGTCGCTGAAACTGCTTCTCTGTCTCTGGATGGTGCTATGTGTCGTGAAGTTTGTTGTATTTGTGTCAACAACAGTACATCATAGTAGGAAAACTAGATGTGAATTACAGTAAATATATATATAATAGTTAAATTAAATAGGTAGTGCAAAAATAGAAATAGAAGACGTAGTAAGGTAATGTTCCTAGGTTCAATGTCTGTTCAGAAATTGGATGGCTGGGGGAATTCTGAATCACTAAGTGTGTCCAGTAACAGTAAATAATCAAAAATAAAGTGTTAGTTGTTTTTATTAATTCTAGTGAAACTTCACCCAGTTGAAATTTTGACTTTGCCTATATGCTTCCATCAATTTTTGCATTTATGATTAAAAATAACATTTGCCCACACTTTACAGGATCAGGTCACCGACTCTGTTGCAGACTCTGGCAGAGCAGTATTACTTGAGTTGAAGTTTCATGTATTGTCACTAAAGGATTTTGCTCTGAGTGAGGTGCTAATAAAGAACAAGGCAAGGTCTTACAGGAGAACTGGCAATTGTTCAGCATTGAATAATAGCTCTTTAGTATCAGGTATAATTTTACTGCAGAGAGTAAGGATGAGAAAAATATTGACATGTAACTAATTGAGAGAAAAATTTAGGAAGAAACAAGTAAAATAACAGGTAAATAAACAATTACAGTATATGTACTTGATAATTATGAAACAAGTATTTGAACAAACTGAATTTTTGCTTCTCTGAGCCCTTCTAGAATGCTGTGATTGTTCTCTGTAAGTGTTGGAAACTATATTTCACATCCTATATTGCCCATTCCATGTGAAATCCCTCAGTTCACCCCGATCTGAGTCTATTTTTTCACAATAGACCTGCTTCCTGGGAACTGGACTGAGCTTGTTCTCAGATCCTTCCATTCCTGAACCAACTCTGTGAGAAGATTGCCAGTGTGCTGCTATTATTGACAATTGAATCCACTGAGTTGCACTGATTTACTGTGATATGAGAATGGGGTGAAATGAGGCATAGAAAAAGATAAAGAAGAAGATACAGAACAAGGTAAATGTGGTGAAAACTGTTGGAGAAGTAGAGAATTAGTGTAGAGTGCATCAGAGAGAGCTTGTTGAAAAGTGAGGTAGCAAGTAGAGAAAGATGAAGAGAAATGGTTACAAAGTATTGCAAGAAAGCAAACATCCAATAACACAATTTCTGACTTGCCTCAGGAGGCAGACAAAAGAGTGAACACTTCTTCAGTTATGCAGCATAAAATTTTAAATACTGACATAATAAATCAGAACAAATTAAAATCAAACACTGGAATGTACGAGCTGTGAACTAGCCGTCAAACAAATATTTGCAACAATTTTTGTGTTTGTTGTGCTCTGTGTAAACTTCACTCCAGCATGTTGATCCATTCTCATTTTGTTTTGTTGGACAGCTAGTCAAGCACACAGTCTCAGTTGAAACCTTTGATGCAAACTGTTAAAAGAAAATCCCCAAGAGGGGACTAATTTGATTGAATTTCCCATGCTCTCAGCAAGGAGACTTTGAGGGTGACAGGCCTGACAACAAAGGCATTGTGTTCTAATTGCTCTTGATGTATTTTGTGCTAATTGCCATTGCAAAAATAAATGTTCTCAAAAGATTATGGCAGTTTTTACAAACAGCAATCAACAGATCCCATGCCCTGTTATGACAGAGATTTCTGCAACACCTCCCTACAATCCCACCCCAGCACATCACAGATAATAAATACCCCTCTTTTCCTCATCTAAATGAAGATTCCATTTGGCAACATCATGTAGATTAAGCGGGGGTTAATTCATGTGGCCTTGCAAGATTACTTATTTTACCTGACACTAGGGACATGGAAACAACCTAAACCAATCAGAGCAAATTGATTTTGATTAATTCTGCCACTTATCTCTGTGCAATTTGTAAAGGGGTCATACATTGCCTGGAAGATAAATCTTCTGAGCAAACTTTCTTTATTGACAAAAAGCAACTTAGTGATGCCAGTTACAGGCATAAACCCTACAGTGTATTCAATATTTCAGTAATATTTGAGTAATATTGCTTGATTAAGCATTCTCTGTTTGTTTACATAATTCATTATGGGTTATATGTAAGAAGTACGTTAAAGGCATCCATCATTACACCACCATGTCCTATCTGAGCACTTCACCGGACAACAAGGAAAGAATAACTAAGTAGACCAGTATCTTGGCTCCTGTATTTTTCTTTCAATTAGTTTGCAGAGTTACAAAACATAAAGAAGCCCGCTTTTACCCAGGTATATCCTACAATGAACAAATACTTAATATTCAAAGGCTGAAAGGCCTAGAGTACAGCAGGTGAGAACTAGGAGCAACAAATTGCTGGAGGAACCCAGGTGCGGACTAAGCTCAAGACTTGAAGTTAAAAATTAACGACAAGGATTTATTCGAAGAGCATAACTAATGACTCACAGCATACTTACTTGAGAGGAATAGAGTACACAGAATGTCACTTCACTCGGAACCCTACTTCAGGACTCAGTGATGAACACTGGTTGTGATAAACTTAAGTAGTGCATCTAGCACAGGAATCCTATGTGTATAAAAGTCAAAACTCAATAAGCTAAAAACGGGATGCATGAGGAACCAACAGTCGCAAAAGCAACGGCACAAAAAGGAAAATTTAACGACTAAATCAGTCACTTAATAAGTTCTGGTTGAAGCAAATCAATGACGTTCAGGTGTGCTGGAACACCGAGGCCTGATGCTCTCTGGCGCCCCACACTGGTCTGAAGAGTTCATGACAGGATACCACTTCCTAAGGCTGGTACCTTACAGCCCACAGCAATCTGGATATCTGCTATGATAGTCCAGAATTAACTGAGGATCCCAAATTTTATGGGAGGGAACCCAGCAAATCTCGTCTGGGCCACAACCCTCCCAGTCCATGAGGTACTGTAACCTACCACGAAAAAAATGAGAATCTAGCAGTCACTGAACTGTGTATAATTGTGAACCAACGACAAAATGAGGAGGTGGAGGAGACTTGGAAAGAGGGGCCAAGGAACTTGAGAGCACTGATTTAAGGTGGGAAACATGAATGGTAAGATGAACGTGCAGTTTGTGGTAACTGTAGCAGTAATGATAATGGATTCATTTTCTGTAGAACTGTAAAAAGACTGATGTATTTAGGGGCCAATTTCCAAGATTCCACCCACATAGGAAGGTCCTGATTGGAAAGCCAAACCTGCTGGCCTGATTAAAAAGCAAAGGTCCTGTTCACCTTCAGCGATTAGCCTGATGCTGCTGCCATTGGGAATTGGACACTAAAATTGATCTGGCCTTTAACCGTATCTGCCTGCTCCTCTTAACAAACCTATTAGCTGCAAGGACACCTACGTTGGACTCTTGCACTGAGAATAGAGGAAGATTGACATTTAACTGACATCTGAATGGAAGAGAGTAAAAGATTATTACGTGCGAACTCTACCCAAATTAAATGGTCACTTCATGTGTTTGGGTTTCCTGAAACCAAACAATTAGGGATCTTACCAAATCCTGTTCACTCTCCCTGTCTGCCCTTTGGTTTGTGGATGGACCCAGAGGATTGGCTAGCGCTAGCCCCAATAAGTTGATGAGAGGCCTTCCAGAGCTTAGATGTGAGTTGTGGACAAAGCTGCTAGAAGATATCCCAGGGCAAGCTGTGAATCAGGAAGATATTTTGTAACATAAGATCAGCTGTCTCTGAAGTGATGGGAAGCTTGGGAAGAGCAACAAAGTGGCATGCCCTCGAGAATCGATATGCCATAGTCATAAGAATAGGATTCCCCCAGGATGGAAGAAAACTAGTCATAAAGTTTATCAAAGTATAAGACAAGGGACAAGTGGGAATAGGTAAGATTTGTAAGTGACCTTGACTATTGATCTAGGGTCCTTATTTCAGGCTCGTACATCGCACGCTGAAACATAGTCGTTGATGTCCTGGGTGTCCAGCCATGATAGAGGCTTGCCCCCAATTCAGTACCTTGGAGTGAACCACTTCGGGGAAGAAGATCTGCCTGGGAGGCCCATTGCCTGGATTGGCCTCATGTTGTTCCTGGGCCTTTCACACAATAGGAGTGATCTCCCATCAAATCGGATTCATCAGCCTCGAGCTGGGAGAATGGTACTTCTTCCTTATTGAGTGTACCAAACTGTCCCTCCAACCAATGTTTCCATTCTTCAAGTGCCATCTCCTTGTTGCCAATGTCATTGTTCATCTCAGCAAGAGAGACATTTGAAAATAAAGGCACTTCTGGTGTAACTTCTGGTCAGAGGTGGTTTGTTGAGAGAGCACAGCTCCTACTCCGATGTCCAAGGCATCAACCTCCACTACAAAAGGTAGATCCACGTCCAGGGAGAACAAATACAGGTGCTGTAAAAATCTGTTTTTAAGGTTGCAGAAAGCAGCTTCTGCCTCTGAAGTCCAACAGAAAGACCCTGCAGACCTTTTAGTGAGGTCGGTAAGTGGAGCTGCAATAGAACTGAAGTTGCGAATGAACCAACAACAGAAATTATAAAACTTTAAAAAGAGTTGGAGCTGTTTTACTTAATGATATAGGCTGTGGCCAATTCCATACAGTTTGGTCTTCTCAGGGTCCATCTGTAGATTCTCGTTGGACATGACAAATCCAGGGAAAGAAACTTTGGGAATGTGAAACTGGCTCTTCTCAAGTTTTACAAGAAGTTAATTCTCCAACAGACGTAAAGAGCACTTTGTACACATTAGACATGTTCCTGAAGTGATCATGAAAAAATAAGAATATCATCCAAATAAACAAACACTAACTGGCTGAGCATTTTTCGGAGTACGTCATTGGTAAAAATTTGAAAGACCGCTGGAATATCACCAGATACTCATAACGTCTGGTGGGAGCGTTGAACGCCGTCCTCTATTCAGGTTGTAAGCATTTCAGAGATCAAGTTTCGTAACGACCATTGCTTCCTGTAATAGTTCTGATGCTGTATTCATAAGAAGGAGTGGATACCAATTCTTAATAGTAAACTTAATCAGACCCTTGTAATCAATACATGGTCTTAGTCCAACATCCTTCTTGGATACAAAAAAGAAACCTGCTCCAGCAGGCAAAGTAGACAGATAAATACATGCAGATGACAAAGCCTCCTTAATATACTGCTTCGTGGCTCTGGAGCGGATAAGGCAAAGAGCCTTCCCCGGGGAGGCCAAGAACCTGGTAGCAAGTCGATAGCTCAATCATCGTCTCTACGTGGAGGAAGCTTCTTGCTAAATACCTCCAGCAAGTCCGAATATTCTGGATGCACTCAAGACAAACCTGGTTGACTTAAGAGTCCAGTTCTGAGGAGTCAGAAGGCAACTCGAGACTTGCAAATGAAGATGGCATAATTCACACCAGCTATCTTGGAAATTCAGGATGGCATCTCAGAAATTCATGTTCGCATCTTAGAAATTCGGGCTGGCCTCTTGGAAACATGGGCTTGCAACTCAGAAACAGAGGCTTTGCTGGCCTCTTGGAGCCTCCAACTGCCCTCAAAACCTCTGACTGGTCTCTCAGAACTTTAGAAAGACAATTGTTTTGGCAAAGGGTTGACAATCACTGTACTGTACCAGAAAACCAATCAATACACAGACTATGGAAAAGTAATCACGAGTAACCAAGGATTAGGGGAATATCTGGACAGTGAATAAGGTGGAATCAAATTGTCTCCTGTGCATACCAATTTTTAAGTTGAGGCGAACAGAAAATAAGAAATTTGTCTAGGTCCCAATGGTCTCCTGTCCAGGGCCTTAGCACTGAATGGTTGTTCGAGAACTTGAATCCTCACAGCTAGTCCAAGATCTAAAATATTTCCTGCAGAACTAGAGTTTACAAATGCCCCAAGACAACAGGGAAGATAATACCAATCCCGAATTTGTTGAACCGGGAGAGAGACTGGAGACTGTCACTGTATGCATGTTGGGAGTGAGCCATGTCTCAGAGAGATGTAGAACACAACAATACGTCAGACTGCTGAAGTGAGAGGTTACAGATCTCAGTGAATATTCCAGCCAGTCGATCAGCACAGGTCTTTAGTACTTGGCCAGGCACCCTGTCTGCGACAGATGATTTTCTTGGGTTTTCTTAAAACAGATGATATTTGATCATTGTTCAAGGTCAAAGAAGACAACTTCAGCAAAACAACCACATCGGACCCTCGTTTTGGGTCTGATTGTTGTATTAGGTGTGCTGGGAGTAAGCCATGATACAGTCAAATGTAGAACACAACAATCTCTCATTTCCCTCTGATACAGCAATCTTGCCCACAGGTCCTCAATTTTGTTCTCCAGCAACTGCCACATTTGCTAACAAGATGCTGTGTAGAGGAGGTCTCATTCCTCTGTGTTTCACCTTGGCTTCAAGCTACCCCCCCCCCCCCAAACTTTTCCAAGCATTGTAATGAAACTTCATTTGTTTAAATGTGGCATAACTGCTTGCTTGAGAGTTCACTGAGTCCTTCATAAGATTCTAAAATCTGTAGTTCATTAAGTCAATTTAAAAGTGCATTGCTTAAAGGGAAATTACATACTGCATATTGCAGCAAGAGTAATTCCAAAGAGGCATATTTAGAAGTTTGTATGTGACCCACGGAACATCGCCGGGGTTCATTGGCACCACTTTCACTAAGAGCTGCCCTCCTCATAGTTCAAATAAATTGATATTAAAACACACAGGAGAGTCCTTCTCCCATAAGGCTGTTGCCCATGAATGGGCCCTACTCAAAAGGAGGGAACTTATGGAAGCTACCTTACTGTTTTCCAAGAGCAACTTAGCAGGTTGTAACTCAAACACTAGAGAGCACTGACTTAAGAAGCCACAACAACACTTGGGGTCTCCACTGCACTGCTCCAGAGATTAATTGACCCCTCACAGTAGTTATGGGCAATCATAGCAGGACATACCAGTGAGTGCTCAGAGCCAGATCCATCCCTGAACAACATAAATCTCACCTACCTATTCCAGAGCCTTTCTGCAATGATGCTAGTATCTTCTGGATTAAATGTTCATGCTGTCCAACTGCCTTTCCTTGGTAGGCCAATGCCATGCATAATCAATCAAACTCTGCTGGGTCCATGATGGCTGAGTCTAGTTGTAATGAGATCTTCAAGCAAACAACCCAGGCATGGAGTAAATTCAAGACTAGGAGGTAGAAAGTAATGACGAGGATTTATTTGAAGAACTTAACAGAGGAATAACAAATGACTCAGAGTGTACTCACTCAAGAGGCCAGAGTACACAGAGTGTTAATTCACATAGAGCCCAAATTCCGGACTCAACAATGAACGCTAGTCATGATGAACTTCAGTAGTGTATATAGTACAGGAACCTCATGCCTATTAAAGTCAGAACTCAATAAACTAAAACCAGAAACCTGCAGTCACAAAACAAGCATGACGAGAAACACAAAACTTAACAACTACACCAGTCATTTAAAAAGTTCTACTGAAAACAAACCAGTGATGTTCAGATGTGGTGGAACACCCAAGGCCTGACACCCCACACTGGTTCAAAGAGTACCAGACGGGAACAGCAAGAGCTTTAAAGACTGGAGAATTTCAAGGCACAACAACAGGTCTCCCCATGTTACCAGGAGATGTAAGAGACTGCAGATGCTAGAATCTGGAGCAACAACCAATCTGCTGGAGGAACTCAGCAGTTCTAGCAGCATCTGCAACAGGAAAGGAGTTATCAATGCTTTGGATAGAAATCCTGCATCAGGATATCGACAATTCCTTCCCCACTACAGATGCTTCTCGACCCACTGAGCTCCTCCAGCAAGTTATTTGTTGCTCCCCATTTTATGAATTGATGGCATGCATTTCTCCAAGTCAGTGGATTTTAGTTTCATCTCTTGCTCTATGCTGTCACTCCAGTGCAGGATTGAAATGGAGCTCTACTTTTGAATGAATTGCACCAAGATCCACTGGAGATAAAATATTCCTTTACACTATTTCAAAGAACAGCAGGAGAGCATTCCCTACTATCCTGGTCATAATTTTAACTTGAACCAGCATCACTAAAGTAGACTGTCTGGTCACTTTGCTGCACCGAAATCAGGCACTGCGCTCGCTATATTGTATTTCAAGTTGGTTATACTGCACCCTAGGCATCAGAAGGTCATGAAAAGCAATACATAAATCCAAGACATCTTTCTTTTCTCTTTCCAATGTTTCTATACATATTCAACATTGTGTTGTTTTCACTTAAAGAAAAGAAAAATGAAATGAAATCTTTCCATCACATACTCAACTGCTCTTTGAAATGCAATGAGCTGTAGTTGGGAGTTTCTGGGTGTTCTGCACACTTCCTTTGATCAGGTGATGGTATGACTGTCTCCTGCAGCAAGGGAGTTAGACTTCAGGGGGAAAATGAAGTCTTATTCACCATGGGACTTCACTCTACTGCAAGCCTGGTTCATTAATGGGCTGGATTAGTGGAGAGGATGAGTATTATCTAATTTCATGAATAAATTGTTGATTTCTGTGAAGGAAGCTGGACCAAACTTTACTGTGAGAGTCTGTAATAACTTCCAATGCTTTCAGATAAAACGAGTTAGCAATTTATTGTACTGGATCACAAAGCAATCTAATGTTAGCTTGATACCGCTTTGTCAAAACCTCACATGCACACGCACACATACACACAACACACACATGCATGCACAGACACACATAAGAAGCATATGCACTGATGCATGCATACACAGGCACATTTACAGGCACACAGAATCATAAGCAGGTACTCACTTATGTAAATAAACTCACACCAACAAATACATACATGTACATAACCACACACTCACTCTCTCACTCTTTTCTCACTCTCTCTCTCTCTCTCTCTCTCTCTCTCTCTCTCTCTCTCTCTCTCTCTCTCTCTGTCTCTCTCACTCACTCACTCTCTCTCACTCTTACTCCTATTTATGAAATACGTGTTTCTGTCCTGTGTTGATATAATTTTCTTTGGGTGGGTGGCAATACACTTCACCTCTCTATCCAGAGATGATCAAAGGAAAACTTGTACAGTGTTCTGTGCCAAACTGCTGTGTAGTTTATGTGCTTACATTGGATCCTGTACAACATTTTCAATTCACTTGAGTTGGAGGGAGCAATATTAGCAAAGATTCTTCTTTCAGTTACTCCATTTTCCAGCAGCTTCTTGCAGGTAGTAAATACATAGACAGCAGCCAGGAAAACATGGATTCTGTTTGAGCATGATGACACTGGCAGTTGTTTATACCATACAAACACAGAAAGGTTACTTGTGAGAAGAAACAAAGTAGTGCTTTATTTTAACTGCGATCATTGAGGACATACTATCAGTGTTGCCACTTCAATATGTCTTTGAGTTATGGTGGACACCTTGGAGACTCTCCAGATATGGCTAGACACACCTGGTAGGCAGTAGTGCTGCATATGCCCGGTCTTCACTCTAGGGAAGCCAAATGTCCGTGTGTTCCTGTAGACTGAGGGAAAAGTAGATGAAGTCTCCTCTCCCAAGCACAAATTCCCCCAAGCTGGTGGCACTGTGAAATATGAGGAGGATGTTAGGAGAATGCAGGGTGACTTGGACAGGTTGGATGAGTGGGCAGATGCATGGCAGACACAGTTTAATGTAGATAAATGTGAGGTTATCCACTTTGGCAAGAACAGGAAGGCAGATTACTATCTGAATGGTGTCAAGTTAGGAAAAGGGGAAGTACCACGAGATCTAGGTGTTCTTGTACATCAGTCACTGAAAGTAAGCATGCAGGTACAGCAGGCACTGAAGAAAGCTTATGGCATGTTGGCCTTCATAACAAGGGGAGTTGAGTATAGGAGCAAAGAGGTCCTTCTGCAGTTGTACAGGGCCCTAGTGAGACCACACCTGGAGTATTGTGTTCAGTTTTGGCCTCCAAATTTGAGGAAGGACATTCTTGCTATTGAGGGAGTTCAGCGTAGGTTCACGAGATTAATTCCCAGGACGGCAGGACTGTCATATGTTGAAAGACTGGAGCAACTGGGCTTGTACACACTGGAATTTAAAAGGATGAGAGGGGATCTGATTGAAACATATAAGATTATTAAGGGATTGGACACGCTAGAGGCAGGAAACATGTTCCCGATGTTGGGGGAGTCCAGAACCAGATGCCACAATTTAAGAATAAGGGGTAGACTATTTAGAATGGAGTTCAGGAAAAACTTTTTCACCCAGAGAGTTATGGATCTATGGAATGCTGTGCCTCAGAAGGCAGTGGAGGCCAATTCTCTGGATGCTTTCAAGAAAGAGTTATATAGAGCTCTTAAAGATAGCGGAGTCAAGGGATATGGGGAGAATGCAGGAATGGGGTACTGATTGTAGATGATCAGCCATGATCACGTTGAAAGATGGTGCTGGCTTGAAGGGCCGAATGGCCTACTCCTGCACCTATTGTCTATTGTCTTTTGTCAAGCTGACCTTCCTGGTGCAGTTGTAAGTGGCAAACTGAATGTGGCAGAGGATAGGAACAGCAGCCTGAAATGGTCCGGAGCTGGCCATGGATAAAGCAGGCACACAAGTTCAAGGCTGTGTCTGAGGTCCCAGTTCACTTTGAAGCAGCTAGAGAGCCTACCCTTTTTAAGAGCAGTTTTGGAGGAAAAAAGTTTAGTAAAATCTGGCTGTTCTGTCCATAAATAAGAACTACAGTATTTCAGAGTGGTGAGGTTGAAAATTCATGCAGGAATGAATGTTGTATGTTGAACAGTTGCTGGCATAATTTAGAGGAGATTTGTAAAAGTGAAGTATGTGACATCAAAAAACAAAAACCTGCTTAAAAAGTCAGGTGTCAGATTTCATAACACATTTAAAACAGTCCAGAAGTGGGCTCAAAATTGCCTTACCCTTGTTTAAACTAATATTCAACTTTACAACTCTCTTAGCTTTTGGAGATATGGAAAAGAATTCCTTGGCCTTTCATTTTTCATAGCTGATATTAAAATAAGATACCTCTTCATGACGGAAATAAAAGAGAAACTGCAGCAGCAAACAGGATGAAATTCTTCTGAGTTCCTGCTTGACAGCCATTCTTCACCCACCAGACAGATAAACTGCTTACACATCTCAATATTGTTGGTGGGAGTTTCCTGGATTTGCCACATTTGTCTATTTACTTCAGAGAGCAGCTTCAAAAGTAGTTCATTAGCATAAAGGTCTTTGGAACATCCCAAGGATTTGAAGGACTTTGTGACAGCAGGTATGTTTTTTCTTCTATTCAAGAGCAGAAAAAAGGAATAAAATTCAGAGGGAAATCACGACTACTTCTATTTCTCAATCTGTTTATCATCACATCAGCAATATATCCAGTTTCCTTCGGTCCATTCCATTAATTCTCAGAGGAGATAACTAACATGTGAGACCATAATCTGAATATATACTTTCTGGTTGTACCAAGAGTGTAAAAAATTCCCATCCATTCCTCAATCTGCTAAAGCTACTTCAACGAGCATGCTCATTCATGTAATCATGCTCTGCTAAAAGGGGGGACAAAGCAATTTGATTTGAATGTGTCAAGTTGTTATTCAACATCACATAGTATAATTTCCAGTCTCATTTTTGTTGGTTTCAAAACCAAGGTAATTACTTGATTCCCTTATTTGAATTCACATTGTTTTCAGTGTGCATTTTTGATGACAGCTGATAGATTAATTGTGGCTGTTGCATCACAACATATCATTATCTTAGTCACTTTTAGCAACAGATGCTCTGAGTACTCTTCACATCTGGTGTCTGATCAAGACAACTGAGAGAGAATGATGGCAGATCCCTAATGAGCCGACTGAGAAATGTACTCTCGATCATCGGGTCTTTGGATTGTAATCAGGAGCAGGATCCCTTTCTGATATTTCCCTTCTCTAAGCAGGGTGTGACAATATATACTTGTGACATTGGCTGGGTGAGATCGGTAAGCTAGAATATCAACCTTTCATCCTTCTCATTCAACCAGGTGAAATTATTTGAGGGGGTGGTGGGTGGGGCCATGTTTATTTTGAATTGTCCATCTTAACTGATTATCACCTACATCTCATATGATCTTAATTAGTAAACTGATTATCAAATCTATTCAAGTGAAAAAGATGGATCAAAGTCGTTTAGGTCCACAATGGTTCAAACATTTAAAAAAAGAGAGAAATGCTTACAGAGGTGGAATCATTCCATTTAACCATTGGTGAAATGTGTGCATGGTAGAAGCCCATGGGGCTGCACAACAATGATATCCTCCACAAGCCCAACATCAGACCAAGGACACTGACGTCAAGGAGAAGGGAATGATGAAGACAAAAAAAAGATACAATTTAAGAGCTCAAGAGTTGAGAAGTTATGTTAGTCAGGAGGAATCTGGAGTATTGCATGTAATTCTGATCACCCTATTACAGGAAAGATGTAGAGGCTCTGGAAAGGTCACAGAAAAGGTTTACCAGGATGTTGCCTGGATTTAGAGGGCACGTGCTGTCAGGAAATGTTGGATAAACTTGGGTTGTTTTATCTGGAACAGCAGAGGCTAAGGAGGAATCTGATAGAGCTTTATAAGATTATGAGAGACATAGATAGAACAGACAACTGGTATCTTTCCAGGGTCAAAATATATAACATAGAGGGTATGCGTTTAAGGTGTGGGGATAAGTTTAAAGGAGTTGTATGGGAAAAGTGTTTTTTTTTAAACAGAGAGTGGTCAGTGTCTGGAATATGCTGCCAGAGGTGGAGATACTATAAATATGTTTAACATGCTCTTAGATGGGCAGTGAATGTGCAGAGAACTGAGGGTAGGCAGAGGGGAATAATATGGTTTAATCAGTTTGGCACAACACTGTGAGCCAAAGGATCTGTTCTTATGCTGTACTTCTATGTTTTTGTTCAGGTTCCTATTTGCAAAGAATGTGAAATAATTTTTTTCTGAGCTTGATCTTTACTGATTCTAATTGTACACATTTAGCTTTATTATCAACTCTGTTTCAGCTAGTGAGGTACAAGTAGCCTAATTGTACAATATACTCAGTGTGAAGGAACGAAAGCGACTTCTATCTCCTCCTAAAACAGGGTTTCTTTTCCAGTAGAACGCAATAGGCAGAGTATGGTTTCATGTAAAGTATGAGAGTAAACATTAATGACAGTCACCAGAGGAGAGTGCTCACAGATTTGATTAGAAGGAGAATTATCCAGTAATTGACCCTCTAGCTGACAGTAGCTTTGCCAATATTAGCAACCTTATTGTGCACTTGGAGATGCACTCAATGCAGAAATCTCAACATGACTCTTAATTCTAAATATAATGTGGCATCCCATTCAAATGCAATGAAATGTGATGGAGACCACAGTAACATTCTCAGCTGAAGATTTGGGTTCAGAGCCGACAGGCACAGACCAAGGTACTGGATTAGAATACTGAACTGGTCAAGGGGGCTGGGGTGTTGTCAGTGTACACAGCATTTAGATTGGTATATGGGATAGGAATTGTTTCAAGGGATATAGACAAAATACAAGGAAATTGGACTAGATCAACTTTGTCAGCATGAATGTGTTAGACAGAAGAGCCTGTTTTTAACCCGTATAACTCTACGACCCTATGCCTGTTTCACTAAAAATTCCAATACTCCTGCACGCATAGGATTTCTGTGATGCAAGACCTGAAAACCTGTTGGAATAGTGGATGTTACCTCAGTTGTTGCCTCCAATGTCCCTGATGACTACAACTGCAAGACAGCTGCAGCTTCTAACAATCCATTTTAAGCAGTTGGAGCTGGAACTGGATGAACTCGGGATCATTTGGGAGGCTGAGGGGGTGAGAGAAAGGACATATAGAGAGATAGGTACACACAAGGCACAGGACACAGGAAACTAGGTGACAATCAGGAAGAGGAAATTGGTTAAGGAGCCAGCACAGAGTACCCCTGTGGTCATCCCCCTCAAAAACAGGTACATCACTTTGGATTCTGTTGGGGGGGGGACATTGGCCTAACAAAAGAAAGTCACAGTGGTCGTGCCTCTGGCATTGTCTGACTCTGTGACTCAGAAGGGACAGAGGACAAAGAGGCACGCTATGGTGATAGGGGATTTATTAGTGAGGGGAATGGGCAGGAGGTTCTGTGGGTGAGAACAAGATTCACAGATGGTATGTTTCCTCCTGTGTGCCAGGGTCCAGATCGAGTCCTTAGCATTAGAACCATAGAACATTAAAGCACAGAAACAGGCCCTTTGGCCCTTCTTGGCTGCGCCGAACCATTTTTCTGCCTAGTTCCACAGACCTGCACCTGGACCATGTCCCTTCATACCCCTCTCATCCATGTACCTGTCCAAGTTTTTCTTAAATGTTAAAAGTGAGCCCGCATTTACCACTTCATCTGGCAAGTAGTAAATTGGATTAGACATTGGCTCAATGGGAGAAGCCAGAGAGTGGTAGTGGAGGATTGCTTCTCTGAGTGGAGGCCTGTGACTAGTGGTGTGCCACAGGGATCAGTGCTGGATCCATTGTTATATCAATGATCTGGATGATAATGTGGTAAATTGGATCAGCAAATTTGCTGATGATACAAAGATTGGAGGTGTAGTGGACAGTGAGGGAGGTTTTCAAAGCTTGCAGAGGGATTTGGACCAGCTGGAAAAATACGCTGACAAATGGCAGATGGAGTTTAATGCAGACAAGTGTGAGGTATTGCACTTTGGAAGGAAAAACCAAGGTAGAACATACAAGGTAAATGGTAGGACACTGAGAAGTGCAGTAGAACAGAGGGATCTGGGAGTACAGATACATAATTCCCTAAAAGTGGCATCACAGTTAGATAGGGTCGTAAAGAGAGCTTTTGGTACATTGGCCTTTATAAATCAAAATATTGAGTATAAAAGTTGGAATGTTATGGCGAGGTTGTATAAGACATTGGTGAGGCCGATTCCTAAATGGGAGGGTGAACAGCCAAAAGTCGTGATCCATGGGTAGGATGAGTGACAAGTTTCTGCACAGGGAGTTCAGGAAGTTAGGTGCTAAGTTAAAAGGCAAAACCTCCAGGGTTGTGATCTCAGGATTGCTACCCGTACCACTTGTTAATGATGCTAGAACTAGAAAGATTATATAGTTTAATACGTGGCTAAGCAGTTGGTGCAGGAGGGAGGGCATAAGATTTTTGAGTCACTTCGGGGAAGATGGGACCTGTGCTGAAGCAATGTTTTTCACCTGAAATGGAGGGTGTCCATTATCCTAGTGGGAAGGTCTGTTAATGCTGCACAGTGGGGTTTAAACTAAAGTTGTAGGGGATGAGAATGAGAGTGCCAGAACAGTTAGTGGAGAGGTTATGGAGGCAGATGTGGTAAGACCTCTGACAAAGTTAGGAATCAAAAGGTTGAGCATGGTGCAACAAAATCATAAAGGGTGAATACAGGACTGAAGGTGTTGTATCTGAATGTATACAGAATAAGGTAGATGAACTTGCAGCACAATTGCAGATTGGCAGGTATGATGTAGTAGGCATCACTGAATCATGGCTGAAAGATTATAGCTGGGAGCTTCATGTCCAAGGATACACATTGTATCGAAAGGGATAGGCAGGAGTGCTGAAGAGGTGGTGTTGCTTTGGTTGAAAATCAAATCATTAGAAAGAGGTGACATAGGGTCAGAGGTGTTGAATCATTGTGGATAGAGCTAAAGAACTGCAAGGGTAAAAAGACCTTGATGGGAGTTATATACAGACTCCAAAGAGTAGTAAGGATGGGGTTTACAAATTACAAAGAGAGATAGAAAATGCACGCCAAAAGGCCAATGTTACAATAGTCATGGGGAGTTTCAGTATGTAGGTAGATTGGGAAAATCAGGTTGGTGCTGGATTCCAGAGGGGGAATTTCTAGAGTGTCTACAAGATGGTGGTTTAGGGTAGCTTGTGGTTGAGCCCACTAGGGGATCAACTATTCTGGATTGGGTGTTTTGCATTGAACCAGAATTTATTAGAGAGCTTAAGGTAAAAGAATCCTTGGGGAGGTGATCATAATATGATCAAATTCACCCTGATTTCTGAGAAGGAGAAGCTAAAGTCAGATGTATCAGTATTACAGAGGCTCACCGCACTGCACCGCAGAGGCTCAGAGGAAACGCGCCGCGCGCAAGGCTCGAGCTACCTCCACTTCCACTGCAGCACCTACCCTCGTGTGTCCCACTTGTGGGTGAGCTTTCAGGGCCTGGATTGGCCTCACCAGTCACCTCCGGATCCACAGTCACAAACCCTCCACCTGACAGAAGCCGTGGTCGTCCTTGACTCCGAAGGACGAACAACAACAGCAACAGTGGAGTAAAGGAAATTACAGAGGCATGAGAGAGGAGTTGGCCAGAATTGATTGGAGAAGAACACTGGCAGAGATGACAGTTGAGCAGCAATGGCTGGAATTTCTAGAAGCAATTCAGAAGGCACAGGATGTATACATCCCAAATAGGAAGTATTCTAAAGGAAAGATGACACAACCATGGCTAACGAGAAGTCACAGCCAACATAAAAACCACAGAGAGGACATATAACAGGGCAAAAATTAGTGGGAAGGATCAGGAAGCTTTTAAAAACCAACAGAAGGCAACTAAAAAGTCATCAAGAAGGTAAAGTGAGCCAATAATATTACAAGAGTAAGTGAGCCAATAATATTAAAGATGATGCCAGAAGTTTCTTCAGATACATAAAGTGTAAAAGAGAAGTGAGAGTGGATATCAGACTGCTGGAAAACTATGCTGGAGAGGTTGCAATGGGGGACAATAAAATGGCAGATGACCTGAGTAAGTATTTTGCATCAGTCTTCACTGTGGAAGACACTAACAGTATGGTTAAAATTCCAGGTGTCAGGGGGCATGAAGATTGAAGTTACCATTATTAGAGTGAAGGCTTTTGGGAAATTGGAAGGTCTGAAGGTAGTTAAGTCACCTGCACCAGATGGTGTACACCCAAGAGTTCTGGAAGATGTGGCTGAAGGGATCGTGAAGGCATTAGTAATGATCTTTCAAGAATCATTAGATTCTAGTATGGTTCTGCAAGACTGGAAAATTGCAAGTGTCACTCCATTGTTCAAGAAGACAGAAAGGCAGAAGAAAGGAAAGTATAAGTTAGTCTGATCTCAGTGGTTGGGGGAGATGTTGGAGGTGATTATTAAGGATAAGGTCTCAGGGTCTCAAGGGCACATGAAAAAATTGGCCATAGTCAGCATGGTGTCCTCAATGGAAAACCTTGCCTGACAAATCTGTTGGAATTTTTTGAAGAAGTAACAAGCAGGTTAGACAAAGGAGAATTGGTTGACGTGGTGTTCTAGGTTTCCAAGAAGGTGTAATGCCCTGGTTCATATTTTTACTGTTATGCTGTATGTATTTCATTTTCTGCTGCATGTATACCATTTTGGCAGTTCTGTAAGAGCAGCTTGTTTTCAACTTGCTCCGTTTTCAGCTTGTTTGGGTTATTGAAGATAAGAGATGAGGAGAAATGTGTACCATCCAATAAGGGGAGGTTTCTCTGGTGACGGACACTAAGGTTGGGCTTGGGCTTCTGTTCATGAGGGATGGAGAGGGAAGACACAGGAGAGAAGAGGTTGTGAGATTCAACCTGGAGCGGGACTGTGAATCAACAAGGCCCGGGGTAAGATTGATTGAGGATTGGTGGCTTGGAGAAACCGTGAACTCCAGCTTGTGCACAGTAGACTGTTTCATTAAGATGGGCCCTACTCTTTTTTTTGTTCTTTTCTTTACTAACCCTTTTGTCAAATTAAGAATCATAAATATGTCCTGTCTGTAATTTTGTGGCTCTAATTTGTAACCGGGTAGTGAATTACACAGTATTCACACAAACAGGGGTTTGGGGTGGGATCGAGCGTGCCTCAGTCTCAGGAGTTTGGTGGGGCCGGAGATTGTCTTTCCTAGACTTACGCAGCCAAGAAACCACAGATGAGGCTGTTTAATAAGTTATGAGCCCATGCTATTACAGGAAAGATTCTAGAATGGATAAAGCAGTGACTAATTGGCAAGAGGCAAAGAGTGGGAATAAAAGGAGCCTTTTCTGGTTGGCTGATGGTAACTAGTGGTGTTTCACAGTGATCTGTGTCCAAACAATTCTCTTTACATCATATGCCAATGATTTGGATGATGGAATTGAAGGCTTTGTTGCGATGTTTGCAGACAATATGAAGATAGGTGGAGGGGCAGGCAGTTTTGAGGAAGTACAGAGGCTACAGAAGGACTTAGACAGATTGGAAGAATGGATGAACAAGTGGCAGATGGATTACAATGTTGGGTAGTGTATGGTCATGCACTTTGGTAGAAGAAATGAAAGGGTTGACTATTTTCTAAATGGAGAGAAAATACAAAACACTGATGCACAAAGGGTCTTGGGGGTCCTTGTGCAGGATTCCCTAAAGGTTAATTTGCAAGTTGAGTCTGTGGTGAGGAAGGCAGATGCAATGTTAGCATTTAATTCAAGAGACCTAGAATATAAAAGCAAGGATGTAATATTGAGACTTCATGGAGCACTGGAGAGGCCTTACTTGGAGTATTGTGAGCATGTTTGGGTTGCTTATTTGAGAAAGGATCAGCTGAAACTAAAGATGGTTCAGAGGAAGTTTATGAAAGTAATTTCAGGATTGAATGCCTTGTTACATGAAGAGCATTTGATGGCTCTGGGCCTGTATTCACTGGAATTCAGAAGAATGAGGGGTGACCTCATTGAATAGTGAAAGGCCTTGATAGATTCAATGTGGAGAGGAGGTTTCCTATGGTGGGAAAGTCTAAGACCAGAGGACACAGCTTCAGAATAGAGGGACGTTCTTTTAGAATGGAGATGAGGAGGAATTTCTTCAGCCAGAGAGTGGTGAATCTGTGGAATTCCTTGCCATAGGTCAATGTGGAAGCAAAGTCTTTTTGTACATTTAGGGCAGAGGTTTATAGATTCTTGATTGTTCAGAGCATGAAGAGATAAAAAAAAAGTCAGGAGAATTGATCAGGGCTGAGAGGAAAATTGATCAGCCATGATGAAATGGCGGAGCAGATGTGATGGGCCAAATGGCCTAATTCTGCTCCAATATCTTAAGATCTTATATCAGATGATAACCACAACTTCAGTGGTAAGGCGTGTTCTAGAGTTAATGTAATATAGCAAATATTACTTTCAACAGCAACCAGTCTTCAGATCTGAATGTGGATTGTAGATTGAATTTAAAACACAGTTTAGAACAATGGTCTTCCTGGAGCTGCAGACTGGGGTTGATTGCAAACCAGGAAACACTCCACTCACCTGAGATGTCTGCTTATGCATGAATGCAGCTCAGAGACGGTGGTGAATTAACATTAATTTTGGATGTGTTGGTGTGAAGATCTAGGTGTTTGAATATTATGTGCCACTTGAAGGAAGTATTATGGATGCATAGTAACTGTAGAAATTGTCCTGTTGTAACCTGTGCTCTTTGACATATAAAAATATGATGTAATATTGGGGTCAGGGAACCCCTTCCAAGAGTGTCTCAGGTATGAGGCCTCTTTGGTGCTCAATGAAAACTTCCATACCACCAGCTTCAATGTCTCTCCCCTGACTTCGATCACAGTCACCACACTCAGGAAGGACCTAGCCCAAGATAGAGCACAGTGGATCAACAATAAACTGCAGAGAATGGGGCCAAATTGAGACTGTTGCAGAAAAGTTGTCCATGGTTAAATAAGAAGAAATACTAATGGCTCTTTCTAACTCACCCCACCTCCTCACAGTGCACCCTATCACATCAGACCCTAAATTTTTCTCCCACATTATGCATCAAGCATCCTCACATCACGTCAGTCTGTGATAAGGAGAAGTGTCTGAGGGCCAAAACCAAATACACATTAGGGAATCTGACGCAGTTCTTCCATTAATCCTTGTGCAAGAACATGCCTCCCAAATTATAGAGTGCATTTGACTGGAACTGTATTACTGCAGCTTGATCTATTGTTCTATCATTGGAGGAACAGTGTGCTGATGTAACTGGATATGGTTTGTACAAAAGGAGGAAATAACACTGCTATATTTAGACCAATGTTCCATCATAAAGTGTTTTAAACCTGGCTTCAGTTTAGCGCAGTTAGAGCTTTATCAAAATAAACTTGTGATGCTTCACAATGAAGAGGAAAAACAAGGGCGGCACATTGGCACAATGAGTGGAGCTAGAAGCTTCGGTTCAACCCTGCCCTTGGGTGCAGTCTGTGTGGAGTTTACATGTTCGCCATGTGACTCTGTGGGTTTCCTTTCACATCCTAACGACATACACATTGGTAGCTTAATTGGCCAATGTGAATTGCCTCTAGTGTGTTAGCATCTAGGGTAGGATTTTTTTTTTAATTCTTTATTGAGATATTGAGATACAGAGGCCCCTTTTGGCTCCTCGAGTCATGCTACCCAGGAATCCCATAATTCAATGCTAGCCTAATCACTGGACAATTTACAATGACCAATTAACCTACCAACCAGTATGTCTTTGGACTGTGGGAGGAAACCAGAGCACCTGGAAGAAACCTGCATGGTCTCAAGGAAAACATACAAACTCCTTACAGGCAGTGGTGGGAATTGAACCTGGGTCACCTGTGCTCTAATTTGCTGTTCTGACCACTACATTACCATGCCACCTGGTTTTTGACAGTGTTGGTAGAATTTTTCAAAAAGGATTAATGTAAGATAAATGTAAAATGGGTAATTGTTGGTGAGTGCATATATTTGTATAAAGAGTAAAAGAGGTGAGAGTGGATATTGGACTGCTGGAAAATGACACTGGAGAGGTAGCAATGGGGGACCAAGAAATGGTCGATGAACTTAATCAGTATTTTGTGTCAGTCTTCATTGTGGAAGACACTAGCAGAATGTCAGAAAGCCAAGCATGTCAGGGGATAGAAATGAGTGTAGGTGTTATTTCTGAAGAGAAGATACTTAGGAAGCTGAAATCTGAAGATAGATAAGTCACCTGGAATAGATGGATGACACTCCAGATTTCTGAAAGAGGTGGCTGAAGAGATTGTGGAGGCATTAGTAATGATCTTTCAAGAGCATGGTTCCAGAGGACGGGAAAATTGCTAATGTCACTCCACTCTTTAAGAAGAGAGGGACGCAGAAGGAAGAAAATTATAGTCCAATTAGCCTGATTTCAGTGGTTGGAAAGATGTTGGAGTCTTTTATCAAGGATGAGGCTTCAAGGTACTTAGAGGCACGTGATAAAATAGCCAGTGGTAGCATGGCTTCCTGCAGGAGATATGTTGCCTGACAAATCTGTTGAAATGCTTTGAGAAAATTACAGGCAGGAGAATCAGTTTGACAAGGTGCCACACATGAGGCTACTTACAAGATATGTGTTGTGTATTTATTATTTCAGTAATATTTGAGTAATATTGTAAATATATTGTTTGATTAAGCATTCTTTGTTGTTTACATAATTCATTATGGGTTATATGTATAAGTTCATGAATGAAATATGGCATATGCCACCACATCATATATGCCAGCCTTGCTAAAGTAAAATGAAGCAGAGACACGTTATTGCCTGCTCCATCTTTTTATTTTAATTAATGTTATGTTTTGGAGTTACAAAACATAACCATGGTGATGAGGAAGACTTAAAATGAACCTGAGACATCTACCTACCTGCTGAAGCGCAGCAAGATGTTTAAGTTTTAAAAAAGTGCAGCAATACTTTCTTTTCAAGAGGAAAGAAATGACCAATTTTAAAAAAAGAGCAGCATGTGGTTTCTTCATAAAAGGAGAGCAACAGTCACGTCACACACAAAATTCTTGGGTTCTTAAAAAGAGGGTACTGGGTGATAACAATAAATAAGAAAAGCAGAACAGGCTAGCTACTTCAGAAAGATAGATGCATTTGATTGCACAAGAAATAACCAGATATTGTATACTGAGTGAATTGAGCAGTACTTTACAGCAAATGAAATACTCAATGCAAACTGAGTCTCAGTTTTGCTGATAGCTGTAGGTAGATGAGCATAGAGTTTGTTTAGAAGCTTAACTGCTTCAATCAAATCAGCTGAAATTAGGTTGCTGCTATCATAAAAGTAATGCAGAACACTTTAGGTTTCATACGCAGAATCAAAAGGAAAGGGAGTCAATTTCATCATACAGTATGTGGCTGAATTGAAGAGATTGTCTGAGCATTGCCGATTCAGTGATAGGCTTAATAATGCACTGAGAGATTGTTTAATTTGTGGAAACATATTAGAAAGCATTCATAAAGGGCTCCTAACTGAAGCAGAACTTTCATTGAAAGTGCAGTTGAAATAGTTGTGTCAATGGAAACAGCTGATAATAACACATTTGAGTTCTAGTCAGGAGTGAAAGTAAGTGTGATCAAAACTGCAACGTCTAAACGGGTATCTGCCTGGCCAAAAAAAATGTGATACTGTTGTGACAGCAGGTCCCATACTACAGACCTATGTAGGTTTAAAGCTTGGAGACATCCAACTAAAAATTTATACTGGAGAAAAGATAACTTCTGTGGGAATGGTATTTGTAACAATGAAATACAACAACCAACAAGCCAGCATTGTGGGGCTGTGATTGGCTAAGCCAACTACAACTTGCTTGGCGATCCATCCACAATTTGCATACCATATTCCCTGCAAAAGAGTCAACTGAAAGTGTATTAAGAAAGGTATTGGATAATGCCAAAGGATGTGGTCAAGGATGCCAATGGAAAACTCAAACATATTAAGGGGTAAAATAGTGTTAAATGAAAATGCCACACCCAAGTTTTACAAAGTCTGACTGGTTCCTTATACAATCCATGATAAAGTAGCCAGTGAGCTAGATCACGTGGAGGTTGAAGGAATTATTTCCAAGTTTGAGTGGAGCCCATGGGCAACGGGATGGGTCCATCAGTATCTGTGATAATTTTAAAGTCACCATCAACCCAGTACTGAAATTAGGTTAATATCCTTTGTCCAGGATAGACGATATCTTTGCAAATGAAATTAGGTTAATATCCTTTGTCCAGGATAGACGATATCTTTGCAAACCTTTCTAGAGGGAAACAGTTGCAGACAGAAAAAGAGTCCAAAGTGTTTCTCATCATAAACACTCACAAAGAGCTTTATAACTATAATAGGCTTACTTTTGGAGTAGCATCTGGATTTGCACTCTGGCAGAAAGCTATGGAACAGGTGCTACAAAGCTGCACAGGCAGAGATATCTGGATGTTACCAGTGAGAATGACAAGGAACATCTCCAAAATCTCAAGACAGTGTTAAAAGGATTAGTAGATCGCGGGCTCAGATCACAAAGCAACAACCTCAGAATAGAGGGACCTCTATTTAGTACAGAGATGAGGAGGAACTTATTTAGCGAGAGGGTGGTGAATCTGTGGGATTCATTGCCAGGGATGGCTGAGGAGGCCAAGTCACAGAGTATATTTAAAGTAGAGGTCAGGACCATTAAATGCTATGGGGAGAAGACAGAAGAATAGGATTGAGAGGGATAACAAATCAGCCATAATGGAATGGCAGAGCAGACTTGATGGGCCAAGTGACCAAATTCTGCTCCTGTGTCTTAAATGGAATAACATATCCAATCTGAACCACTTATTTATTTCAATTTTGAGTAAGAAGTGGAATATTAAAACAGCTTAAGTACAAAAATGAAGAATGCTTAAAGCAGGAGACGCAGGTTCAGTAAAAATCAAAATACTTCAGCTATTGAATAACTGAAAGCTGGTCAAAAAGCATCCCTGGAAAAAACTGAGTTATCATTGTAAGTATAATCATAAAATGGTCACAGTGCAGGAGGCCATTTGCCCCATCATGTTTGCATCACCAATGACATCTCAGCAAAACTGGAAAAGTGAGAAAATGTATGCTTCATTGCACTTGGTGGAGGGAGTAAAGGGAAGGTGTGGAGCTTTGGAGAGCAAGATTGTCCAAGAGACATAATATATTCAGTGGTGTCCAAATGAATCTGGTGAATCGGATGATCTGGTAACACAAGGACACTGGATGCTGAAATATAGAGCTAAAAGGAACAAGCTTCTGTAGGAATTCAGAAGGACAGGCTACATCTGTGGAGGCAGAGGGATGGCTGACTTGAAATGTCAACTATCCCTTTGTATCCACAAATGCTGTTCGATCCTCTAAGTTCCTCCAGTTTGTCTTTTGTTGTATGTTGTGTATTTAATATTTCAGTAATATTTGAGTAATGTTGTAAATATATTGTTTGATTAAGCATTCTCGGTCATTTAAATAATTCATATTGGGTTAAATATAAAAATACATGAGTTGCATATGTTATGATGCTATCATGTGATATGTGCACACCTCACTTAAAGTAAAGACGAACTAAAGTTCTCTTGTCTTCCTTTGAACTAGTTAATGTTTTGAAGTTACAAAACATAACAGTGGCGATGAGGTATTTTTAAAATGAACCTTAGACAGCAATCCATTGAAGCACAGTGAGACGTTCGAGTTAAAATAAAAAGCAGCACAACACATGTTCTTCAGGACACAACTGAGTGAGTACTAGGAGATAATAATCGTAAAAGAAGAGCAGAAGAGGTTGGCTGCATTGGAAAGATAAACGTGTTTGATTGCCCAACGGGTAACTGGCACATGTATACTGAGCTAAATGAGCAATATTTTAAAGTAAAGGGAATAACCAATGAGAAACCAGCATCAGTTCTTTTGAGTGCGTTATGTTTAAAGGCACAGAATCGTTTTGTTTGTTCTGAAATTTAATTGCTCCAACTATACCAGCCAAAATAAGCTTTGATATTGTGAAAGTAATGCAGGAACATTTAGAACTGGAACAATTGTTGATTGCAGAATGCTTTAGGTTCATATGTGGAATCAAAGGGAAGGGGAGGCCATTTCAGCATATGTGGCCAAATTGAAGAATTTATCTGAGCATTATCAGTTTGGTAATGGGTTTAATGACACACTGAGAGATCATTTAGTTTGTGGAATTGTGGAGAAAACATTCAAAAATGGCTGCTCATTGTAGCTCAACTTATATTGGAAAGAGCAGTTGAAATAGCTCTATCAATGGAAACAGTAGACAGACACAACTGAGTTGTAGTCAGGAATGAAAGTGAGCATGAATGAAATTGCAACATCTAAACAGAAACAGAAACGCAAAGCGCACTGCAGATGCTGTGGTCAAATCAAGACGTACAAAAACGCTGGATGAACTCAGCCGGTCGGGCAGCAGGTCGAGACCTGAAACGTTGACTGCTCCTTTCAACGGATGCTGCCCGACCTGCTGAGTTCATCCAGCTTGTTTGTACTTCTTAAACAGAAACGTGCCTGGCTGAATAAATTGTGTTACTGTTATGGCAGGGGCTCACATACACCAGACTTAAAGGTGAAACTTGCAGAAAATGCTACAAAGTAGGATACATACAAAGAGCATGTCAGGCAGACAAAAATAAATGGATTGCACAGGGAAGAGGAAAAGTTAAAAAGCCAAGTTACAGTTTCAAAATGAGCACTAATCTGTATGTTTTTGTTGAAGAATCAGATACTGATGGGAGTGACACAGGACTGGGTAGCCTTGAGATTTACAAATTGACAACTAAACAGGAGACAAGCAATGTGGCTTACACCAGAAGTGAACACCCATGGTCTTTGCATCAGGTTCCCATACCACTGCAAAATAAAAATACACACAGATTGACAGAGAGGCCTTAAGTCTGGTTTGTGGTGTAAAACATTTCAACCAGTTCTTGTATGAGAGACAGGTTACCCTCATTACTGATCATCAACCACTGGTGCCCATATTCAATCCACAGAAGGGTGTTCCACTAACAGCAGCAGCACAAGTACAGAGATGGGCTCCGTATCTTGGAGGACACAATTACAAAACAATTCAAGAGGACAACTAATCTTGTACCTGCTGGCTAGGGGCATTGCTACTAGTAGGACCACAAGCTATAACCCCCGGGGAAATGGACAGGTGGAGAGGGAGAATGCCACAGTGTGGAGGCCACACTTTTAGCCCTTAAGTCAAAGGGGGTGCCGGTCTCTCGATGGCAGGAGGTCCTCCCCAAGGCACTCCACTCTATCCGCTCTCTGTTATGTACGTCCACCAATGCCACCCCTCATGAGTGCCTCTTTTCTTTTCCCAGGAAGTCTGCCACTGGGACCACCCTACCGGCTTGGCTGATGTCCCCAGGGCCAGTGCTGCTCCGGAAACATGCGAGGAGCAATAAATACTCCCCGCTGGTCGAGAGGGTTCACCTACTACATGCAAACCCCAAGTATGCCTACGTGGTCTTACCTGACGGGTGGGAGGACACGGTCTCCATCCGCGACCTGGCGCCCGCAGGAGCAGCAGACCACTACCCCGAACACTCCACGGTAACTATGAACCCTGTACCCACGGAGGTGTATACCCACCTGACCAAGCCCTACACAGACTCCTTATGACACTCCCATACCGGGCGCCTCGCACACGCATGAGGGATCACTGACGCCTAATGGGCTGACACCTCAAGTCAGGCCGGAACCAGCACGACCACCGTCTCCGGTGCAATCACCACTGGCACCTGAGCAATTACCGCCGGTGCTACATAGATCGCAGCGACAGATTCGACCACCTGATCGACTTAACCTGTAAATATACTTGTAAGGAACTTCGCCCCATGGGGACTCTCTTTTAAAACAAAGGGGGGGGGGTGAATGTGGTGAACTACATATACCTGTCTGGACACGCCCCCCTGCTGACTGCTCCTGTGGCTCCTCCCACAGACCCCTGTATAAAGGTGATTGGAGGCACTGCTCCTTCCTCAGTCTCCAGGATGTTATGTGGTGGTTGCTTGCTGCAGATGGTGCTTTTTTCCAGCCAATAAAAGCCTACCTTAACTCACATCTCCAAGAGTTATTGATGGTGCATCAGACCTTCCACTCACAAATCCATGTTGACTGTTCCTAATCAGACCCTGTCTATTCAGATAATTATATATACCATCTCTAAGAATACTTTCCATTAATTTACCCACCACTGACGTCAAACTGACAGGCCTATAATTGCTAGGTTTATTCTTAGAACCCTTTTTAAACAATGGAACCACATGAGCAATACGCCAATCCTCCGGCACCATCCCAGTTTCTAATGACATTTGAAATATTTCTGTCAGAGCCCCTGCTATTTCTACACTAACTTCCCTCAAGGTCCTAGGGAACATCCTGTCAGGATCTGGAGATTTATCCACTTTTATATTCCTTAAAAGCGCCAGTACTTCCTCCTCTTTAATCATCATAGTTTCCATAACTTCCCTACTTGTTTCCCTTACCTTACACAATTCAATATCCTTCTCCTTAGTGAATACCAAAGAAAAGAAATTGTTCAAAATCTCCCCCATCTCTTTCGGCTCCACACATAGCTGTCCACTCTGATTCTCTAAGGGACCAATTTTATCCCTCACTATCCTTCTGCTATTAATATAACTGTAAAAACCCTTCGGATTTATTTTCACCTTACTTGCCAAAGCAACCTCATATCTTCTTTTAGCTTTTCTAATTTATTTCTTAAGATTCTTCTTACATTCTTTATATTCCTCGTTCTGCACTGTTCGGGATGGCTACACATGCAGAAGATGCCAATAGTCCGTGCCTCTGCATCCCGGGGAATGGCCTGCATTGCCCTGGCAGAGGATTCATGTGGATTTTGCTACACCATTCATGGGCACAAATTTCTTGATAGTAGTGGATGCAGCTACAAAGAAGCCAAATTGCTCCTAGTAGTCTCCATAACAGTCTCACACACTGGTGATGTGTCAAGAAGCCTCTTCACAAGGACTGGTACTCCAGTTTGTTGTGGAACAGTTTCAATCATTCCTGAAAATGAATGGATTCAGACATATTGCAGGTTAAGACCTACAAGTATCTGGGAGTACAGTTAGACGAGAAGCTAGACTGGACTGCCAACACAGATGCCTTGTGCAGGAAGGCACAGAGTCGACTGTACTTCCTTAGAAGGTTGGCGTCATTCAATGTCTGTAGTGAGATGCTGAAGATGTTCTATAGGTCAGTTGTGGAGAGCGCCCTCTTCTTTGTGGTGGCGTGTTGGGGAGGAAGCATTAAGAAGAGGGACGCCTCACGTCTTAATAAGCTGGTAAGGAAGGTGGGCTCTGTCGTGGGCAAAGTACTGGAGAGTTTAACATCGGTAGCTGAGCAAAGGGCGCTGAGTAGGCTACGGTCAATTATGGATAACTCTGAACATCCTCTACATAGCACCATCCAGAGACAGAGAAGCAGTTTCAGCGACAGGTTACTATCGATGCAATGCTCCTCAGACAGGATGAAGAGGTCAATACTCCCCAATGCCATTAGGCTTTACAATTCAACCACCAGGACTTAAGAACTTTTTAAAAGCTATTATTAATGCTTTTTGAGATAGTGATTTAGATGCATATCATATTTTTTTACTGAGTTAAGTATTGTATGTAATTAGTTTTGCTACAACAAGTGTATGGGACATTGAAAAAAAAGTTGAATTTCCCCATGGGGATGAATAAAGTATCTATCTATCTATCTATCTATCTATCTATCTATCTATCTATTTATCTATCATATTACATCTGCACCATACCACCCAGCTACCAGTGGCTCGGCAGAAAGGTTTGTTCAGAGTCTAAAAAATGCACTGCAAGCAATGTCAGCAGAACAACAGCACTGACACTGAATCAGAAGCTCGCCAATTTTCTCCTTGCATATCGCAATGCAGCAGGCGCCGCAACCAGCAACTCACCAGCTACGCTGTTCCTGGGTCACCCCTTGCATTCACGTTTGGATCTCCTCAAACCCAATCTCAGAGGAGTAGGCAGGACAAACATCTGAGACAAATTGAGGGCTTCTCAAAGAAGGAGGTTCAATGTTTCACTCCTGGACAAACAGTCCTGGTGAGGGACAACAGAGGTGATTAAAATTGGTTACTCAGAATGATTAAGAACAGAACTGGACCACTCTCCTAAAGAGTGGAGATTCTGTCTAATATACTCTGGAGATGACACATTGATCAGTTAAAGAGAGCAGAGTCAATTGTTTGAGAAGAAAAGTTGACCACATCTGTCAGAACCACTTCCTGCAATCCCAGAATCAACTCCTACAACCACCATGGAGGAGGCCCCAGAACCTGAGATTGTTTTCACAGCCACAAACAGGTCTTAAATGCCAAACAGTGACCTCTCTTGTTAGGAGAGACGTTATCCCACAAGAGTAAGAAATCCTCCACAACGATTAATTTTTTTTTCCTGAATGGGACAATTTAAAATTTACTAGGCTGTGGATGTCTGTATAGTAGTTGAACTATATAATATACTGTGCATATTGTTGACATGCATTCTCTATTGAGTTGGAGTTTATCGTCGTCGTAGCTATTCCTTGAGGTTGAGGATGATGGTCTTCCTTCCGTTGATCTACTTCTGGGCTCTCAAGTGGCTTATGAGTCCAATCTTGGCATTGAAAGTTCTTCAGGACAGGTAGTTCCAGATGGCAGATCGGGCTTTGGTTGTTGCTGCCTCTTACCATTTTCTTTTCTTCTAATTCTGCACATCTGTTGGCTTCAAAAGTTGCTGTTCCTTCTTGGATAATGGTTTTCCAGAGTTTCCTGTTCTTGGCATTGGTTTCCCAATTGTTGATGTCGATGTTACATATTTTCATGTTGGATTTTAAGATGTCTTTGAATCTCTTCTGTTGTCTGCCTCTTTTACCTTTGCCTTCTTTAAGCTGGGAGTACAAGATTTGTTTCGGCAGACATTCATCTTTCATCCAAAAAATATGACTGCTCTATCTTAGTTGGTTCTTGATGATGTAGGCTTCAATGCTTGTTGTTTTTGCTTCATTTAGCACACTGACGTTGGTTCTTCTATCTTCCCAGCTGATATTTAAGATGTTTCAAAGACAGCGTTGGTGGAACTTTTCAAGTGCCTTCAGATGTTGTCCAGGTTTCTGATGCATACAGGAGATTAGGGATCACCACTGCTTTGTACACTAACATTTTGGTGTCTGTTTGGATGTCACAATCATGAAAAGCTCTTGTTCAGAGATGTCCAAAAGCTGTTCCAGCACATTTAGACGATGTTGGATCTCATCATTAAGGTCAACATTGGAGGAGAGGTGACTTCCAAGATACAGAAAGTGGTCCACATTTTCCAGGGTTGTTTCGCCAAGTTGAATTGTTGGTTCTATCTGATTTGTCTCAGTTGGTGATGGTTGGTAGATGATCTTAGAATTGATGGTAAGTCCAAGTTTCGTGAATGCATGGTTGAAGACAGTCAGAACTGTTGCAGATGGTTTTCTGAGAGAGCTGCGACACTGTTGTCATCTGCGTATTGGAACTCAATGAGGGAACTCATGGATGTCTTGTTTTTAGACTTGAGACAGGCAAGATTGAAAAGTCTGCCATCTGTTCTGTAGACAACTTCAATTCCTGGGGGTAGGTTATCCATGATGATGTGAATGATTTCGCAATGAAGTTGGTGAACAAAGTTGGGGCAATCACGCATCCCTGTTTTACTTCTGATCTGACTTGAAAAGGATCATAGTTACTATTGCTGACCATGACAGTGGCAAGTATGCCATCATGGAGGAGTCTCAGGATTTGAATATACTTTTAAGGGCATCCATAGATGGAAAGGACATCCCATAGGAGTTCCCTTGATACTGAGTCAAAGGCTTTGGTGAGGATGATGAATGCCATGTACAAAGGTTGAAGTTGTTCACAACATTTTTCTTGTAGTTGTCGCATTGTGAAGATCATGTCGATTGCTCCACGTGATGGTCTAAAACCGGCTTGTGTCTCCAGAAGGATCTTTCCTGCTGTTGCTAACAGGGAAATACCACAATAGTTTCCGCATTCAAATCGATTGCCTTTCCTTTTGTAGATGGTAACGATTGCTGAGTCTCTAAAGTCTGCTGGTACATCTTCATTTATCCAGATCTTGATGAGAAGTTGGTGCAGTTGATAATGAAGCAGGTTACCTCCAATTTTGTAGACCTCGGCTGGTATTCCATTGAGCCCAGCGGCCTTGTTGTTTTTCAAGGTTTGATGGCTTCCTTGATTTCTTCAAGTGTTGGTATTTTGCTTAGGAAGTCGTCAATGTGCTGTTTTGGAATGTTGTTAATCACATTCCTGTCAAATGAGGCAGTCTGATTTAGAAGATCTTCAAAGTTCTCCCTCCATCTAGAATTGATGTCAGCATTGCCCTTTAGGATGGTTGAACCATCTTTGCTTTTGAGAGAGGCTTGACCATGACTGGATGTGCCAAAAATAGCTTTAGTTGCGTTGAACAAGCCTTCAGTGTCTTTGGCGTCAGCTATTTGTTGGATTTCCTGAGCTTTCTTCCTCCACCATTGTTTTTTCAGGTTTTGGGTGCTTTTCTGGGCTACAGCCTTGCATTCCTGATAGCGTTTTCTTTTGGTAGCCGACTGTTGGTCATTTTGTAAGGTGATGAAAACTTTTCTCTTTTTGTTGATCAGTTATTGGAGTAGTTTGTGGTTATCATCAAACCAATCCTGATGTTTTTTCATCTTGAACCCAATTGTTTCTTTGCAGGAGGTGACAATAGCATTCTTCAATTGATACCAGTGTTCTTCTACAGATGGTGGGATTTGTTGAGGCAGTTGCTCTTGAATATTTTGTTGGAACTTCTGTACATGGTTGATGTATTGAAGGATGTCAACATTGAATTTCTTAATAGTGTTCTGATTTTGGTGGTTCCTTTTGGGCCGAATCTTCATTCTCATGGTGGACGAGATGAGTTGATGGTCTGTCCAGCACTCGTTGGCACCAGTAACAGCTCTTTTTATCAGTACAGCTTGTTGGTACGATAATGTAGTCGATGAGGTGCCAGTGTTTGGAGCGTGGATGCTACCAGGAGACTTTGCGCCTGTTTTTCTGGCGAAATAGGGTGGTTGTAATCACCAGGTTGTGTTCAGCACATTTGGTGAGGTGGAGTGTTCCATTGGCGTTGACTTTGCCAACTGCTTCCTTGCTTATTATTCCAGTCCAGAGCCTATGATGTTTCCCGACTCTGGCATTGGAATCTCCCAAGAGTATGATCTTGTCATTGTTGGGAACAGAGGAAAGGATGTGATCATGTTGGGCATAGAAGTTCATCTTTACTTCATCTTCAGTGTCCAGAGTTGGAGCATAGGTGCTGATGATGGTGGAATGTTGATTCTTGACAAGCTGGATTTGCAGGGTCATGAGACGTTCGTTGATTCCCAGTGGTTGCTCTGTCAGCTTCTGAAGTAGGCTGTTTTGGATGGCAAAACCTACTCCATGTATCCTTAGTTGTTGAGGATCAAGTCCTTTCCAGATAAAGGTGCATTGACCTTAATTCCTTTAGTTGCCCTTCTCCAGTTCTGTGGGTCTCACTCAGAGAAACAATGTCAAAGTTGAATTTTTGGAGTTCCTGGGCAACAAAGGCAGTTCTCCTCCCTGGTCGGTCTGAGTTTGGGATATCCATCAGAGTTCGTATATTCCAGGTTCCAAATTTCATAGTTTCACTTCTCGATGTTTTTCGACCACATGATGGTGATCCCTCTGGACCCCTTTCCAGACAGGATGGGGTGAAGCAGACTATTTTTAGGGCACCTTTTCTAGCCCCCTCCCAGTTCAGGGTGAGCAGAGTGGATCCTAAATAGGGCTGCTCAGATGTGAATACTGCTGCTGAACAACTTCCCTGCTTCTGTCCAAAAGTTGAGCGACTGAATCAAGTATTCATCGCTTTCGTGCCAGTTCTTGACCAGGAGCTTCCAGCCATCACATTTCCTGCTCTCGTCGCCCTCCCCCGATCGCTGAAAGACTTGAAGAGGTGGCCCACAGAGTGAAGACACCTGTGCATGTATTTGTTTAACATGTACTTGATGTTGCATTCCAAGAAGCACACACTACTTCACAAATCAACCAACTGATTCCAATTGTATGGAAAACACAACAATTGGAGCTGATGGGTTTGTTGCAGCCTTCATCCGCCTTCACAGCCGTTGAGTTTGAAGTAACTTCGTCCGCCTGTTCCACTGTTGAGGTCTTGGTTGGATTGTTCTTTGTCAGGGACCTCACCCTCGACCTTACCACCATGGGTGACCCTACCAGGAGCATAGCTCCAGACGGCATCGCTCTCGTGATCTTAGGACCACACAAGCTTCTCCACCATGGCAAGGTGACAATCCACGGAGAGAAGTTGGAGTTTATAACTAAGCAGGCAAGAGTGTAGTGTATCTAATATTTCAGTAATATTTGAGTGCTCTTGTAAATACATTGTTTGATTAAACACTCTTGTTTGTTTAAATAATTCATTACTGGTTATACGTAAAATTATGTGAATTGCATATGTCACGATGCTACCACGATGCACATATGAAGTGGGTGCCTCACTTCAAGTAAACATCTCTTAGCTCTCTTGTTTCCCTTTGAATGAGTTTAATGTTTTGGAGTTACAAAACCTAACTCCATAGGAGTGATCTGATTAGAAGAGTGTAAGCAGAGACAGATGAACAAGGTTAGTCGATAGAAGAAAAACCCTAGACCCCAGCAATTGCTGAAGCTCTAAAATAAAAAGCAAACTGTAACATTCTCTATTCAACAGTGTCAAAAGCAATTATAACCTGGAGCACCTCTATCTCAGACTTTGTCTTGTTCACTCCGCCACTCCCTCTCCCTGTAATTTAAACACACCTGTTCTCTTACTTTCAAAGGAAAGGTTTCTCTCTTGAAACCTTATCTCTGTATCTCTCTCCACCTGCTGAGTACCCAAGCGTGTTTTGTACATCATCTGTTTGCATGAGTTGCAAAACTCCAAGAGAGTTTTCTCCTGCAGGATGTGAATCAACAAGTAACCTGCTGGAGGAACTCAATAGTGGGACAAAAGGAATGATCAGTGTTCTTTCAGCAGATTTTTTGTTACTACAAGCTCATGTAGATATTAGTTATGGGCTCATCACTTCACAATAAGTCATTGGCTTGCAGAAACCATCTCAATTTAACATTGAGACCTCTCATTTATACATCGAGGCCCTTCAATTCTCAGAAATGAGGCAAGATGCTGCACATTTTTCAGTAGTAGTCAAGGACCAGTATGTGACCTGGCTGAAGATTGGAGTGATAAATCACAGGAACCAGAATTGATTAGAAAGCTTAAGGTAAAATAACTCTGAGGGGAAGTGATCATAATATGATTGAATTTACCCTGAAATTTGAGAAGGTGAAGCTAAAGTCAGATGTATCAGTATTACAATGGAGTAAAGGGAATTACAGAGGCATGAGAGGGGAGTTAACCAGAGTTGATTGGAAAGGACCACTGGCAAAGATGATGGCAGAGCAGCAATGGCAGATTTTTCTGAAACCATTCAGAAGGCACAGGATATATACATCCTAAAGATGAATAAGTATTCTAAAGGAAAGGTGACCCAACCATGGCTAACAAGAGAAATCAAAGCCAAAAAAAGGCCAAAGAGAGAGCATATATTACAGAAAAAAAAATCAGTGGGAAGTTAGAGGATTGGGAAGCTTTTAAAAACCAACAGAAGGCAACTGAAAAGTCATTAAGAAGGCAGTAATGGGAAACAACAAAATAGCAGACAAACTGAATAATTATTTTGCATCAGCCTTCACTGTGGAAGGATGGTGGAAACTCCAGGTGTCAGAGGCTATGAAGTCTGTGAAGATACCATAGCTAGAGAAAAGGTCTGAAGGTAGTTAAGTCACCTGGACCAGGACGACACCTAAGAGTTCTGAAAGACCTAAGTCATGGGAGCAGAATTAGGTCATCGCCCATCGAGTGATCAGCCCATGGCCAATCCTTTTTTTCCATCTCCTCCTCAACTCCAGTTCCTGGCCTTCTCCCCGTAACTTTTGATGCCATGTTCAATCAAGAACCTAGCAATCTTTGCCTTAAATGCACCTAATGACCTGGCCTCCACAATTGTATGTGGCAACAAATTCCACAAATTCACCACCAGTTGGCTAAAGAAATCTCTCCACATCTCTGTTTTGAAAGGGCGCCCCTCTATCCTGATGCTGTGCCCTCTTGTCCTGGACTCTCCCACCATGGGAAAGAGGTGGCTGAAGAGATTGTGGAGGGATTAGTAATGATTTTTCAAGAACCACTAGGTTCTGGAATGGTTCCTGAAGACTGGAAAATTGTAAATCTCTCTCCACTCTTAAAGTATGAGAGGCAGAGGAAAGGAAAATATAGGCTGGTTAGTCAGACCTGAGTGGTTGGGAAGATGTTGGAGTCGATTATTAATTATGTGCTTTGGGGGTACTTGGAGGCACATGATAAAACAGTCACCATAAAGGTTAATTTGCAGGCTGAGTCAGTGGTGAGGGAGGCAAATACAATGTCAGCATTCATTTCAAAAGGACTAGAATATAAAAGCAGGGATATAATGTGAAACTTTCTAAAGCACTGCTGAGGCCTCATTTGGAGTATTATGACCAAACTTGGACCCCTTATCTCAGAAAGGATGTGCTGAAGATGGACAGGGTTGAGGGAGTTTTACGAAAATGATTCCAGGATTGAATAGCTTGTCATATGAAGAGCATCTGATGGTTCTAGGCCTGTTTTCACTAGAATTCAGAAGAATGAGGGATGACCTCATTGAAACCAATCAAAATGGTGATAGAGCAGATGTGGAGAGGATATTTCTTCTGGAGAGAGAGCCTAAGACCAGAGGACACAGTTTCAAAATAGAGGGGTGTCCTTTTCGAATGGAGATGAGGAGAAATTTCTTTAGCCAAAGGTTGGAGGATCTGTGGAGTTCTTTGCCACAGGCCAGTGTGGAGACAAAGTATTTATGTATATTTAAGACAGAGGTTGATAGATTCTTGACGTTTAGGGCATGAAGGGATATGGGGAGAAGGCACAGGAGATTGGGGCTGAGAGTAAAATTGGATCAGCCATGATGAAATGGTGGAGCAGATGTGATGGACTAAATGACTTAATTCTGCTCCAATATCTTATGATCTTATGGTCTGATGTAACACGCCTCTAAGCCCATCCAGTCTATACTGACCATCAAGCACCCACTTTGACACTAATCCTACCCAAACCATTTTCCTCTGCCTGCATTCTAGTACCCCCTAGATTCTAGCACTCAACCAGACCAATGAGATTCTACCACTCATACGGATCAAAGAAATTCTATCACTCATCCAGACCAATAAGATTCTACCACTCATTTGACCAATGAAATTCCAGCAATCATCCAGACCAATGAGATTCTAGCCCTCATCTGGACCAATGAGATTCTAGCATGCATTTGGACCAATGAGATTCTATCATTCATCCAGACCAATGAGTGAGCTGGAATCCCAGGCAGTTGGATGCCAGTTTACTGGAGGTATTACTTACAGTAACCAATCAACCTACCATCCTGCACAAGTTTTGGATTGTTGAAAGATAAAAAGACAGGGATTGATGGTATTGAGGATAGAGCAAATGATTGCCAAAGGATACAGTGAGATAGAGATCATTTGCAGATATAGACAGCAAAATGGTAGACGGAGGTTAAAACAAAATGGCAGATGTGAGGTGTTCAGCTCAGGACATCAGATGTAAAGGGACAATTCATAGTTAATGGGATGATCCTTAACAATGTCAGTGTACAGAGGGACATTTTGTTCCAGGTTCACAGCACTCTGGAAGTGGTGGCACAGGTGAAAAGATGGTAAAAAAGGTGTATGGAATGGCTGCAGTTATTTGTAGAGGCACTGAGTTCAGGAAGTTATATTGAACCTTTAAAAGACTCTAGTTAGGCTGCATCTTGAGTATTGCATTCAGTTGTGATTGCCTTATCATAGGAAGGATGTTGAGGCATTGGGGAGGATGCAGAAGATGCTGCCTGGATTCGAAGGCATGTACTATAAGAGAGGCTGGGATAACCTGGATCATTTTCTCGAGCAGCAGAGACTAAAGGGAGACCTAATAGAGATTTATATGATCAGGAAGGAATAGACAGTGGGCAGATGGTATCTCTTCCTCAGGATCAAAATGTTTAATATTAGAGCACATGCATTCAAAGGAGGGGTGTTGAACAAGTATTTTTTACATAGAAATTAGTCGGTGACTGGCGTGCACTCCTAGTGGAGTAGTGGAGGCAAATAGAAGCATTTAAGAAGCTCTTAGGTAGGCACACAAATTAGTTTAGTGAGGTGTTTAATGACTGGTTTAATTAATTTGGCAGAACATTGAAGATGGAAAGGCCTGTCCCTGTACTGTCCTTTGTTCTGTGAAACTACAGCACCTAAAGGAAAGCTGCGTCATCAGAAGGAGGAGGAACCTCAACGTAGACAGGACCGGAGGTGAGGATTGAATCTGGGTCATTGCAGCTTTGAGACAGCAGCTCTACCAGCTGCACCCCTATGCCAGCCCAAACCTGGCATGTGAGATCGATTAAATGCCACCATCCTCCTGTGCGGGCTTGCCATCAGTTTGACCTCAGTGCAATCCCTATGCACCAAATTGCCAAAAACTGAAAATCTGAAGTAAAAGCAGAAAATTTTGAAGCAATAATCTGGTCAGGCATTATCTGTGGTGAGGGAAAGAGAGCTAATGTTTCAGGTTGATTACCCTTTATTGGAACATGTTTATAAATTATAATGAAATCCCACCACCCCGAAACATTAACTCTGTTTCTGCCTCCACAGATGCTGTCTGACCTGCCAAATGTCTCTAGCATTTTCAATTACCTCAAGGTAATTTCTCATAATGCAAGAAGAGCAAACCTTTAGAGATGCATCTGTAAACAGCTGACAAGTTGTAATGCACCTTGGCAGCAGAAAGAGAATTTCAGATAATTGATTACTTTAGTTCATTCTCAATGCATGAATTTGTTGAGTTGAATCTTTCAATAGTGACTGGGACTCACACCTCAATATTGTTCACGCAACATTCGGCTAACAGAAATATATTAAAGCACAGCGTTAAACAATGGAACTTGACGATCTGAGCAATTCAACACCCACATCAAAGCTGTTAAACATACAAATTGTGATGCTGACAAGCCCAACTGGAGCTCAGTGCTTCAACATTAAAGTGTCTGAAGTTTAAAGTAAAGTTATTTTTTCACATGATGAGACTGTAAAGACCTCCTCTCCAAGTCAGTCAGCTACTTCACAGTAGGACCTCTGTTTCTTGCTCCTTTAAATGACCTAGTCTGGACTAGCTGCTGTAATTAGTCCAAGCGTAAGTGAGGACGTGAAATATACACTGTGCAGGTTAACAGAGCTGATGACTGCCCCTAGGATCCCTGCTAGAAAGGGATTCTTGGTGTCTGCCATGGTGTGTCTGGTGCTGAGACTCCTACTCAGGGTCAGATAAGTAAACTGGTTCTCTCCTTTAAGCACAGACTTTGCAGTATTAACACGGTATTAGGTTCTCAGTAGTCACTTCTTCAAGGGAATATGAAAATTAAAAAGAAAGATCCTGCTGTTTGAATTGGAATAGAAAAAAGTAATGTAAGTGAGTTGGCTGTAAGAAACTGGAGATCCTCTCTGGAAATGAAAGTCTCAGTGTATGTTCTTCCCTTTCAAAGAACTAAAACTTCAAAGTACGAATGCTTTGCGTATATTCAATTGTTCAACAACAATGGAATTGTAATAACAATGGGGAACAGTTAATGGTTCAGGCATCACATTGTACTAAAGCATAGCACTTAAATGGGATTTAAAAATAAGCCTAGTGAAAACACTGTGTTCAGTTTGCTCGATATAATTATGTTATAAATATGATTATAACCTACACACCAGCAAATTTTCTTGCAGAGAAATAAGGAGCAATGCTGAAGAGAGCTTTGATTCAGAATCTCATGATTAATTAATTATCAAACACAGTTGGCTTGTGATTAATTGCAGGGTCTTTGTGGTTGTTTGCTTTACTATTTGACTAATATATTATCCCCTTTTGTTAATAGCTTACAAATAACCAATACAATTAATAATTATGAGAACATTGCAAGCAATGCCATCTCCATGATTAATTATTGATTAATTGATTGGCTGACTGTTACTTCTCTTTTTCTGCCACAGAATGACTCTCTTATATGTGAAGTTCCCAGAATTTAAGTGAAAGATCATTTCTTAAATGTCATACAAAAAAAACATGAACATGAACACATTTGAAGAACAGATTTTATGTAACCAATGGCTGATTCACTAATTTGCAAAAATTAAAGTACTGACAGAATACTCTTAGTTAAGACATTATTTAAGTCACTGCTGATTATATCCCGAGGGGTAGAGGAAGAAAGACTCAGCAAATGGTTCCAGACAACTAGGAGACTGGTTCAAGATTTGGAATGAGTGCTTTGCCAGGAGACAATAATACAAAGGTAATTGGCTGACTGATTGAGTCCTTTCTAGCTTTTCCTCCTCTCCTGAATATATTGACACACTGGAGTGTGACAGTTCTCATATCAAGGACTATTTTAAATCCATGACTGTGATTCAATAAGTCCACTCCAATGTTTTCTCAAAAACATGCTGTCTTCTGACTTGGAGTTTCCATGAGAAATCTCTCAACAGCATGTTAGGGAGAATACTAGGCTCCTTTTCTTTATGCCTTCAAGCAATGATTCTGACAGTGAAGTAACTAGGAACAAGCAACTCATACCAAAAACCTATGGCACCTGCTTCACTTCTGCAATCTACACTTGAATCTCTTATTGGAGTTCTGGGATAAAACAGACCCTTGATTGAATGTATTTTATATTTAATTAGTGACAAGCTGTATGTTGCAAACCACCTCCAAGATATGGTTCCATTGTATTCAGCCAAACTCAGCTGCTGCTATGTAACACATTTAGCTCCAGTATCCAAAGTCTAAATTCCATCAGATTTCATTTTCTCTCCATTCTTAATAACTTCCCCAGAGAACTTCTGGGGGACAACTCACCAGGGACCAATCATCTTCTATTGTCTAGCTCAAATAATTCATTCAATGTATGCGAGCTGTCCGGCCTTGTAGCTACCCAATGTACATGTTATAAATTGGGGAAGATTTTGAATGCTGACTGGTTTCCCTCTTACCATCGCCCTAGGATACTGAGTTGAAGAACAGCATTCCCGCCACTGCTCCAGCTCAGATTTGTTAATACAAGATTTTGTAAGATTGTGATCTCATAGCCCGTACACAAGACAGTAAAAAGAAACACTGTTAGTTGGTATGTGGTCATTATCTTTTCCACTGTATATGTCACTCTGCCATAGAGAGCCTTCTAAACCAGTCAGCTAGGACAAACACGCTCCTCCTTTGCACAGCTCTCCTGGTGTCTATTGATGTTTACTTAGCCAGCTCTGTGATTCATGTAGCTGGTGAGTATCACACAGTGTCAGTAGAGATCAGGGTTAACCCAACACTCCTCATGATGAACTGTCACACAACCAGAATTGCTAACCCCATATTTTTCTCTACACAAAGATGCTTGACCCTTTTAGAACATATAACATAGAAATCTACAGCACATTACAGACCCTTCAGCCCACAATGTTGTACCGATCATGTAACCTACTCTAGAAACTGCCTAGAATTACCCTACCGCATAGTCCTTTATTTTTATAACCTTCATGTACCTGCCCAAAAATCTCTTAAAAGACCCTATTGTAACTGCCTCCACCATCTTCACTGGCAGTACATTCCAATCACCCACCATTCTCTGTGTGAAAAACTTACCTCCTACATCCCTTCAGTACCTCCTTTCAAGCACTTTAAACTATGCCCCATTGTGTTAGTCATTTAAGCCCAGGGAAAAAGCCTCTGGCTATCCACACAATGCCTCTGATCATCTTATACACCTCTATCAGGTCACCTCTCATCCTCCATCAGTCCAAGGAGAAAAGGCCAAGTTTACTCAACCTATTCTCATAAGGCATGCTCCCCATAAGGCATGGCCTGGGTAGTGAGGATCTTTGATGATGGATGAGGCTTTTTAATGACAATGTTTCAAATAGACATGCTCAATGGTTGGGAGTGTTCTACCTGTGATGTACTGGGCTGAAACCACTACCTTTAGTAGGACTTTCTGCTCAAAGGCAGAAACCAGGCAACATCCTTGTAAATTTCCTCTGCACTCTTTCTATAGTATCCACATCCTTCCTGTAGTGAGGTGACCAGAAATGAGCACAGTTCTCCAAGTGGGGTCTGATCAGGGTCCTATAAAGCTGTAACATTACCTCACAGCTCTTGAACTCAATCCCATGGTTGATGAATGCCAACACAATATGCCTTCTTAACAATATTGTCAAACAGTGCAGCAGCTTTGAGTGCCCTGTGGACATGGACCCCAAGATCTCCCCAATCCTTCACACTGCCAAGATACTTACCATTAATACTATATTCTGTCTTCAGATTTAACCTATGAAAATGAACCACTTCACACTTATCTGGGTTGAACTCCACCTGCTACTTCTCAGCCCAGTTCCGCATCCTATCACTGTCCCGCTGTAACCTCTGACAACCCTCCACACTTTACACAACAGCCCCAACCTTCATGTTATCAGCAAATTTACTAATCCATCCCTCCACTTCCTCATCCAGGTCATTTATAAAAATCACAGAGAGGAGGGGTCCCAGAACAGATCCCTGTGGAACAACATTAGTCACAGATCTCAATGCAGAATATGAACCATCTACAACCATACTTTGTTTCTGTGGGCAAACCAATTCTGGATCCACAAAGCCTGGATTGCACGCCTCCTTGCTTTCTGAATGAGCCTTCCTTGGGGAACCTTATCCAATGCCTTTCTGAAATCCACACACACTACATCCACTGCTCTATTTTTATCAATGTGTTTTGTTAAAATTCAATCAGGCTCTTAAGGCACAACCTGCCCTTGACAAAACCATGCTGACTATCCCTAATCCTATTATTTCTCTCCAAATGCTCAGAAATCCTGCCTCTCAGGATCTTCTCCAGCAACTTGCCCACCACTGAAGTCAGACTCAATGGCCTATAATTTCCTGGGTTATCGCTACTCCCTTTCTTGAACAAGAGAACAACATTTTCAACCCTCCAGTCCTCTGGCACTTCTCCTGTCCCTATTGATGATGCAAAGATCATCTCCAGAGTCTCAGCAATCTCCTCCCTCACTCCCACAGTAGCCCGGGGTATATCTCATCAAGTTCCAGTGACTTATCTAACTTAATTATTTTAAAAGCTCCAGCACATCTTCTTTCTTAATGACCATATGCCCAAGTGTTTCAGTTCACCCTAAGTCATTTACAGTCTTTTATTAGAGTTCACTCAGTTAGCCAGGGAATACTTGGTGTTTGGCTTCTAACCCTTCCTTTCCATCCTTGATGAAGGGTCCTGGCCTGAAACATCAACTGTTCATTCCCTCCATAGATACTGCCTGAATTGTTGAGTTCCTCCAGCATTTTGTGTGTTTTGCTCCAAACAGTGTCTCCCTCCTGTGGTCTATCCAGAATCAGCGGCTCTTCTCTGCACAGACCTAGATAATAGATAGATAGATAGATAGATAGATAGATAGATAGATAGATAGATACTTTATTCATCCCCATGGGGAAATTCAACATTTTTTTCCAATGTCCCATACACTTGTTGTAGCAAAAACTCATTACATACAATACTTAACTCAGTAATAATATGATATGCATCTAAATCACTAACTCGAAAAGCATTAATAATAGCTTTAAAAAAGTTCTTAAGTCCTGGCAGTTGAATTGTAAAGCCTAATGGCATTGGGGAGTATTGACCTCTTCATCCTGTCTGAGGAGCAAAAACAATGCAGTAATTTATCTGGCACATGTCTAACACCCCATGTGTAGAACAGCCCACTGACTTACTTAGGTTTGGTACCAGTGCACATGGACACCTACTCTACAACACTGTGAGAAGTACTCGCTCTTTTACAAGCAGAAAGAAAAAAAAATAGAGCTGAATTGCATTCGAAGGTTCAGATTAAGATATGCTTAATACAGTGAATTCCACTCAGTAGACTACATAAAAAGTAAATATTTGGAAATGTAAAATGAAAATGTGCAATTTTTTCACAAAAACCTACAGCTATTACTTTTTTACTGTTAGTTGAAACATTTTTAAGTGCACATTTCAAAACAAGCACTTGGGAGAGAAAACACTATACAATTATCCAGTTTCACAGCGTAAACCACAAACAGTTACAGCCGCTTCTTGCTTTCTCTGATCAGCTAATTCAAGATGGAACCTTCGCTGAAGCCGAGGATCATGGAGAGGGAATGACCATGTCAGTTTAAATAGAGTACTACATATATGTACCCGTTTTGGGGCTTTTTCCCCCAGTCTAGAGTAGGACCACTCTTACAGTTACTGATAAAATGAAGAACAACAGTTAGAACAGAGGCAGTTTTAACTACATCGCCTCCTGTACCAAATGCAAATTTGGTGACTGTATTGCAGAAAACCTCTGTTTGGTTTGCAAAGAGGAATCTGTGTACCTGATATCTTAACTCTTCATCCCATTTCCCCCTCTTACCTCTCTATCCCCTGCTTCCTAAACTGCTCCAACAAGGTCTTATATAAGCTTGGGGGGAAAAAATCATGTCATTTTCCACCTTGGCAATTTGAAACTCTTGGGAATTAATACAAAATTCAGCAATTTCAGATAAATGGATTTTCCTGTTTGGACAACTAATATATAAGGTCACAAAACTTAATTTTTTTCTCTCGAAAGATATTTTGGGTATTTCTAGTATTGTCTTTGATCTCAGATTTCCAACAATTATTATTTTCTGTTTCTCACAGTTGCAGCATTTATTTTGCTCTGTTCCCCCTTCATCCATCCACGCTTCCTTCAGATCAGCTCTCACAGGCAAACATTCATCATCCTCCTGTAGAGGCCATTTATCTCATCTGTTCTCCATCCTATCAAAAATATCATGTTTGTTCTTCCTATTCTCTCCCATTGCACTTTAACACATGCTTCCTTTCTTATGATCTCCTGATTTTTTTTTCCTGCTTCTCTCTCCACAGCAAGTTTCTCGACAAGAGTCGTGGGTTTGGAGTACTGCACAGTTGCAGCAGAAGCGTTCCTGCGCAGGTCCAACAAAGACTTTTGATGGGAAACCTAGTCTCTATAAAAGAGAGGTACTGTCTGGGGGAGCAGTCATCATCAGAGTAGTATGAGGCAGAGTATTAAGGCTTTGGCTCAACAGGGCTTCAGTGAGATCAGCTGGAGGCAAGGTAAGTAGGTAAGCTCGTTCATTATTTCTCATTTAAATCTTGAGAGAATAGGGGATATCTACAGAGCCAGTGTTCTGTTTGGAGTGCCAGATGTGGGATTTCCAGGAGACTACCAGCTTCCCCAATGGCCACGTGCGCCAGATGCATCAAGATGCAGCTCCTTAGAGACTGTATTGGGAAACTGGAGCTGCAGCTTGATGACCTTCGGCTTGTTAGGGAAAGTGATGCAGTGATAGGAGCTACAGGGAGGTAGCTACAGGAAACAGGATAAATGGGTGATTGTCAGGAGAGGGAAAGGAGAACATCAGATGGTGGAGAGCATCCCTGTGACTGTCCCCCTCAACAATAAGTACTCCATTTTCGAATTCTGTGGGGGAGGGGGAAACTTCCAACCTGGGGGGAGTAACAGCAGCTGTGCCTCTGGCACTGAGTCTGGCCCTGTGGCACAGAAGGGTAGGGAAGGAAGAGGATGGCAGCAGTAATAGGGGACTCTATAGTTAGGGGGACAGAAAGGCGATTCTGTAGATGCGAAAAGGAACCCAGGTGCCAGAGTCTGAGAAGTTTCAGGCCGCATTCGCAATATCCTGAAAAGGGAGGGTGAGCAGCCAGAATTCGTGTATGTATTGGTCTCAGCCCGAAATGCGACTGTTTATTCATTTCCACAGATGCTGCCTGACCTGCTGAGTTTTGCCAGCATTTTGTGTATGTTATACCGGTGATTATCAGTTACATTGATAACTATTAACTTCAATGACAACTAGATAAAATGGTACTAAAATACACTAGCACCAACGTTTCTTGTATAATGTTAAAGGCTATGTATAAATGCAGAACATTCCAGTCAAAGGAACACTTATTTAAAAGGTCAGAGGAACTTTGATTTTCACTCCATTGTTACATACAGTGGAAGGGTATAAGGGGGAAATAAATTTAATTTCAACTTCCAATATATCTGTGGAAAACTTCAATCGGGAAATTGAAACACATAGGTTACAGGCCAGTGTTTCTCCCTGCTAAATAGCTGAAACATTTGTCAATAGAAAACTTTAGTTAGTGAGGTATAACTTCACATTCAAAACCCCTTTGTAGAAGAAACTGTTATTACTTATGTCCAATTATAGTACTTTTTACCCTGAATTGGGCTGTAGGTCAGTGCACTAACCTCAATTAAATGTCACAATCCCATTATAACATAATGCAGCTCATGAATCTGAGACTTAAAGCTTTGGCTTTACCATTGTCTCTTATAAATCAGTCACCAATTTTGATGAAATACAGCATATTTCAACATATACAATCTTTTTTGTCAAGTAGCAATTTATGACATCAATACAGAACTCCAAACATGTTGGATTATCCCAAGGCATTTCAGTTTTGAATCTGAATTAGACACCAAAATCTTAGGGAAGAGTTGGGAAAAGAGGTATGTTGTAAGCAGGGAAAGAGTTAGTCAGGGGACAAACTATCCAGAGGTATGCTTTAAGCACTGTAAAGTAGAAAGGAAAAGCAGTGACAAAAAGAATTTTAGATCCTGGAGCTCAGGCATCCGAAGGCAGGTACTTGTTGATGGAGATTCTCAAAGTATTTCCATATTACTCCTATTGCAATAAACAACAACATGCTTAAAACAAATAAATTAAAACTCCTATTTCAAGAGTGAAAGGGATGGGCAATGTCTTTGTTTGTACTCTCAAACATTACAACACTACACAATGTCCTACTTCAACCAAATGTAGCTTTGCAAAATCCATCAAGGAGTAAATCTGTTCTATCAACGTCCCTCAACAAAGACACCTCAGCAAAGGCAGAACACCTTTTCCTACCCAGGAAATGTAAATCTGGCATATTAATACACCTCTTCACTCTGCAGAAACTGACTGGTGTGAGTTATTGCCACATTTTTGTTTAAGTTTCACTTTATGTCAAAGCAGTGTTTTTGACTTGAATTCGGACCCAATTTAAACACAGCTGTGACTTCTCTTAGGGCACCAGTTGAACCTCTTGAGAAAAAAAAAACTGCATTTTAATGACTCTCAATGATTTGTTGAGACACAAGAGACTGCAGATACTGTAAGTTAGAGCAGCAAGCAATCTGCTGGAGGAACATAGCAAGTCGAGCAGCGTCTGTCCTGATGTCAGATTTCAACCCAAATCATTCACAATTTCTTTCCTCCCACAGATGCTGCTTGACCTGCTGAGTTCCTCCAGCAGGTTGTTTGTTGTGAATTGATTTATTGTTTTCAGCAAGCCATTTGGAGCCTTGTTAGTTTCTACTGCCAGTAATGGGTGTCCTACAATATTTTTCTCAAACAGTTTAGAAGTAATTCATTGTTTCTTTTCCACACAACTGTGATCACTCATTGTTACAAGCCTTACATCAGTCCCAGTATTGTTATTTTTGTTGTTTTCCAAGTTCAGTTGCATTATTGTCTTTAGATCTTCTTCACCCTTTTCTTTTATGTACCACTTGCCTCTTATAAACAATATCCTTGATATTGTTCCTGTAATCATCTTACCTCCAGTACTTCTGCCTGGGTAGCTAGCAACCAGGAGATGTTAATAATGAATTCAACAGCTTCTCATTCTGCTCCCCCTAACCCTTTTCCTTTGTATCCTGATCTACCCAGCCCCCATCAACAAGTCTCCTTCCCCTCCTCCACCCTCTCCATCTGCCCCTCACCTGTACATACTTCCCATTGGTTCTCCATCCCCACTTTTCCCAATTTCCCTGCCCACCTTCTTTCTTTTGATTCCATGCTCCACCTTCCTCTCTGAACAGACTCCATTATCCTCAGCCCTTTGTCACCTCTTCCTATCACCTCCTCACTTCTGGCACTCTCCCGACCCTATTATTCTCTCCCTCCTAGCTTCAATCTACCTATCTCTGCCAGCTCTTTCCTCACTCCTTCCCTCCTCATTTTTGGGGTGACCATCACCCAAAATGAGTGATTATGAAATTATGATTCAGTCCTTATGAAAGGATCTGGACCAAAAGATTGATTGTATATTTCCCTCTATGTATGCTGCCTGATCTGTTGAGTTTCTCCAGCATTGCGTGTGTTGCCCTGGGTTCCAGTATTTGCACACTCTTTTCTGTGCTTCCTTGAATTTCCCGTTCATCAGGTGCTCTGTCCATACCAGGTGGATTGATGGAAGATGTTGAAGCTGAAGACTAATCTCCATATGTAGGGAGGATGAATCACTGAAGGATTGAGGAGCAGAGCGGCAGAGATTTACAATGATATTGCCTGGACAGAATCGGAATCAGGTTTATTATCACTGACGTGTTGTGAAATATCATGTTTTGTAGCAGCAGTTCTGTGCGATTCGTAAAAAATTAATATAGGTTACAATATGAAATATAATAAATAAATTACTAGTGCAAATAGTGAGGTAGATTCATAAACTGTTCAGAAATTTGATGGTGGATCTTAAAAAACTGAGCTATGGAAAGAGGTTGAATAGTTTGGGACTTTTTTCAATGGGGTATAGGAGAATGAGGGGTGTTCTTCTAGATGTGTATAAAATGATAAGGGGCATAGAATGAGTGAGCATGGACAGTCTTTTTCTCAGGGTTGGTGAATTATGAACTAGAGAGCATAGGGTTAAGGGGAGATCATCATCATTATGTGCCACGCTGTATGACACAAGTGATCATGATCATTATGACCATGATTGTTCTTGGCAATTTTTTCTACAGCAGTGGTTTTGCCATTGCCTTCTTCTGGGCAGTGTCTTTACAAGATGGGTGACTCAGCCATTATCAATACTCTTCAGAGATTGTCTGCCTGGCATCAGTGGTCACGTAACCAGAACTGGTGATGTGCACCAGCTGCTCATACGACCATCCACCACCTGCTCCCATGGCTTCATTTGACCCTGATTGGGGGTTAAGCAGGTGGTAGACATTGTCCAAGGGTGACCTTATGGTGAGCGGAGGGAAGGAGCATTTTACACCTCCTTTGATAGAGATGTATCTGCACCCTGCCACCAATTTAAGGTTAGAGAAGAGTAATTTAATAGGAATCTGAAGACCAACTTTCTCACCCAGAAGTAGGTCAGTATATGAAATAAACTGCCAGAGGAAATGGTTCAAGAAGGTAGATTAAAAATATTTAAAGATACTTATAGAAGGTACTTTTCTATGCACATGCATAGAAAAGGTTTAGAGAAATATGGGTCAAACACATGCACATTGGACTAGCTTAGGTGAAGATCTAGGTTGAGATGGACTAGTTAGGCTGAAGGGCCTTTTCCCATACTGTGTGACTCTGAGTCTATGATATTTCTGGAACAAGAAACCTATTTTATTTGCTCTGTCTGGTCCAAGGACCTGAAGCTCAAATGAAATATTTCCATTGCTAACTGAATTTGAGGTCACCTGATACAGGACAGATAAACAATTCAGCCAAAAACCTTCACAGTCCACATGGCACATCACTTTGCATGGCCATTGAGGGAGATCACCACTGAAATCCAACAATAACTCAGTTGACAGTCAGAGATGTTCTTTTGATCTGCCCTCTGGACTGACTCATTTCGTAGACCAATCTATTACAATGACACAAGCCCACTCTCACACTTAAGAATGCATTCTAGGATGATCTTCCAGTCCTGTAGACAGGGAGTAAAACAATAAAAATACAGAATAAAGTGTAAAAGCTACAGAGCAAGTGCAGATAAATAATGAAGTATAATGTCAATTGTAAGGCTAGGATCCACCTTATTATACAAGAGGTCCATCAAGTCTGATAAGAGCAGGACAGAAGCCGTCTTTGAGCCTTGTGGTATGTGCTCTCAGACTTTTATATCTTCTGTCCAATGGGAGAGGGAACCATAGAACACTACAGCACAGTACAGGCCCTTCAGCCCTCTATGTTGTGCTGACCCATATAATCCTTAAAAAAAAGTACTAAACCCACACTACCCCATAACCCATTTTTCTTAGTCGGTGGGGTCTTTGATTGTATTGGCTGCTTTACTGAGGTAGCAAGAAGTATAGACAGAATCGATAGCGGGGAGGTTGGTTTGTGTGATTTACTGAGCTATGCCCACAATTCTCTGGACTTTCTTGTGGTCATGTGCAGAGCAGTTGCCATACCAAACCATCATGAATCCAATCAGAATGTTTTCTGTAATGCATCAACATAAAATGGTAAGAGCTGATGGGATCATCTGAATTTTCTTCAGCCTCCTGAGGAAGTAGAGGCACTGGTGAACTTTTGTAACTGTGACAGCAACATGGTTGAACATGACAGGTCACTGGTGATGTACATATCTAGGAAGTTGAAGCTTTCAACTCCAACACTTTGATGTAGACAGCAGCATGTGGACTGCTCCCCTTTCTAAAGTGAACGATTAGCTCTTTAGTTTCACTCATTCCCCTGTACCCTGCAACTTATTCATTCTCACTCCCATTTGATTATGTTGCACTTACCCAGCCAGAGATAATTTAGAGTAGCCAATTAACCCACAACATCTCTTTGTCTTGTGTGTTTGAAAGATCAGGTTAGCCTGACAATGCCAGAGGTCAGGATTGAACCTGATCACTGGATCTATTTAATAGCAGCATTACCTGCTGCACCATCTGCCTATTTAGATCATCAATAGAGTAAATGTCTCACTGTTCTCGCTAATATTTTTACTACCACTAAAGCATCCAATTAACATCATTGCATTTTTCCCTTTTATTGGTATACAGCCAATTCACCTAGTTAGCAGCCACCTCATACTAAAACTGATCTATTGAGCAAAGTGCTTTGTAAATATTTTTCATTATCTCAGAATTTTACTTTTAAATTCAAAATTTAAAAGTAAAAGGGGTTGTTATAAAATTGGAAGATAAATGTGAGAAGAGTCAGCCATACTTCAAAACACAATAAATCACCTCATTCACACTGGCAAACCCTAAAACCACTGGTGACTTGACTCCATATCTTAACTGAAAGAAAGGATGTTTCTAAAAGCAGCATATCAGTGATGTAATCAATTAAGACAGAGTGTATTGATGGCAAAGGTGATACAAAAGTAATGGGGAAGAGTTAAGCAATAAAATTAAGGCTGAGAATTAGATATGGTGAGAGGGCTCTTTTAGTACTGCAAAGAAGTCTCATTTCAATATGTTGCAAGGATAGCCTAGTTACTGAATTTGTGATCCAGAAACTTAGACCAATAATCCAGTGATGTTAAGTTCAAATCCACCTTGGCAGTATTGGAATTTAAATTTAGTTAATAATCTTTTTCTAACAAACTAATTACAAGAAATAATGAGCTCAGAATTACTGGATTATTGAGAAAAATTATAAATGTCCTTTGAGGAGAAATCCAGCTATTTTTAGGCCACAAAAGTGGAGATGTTGAGTATTTTTTAATTGGTGAATTTTAGGAAGTGTTAACATTCAAAGGGATCTGAGTATCCTTGTACATAAGTCATGGACAGCTAATAGCAGGAGGCTCTGAAAGCAAATGGCATGTTTATTTTTAACGCTAAAGGAGTCATAGAATCACACAGCAAAGAAGTGGGGCCTTTGGCCAACTCTTCCTCTCCAGTCAAGTTGTCTACATCCTGAAGAACGAACTTTATTGAAAATTAATGTCAGCCCTGAGAACGAGGAGCCTGCTATGGATATCACCATAATGTATACATTCTTTGGAGGCAACAGGGACTGACATTTGCAAAGAGCAGGATCAATGCACAAGTGCTCTGTTATGTTAATTATTTATTTTCATGAATGGGTTTTAGCACCAGACAGCTCTAGGATCCTTGTTAATAAAGACTGCACGAGCCCTTGTTAATCCATTGCATCCTGTGATTGTTTCATATCTGACTGTCCGACCCTGCAAGTAAAATTAAATTGCTGATAAGTTAAAAGAAAGATACTTTTTCAAATGGTGTCAGCAGTAGCAGATGTTCTCCTCTGGATTCAAGAAGGAGCACTTGGACTTCAGGTACCCCAGGCAATATCATTGTGAATCAGCTGTTTTAAACAAGTATCGATCCTTGCCACATGGAAGATATTATTGAAGGATTTACTTTCCCAATAACTGCTTTAGAGGACCAGCATTGAATAACACAGCAAGTTTGATAACATCTTTATAAAATAGGCATCTTGAGAGCTCAATACTACCAGTGCGCCCTTGCATCTAGGGACAAATTTGCAGCAACAGTGTACAAAAGAAGAATCCGGGGTAAAAAACAGTTCTGCTGAAGTAGCAAACACGAGGAAATCTGCAGATGCTGGAAATTCAAACAACACACACAAAATGCTGGTGGAACACAGCAGGCTAGGCAGCATCTATAGGGAGAAGCGCTATTGTCATTTCGGGCCGAGACCCTTCGTCAGGACTAACCGAAAGGAAAGATAGTAAGAGATTTGAAAGTAGTGGGGAAAGGGGGAAATGCAAAATGATAGGAGAAGACTGGAGGGGGTGGGATGAAGCTAAGGGCTGGAAAGGTGATTGGCGAAAGTGATACAGAGCTGGAGAAGGGAAAGGATCATGGGACCCTGAATGGTGGTGAGGGAGGAAGTGTAAGGGCAGGTGTAGCACTTGTTCCGTTGTTCCCCCCTCTTTCTGCTTTTCACAGGGATCGCTCCCTACGCGACTCCCTTGTCCACTCATCCCCCCCATCCCTTCCCACCAATCTCCCTCCTGGCACTTATCCTTGTAAACGGAACAAGTGCTACACCTGCCCTTACACTTCCTCCCTCACCACCATTCAGGGCCCCAGACAGTCCTTCCAGGTGAGGCGACACTTCACCTGTGAGTCGGCTGGTGTGGTATAATGCGTCCGGTGCTCCCGGTGTGGCCTTTTATATATTGGTGAGACCTGACGCAGACTGGGAGACCGTTTCGTGGAACACCTATGCTCGGTCCGCCAGAAAAAGCAGGATCTCCCAGTGGCCACACATTTTAATTCCACGTCCCATTCCCATTCTGATATGTCTATCCATGGCCTCCTCTATTGTCAAAATGAATCCAAACTCAGGTTGGAGGAACAACACCTTATATACCGGCTGGGTAGCCTCCAACCTGATGGCATGAACATTGACTTCTCTAACTTCTGTTAATGCCCCTCCTCCCCTTCTTACCCCATCCCTGACATATTTAGTTGTTTGCCTGTTCCCCATCTCCCTCTGGTGCTCCCCCCCCCCTTTCTTTCTCCTGAGGCCTCCCGTCCCATGTTCCTTTCCCTCCTCCAGCTCTGTATCACTTTCGCCAATCACCTTTCCAGCTCTTAGCTTCATCCCACCCCCTCCAGTCTTCTCCTATCATTTCGCATTTCCCCCTTTCCCCACTACTTTCAAATCTCTTACTATCTTTCCTTTCGGTTAGTCCTGACGAAGGGTCTCGGCCCGAAATGACGATAGCGCTTCTCCCTGTAGATGCTGCCTGTCCTGCTGTGTTCTACCCGCATCTTGTGTGTCTGCTGAAGTAGACAACATTGAACAAATACAAGAACAGGAAGAGATGTCGGTCTTTTCCTTGTATAGTGACACTTGGGGTGCCTTCAACTGGCCCTCTTTGGAAGTGTCACTTCTCATGGAACATGACTATTTTGGTAGTCATATTACTCGCAGAAAAGCCTGCAGAAAGCAGAATATTGCTAGAGGTATTAGAGAAAGTCCCTACTTTTCTTCAAGTAATGGAGCAAAGGACCTCTATCTCTATGAATGGCATTGGATCTTTTTACAAGATACCCAAATTAATGTCTGAAAATCAACTTCGTCTAAGGTGTTACATACAATTAGTATGAAAATCAACTAATCATTTAGATTTTTCGCTCTGTTTTTTGAAGTTGAGATTGAATCTCCCTGCCTCCAACCCATCCCTCACAAATGTTTTGGCTTGGAGAAGGTTACGGGTACCAGTTCAACCATTGTTTTGAAATATCTGAGAATCTGATCAGGGCAGAGTTCTGACACAATGGAGAAGTTGAGGTCTGTGGCTAATCAGTGAATCTGATCAGGTTGGGGTTCTGAAACAATGGAGAAGTTGAGATTTGAGGCAGATCAGGGAATCTGGTTTAGACACAATGGAGAAGTTGAAGTCTGAGGTAGAACAGCCATGAACATATTGAATTGTCAGGCTGGCTTGTTGGGCTGAGTGGCCTGTTCCTGGTCCTATTTTCCTGTGTTGTGTTTATGTATTTGCTCTATGTATTTTTCCCCTCTAAAACCTTGAACTTTAATCCAGCATACTGAAAAGTGAAAGGTAGGAAAGGAAGGAGGAGAAAAGAAATTTATTCCTTCTTTAAAAACATTTTTATCTGTGAGATGTAACTTTTAACAGAGCAGCAAAAGCCTGATTGTTGTGCACCAGCCTCTAAACTGCATAAGGATGTGCTAAGACAGGTGGTTAAAGCATGGTTAAGGAGCTGGGTTATAAGGACGGCCTTAAAGAAAGGGACAGAGCAGGATAAATGTTCTTTTTAATTGTAGACACTTCTTGGGTCAAGACAGAGCTCTGAAAGCTGCTTATGTTGGAATTATTATTGGCTGAGATAGTAAAAGTTGCACAGGTAAGTTAGTTAGTTGGAGGGTTTTAACCTGTATTAAAATATCAAAGGAAGACAAACGTACAAATTGATGTACAGTAAATGAAACAACATTTTCGGGCATCTTCCCCCTTCCTTCTCAGTCCTGAAAAAGGGTCTTGGCCTGAAACGTTGACTGTTTATTCTTTTCCATAGACTCTGACTGACCTGCTGAGTTCCTCCAGCATTCTGTGTGTGTTGCTTTGGATTTCCAGCATCTGCATACTTCCTTGTGTTTATAGGGAAAGAACAGTTAGGGTAAACTGGAATAAGTATTTCATTTGTAATAATGTTAGATTCTGAACAAAGATAAGAATGCGCCAAAGGTGTATCATAAAATATTATACATAGGATCAATTATTGACTGCCAGTTATCAGAACAACAATCATTGACTGTGATGGTAATTGTTCAAAACACAAATAAGTGAAAGGCGGAGAAGAGCAAAGAGCAAAGACTGCTGATTGAACATGGCCCAAGAAAATGATATTTGTATAACTATAATATTTCTAATCCCTGTCCTAACATAGAAAGCCTATCAATGAAGATTTATACAAGTAATTCTAGCATAATTAATGTCTTCAAAAGCACATTCCATGAAACTGCCCTTTGTGAGCCAGTGGAATTTGTTTATTATGAAGTGTTTCATGTGTTGGATATTTGAAAAGCTGAGTTATCTTCTCTCAGTTCACATTGTCCATATCATAATTTTTAAAATACTTTTACCACTCCCCTAATAGAGTTTTTCTCAATTTTTTTAATTTGCAGTTTGTGGGGGGGGGGGGGGTGATAGCAAAGGAATGAGAGAATAGCAAGGAAACAAAAAAGAAGCAAGAGAAATGGTAAGAATTATAAATTTATATCGAAAATATATAAAAATTACAAAGGAAAACTGTGTGGCAGATCAAAGATACATAGCGAGAAATTGTTGGAGAAAGGCAGAGAATCAAAAGGCAGTATCAAACAAAGGGAAAATGATAAAGGCAGTTATTACTGGAGAGATGATGTGGAGAGAGAGGGAGGGAGAGAAAGGGGAGAGGAGGAGAGGGGAGGAGAGAGAGAGAGAGGCAGGATAATGATCAGTAGGAAACGTTGGAAACAAAAGTGTAACAGAAACAATAGGGAAAAACACAAGAAGACTGGGGCGGGGAGAACAACTTGAAAAAACACAGCCAGCAATAGAATAGTATTGAAAAGACATGGATAGAGATTATTGAAAGAGAACGACTTGGAGGAAGAACTGAAAGTTGCATTAATGTTTGCTTGTAAAAGAAAGTCAATTGTTAAATAAAAGCATATGAACTGGTGGAGGAAAGCCAAGGCCAAATGGACATTAAATTGCTCTTCCTACTGTTTGTGGATGTTCTGCTTTTTACTGAGTGGTATTGTACTCAAGTGAAACAGCAGCAAAGTTAACAAACCTAATAAAGCTCACCATTCCAGTAGTGTTAACACTGGCATTTACTTGACAATGTGCAAAATTACCCTTGTGTGTCCTCTTGAGAAATATAAACCCTGGTTAGACAACGGTAGGAGTTCACTTTATTATAAGAAGGAAATAGAAGCTTTACGGAGAGTGCAGAGGAGATTTACTAGATTCAAGAGCATGTCTTATGAAGATCGGTTGAGCAAGCTGTGGCTTTTCTCTTTGGTGTGACGGAGGATGAGAAGTGACTTGATGGAGGTGCACAAGATGAAAAGGTATAAACAGAGTTCAAACTTCAAAGATCAAAGTAAACTTATTATCAAAGTACATATAGGTCACCATGTACAACCCTGAGATTTGTTTTCTTACAGGCTTAATAATTCCAAGAGACTTAATGGAATCAATGAAAGACCACATGCAACTTGATGGATAAACAACCAATGAGTTAAAAAACAAACTGCAACTACAAAAGAAAAAGATAAGAAATAAGTAAGCAATAAATGTTAAGAATATGAGATGAAGAGTCCTTGAAAGTGAGTTCAAAGTTTGTGGGAACAGCTCAGTGATGGATTGAGTGAAATTGAGTGACATTATCCCCCCTGGTTCAAGAGCCCAATAGTTAAGGGGTAATAACTGTTCTTGAATCTGGTGGTGTGAGTCCTAAGGCTCCTGTGCCTTTTTCCTGATGGCAGCAGTGAGAAGGCAGCATGGCCTGAGTGGTGGGGGTTCTTGATGATGGATGCTACTTTCCTGCGACAATACTCCTTGTAGATGTGCTCAGTGCTGGGGAGAGCTTTCCCATAATGGACTGGGCTGTATCCACTACTTTTTGTTGAATTTTCTGTTCAAGGGCATTGATGTTTCCACACCAGGCTGTGACGCAAACAGTCAATATACTCTCCACGGTACATCTATAGACGTTCGTCAAATCTTCACAGACATCGAAGGAAGTAAGGGCAGTGGTAAGCTTTCTTCATAATTGCATTTACATGGTGGGCTCAGAACAGATCCTCTGGAATGATAACACCAAGGAATTTTAAATTTGATGATCCTCTTCATGCCTGATCCCCCACTGAGGACTGGCTCATAGACTCCAGTTTCCTCCTCCTGAAGTCCCTGATCTTGCTGACATTAAGTGAGAGGTTGTTGTGGCAACACTCAGCTAGATTTTCAATCTCTCTCCTGTATGCTGATCACCAGCTTTCTTTCAGCCAACAACAGTGGTGCAGTCAGTAAACTTAGATATATCGTTGAAGCTCACAGCTATAAGTATAAAGCAAATAGAGCAGGGCGCTAAGCACACAGCCTTGTGGTGCACCTGTGCTGATGGAGATTGTGGAACAGATGTTATTGACCATCTGAACTAAGTGGGGTCTGCAAGTGAGGAGATTGCACAATTGCACAAGGAGTTATCGAGCCAAGGTCTTGGAGCTATTAATTAGTTTGAGGGGATGATAGTATTGGATTCTGAGCTGAAATTGACAAAGCACATCCTGATGTAATCATCGTTTCTGTCCAGATGTTCCAAGGTTGGGTTCCATTGAAATGGCATCTGTTATGGACCTGTTGTGACGGTTAGCAAAATGGAGCAGATCCAAGTCATTTCTCAGAGAGTGGTTGAAATGTTTCAACATCAACCTCTCAAAGCACTTTATCATGGTGAATGGAACTGCTACTGGACGATAGTCATTGAGACAGGTTACTACGTTCTTTTTAGGTACCAGTAGCCTGCTTGAAGCAAGTGGGTACCTCTGTCTGCTGAAGCAAGAGGTTAAAGATATCGATGAACACTCCAGACAGGTCTTTAGTACCTGGCCAGGTTCCCCACCTAGGCTGGATTCTCTCCACGGGTTCACCCTCTTGAAGGATGATTTCATGTTGGTTATAGGAGACTGAAATCATAGGGTACCTGGGTGCTGTGACATCTTTGTATAGCCAAAGTGAACATGGAAGGTACTGAGCTCATCTGGAAGCGAAGCCTTGTTGTCGCTTGGTTTCAATTTGTAGGAGCTAATTCAAGCCCTGCCACAGCTGCAAGCATCCTTCAGTGTTTCAAGTTTAGTCTAGAGTTGCCACTTCACCCATGAGGTGGCTTTCCAGAGATCATACCTGGACCTCTTGTATCTTACTTGGTTGAGAGATCTGGTCTCCAGCAAATTGCAGATCTCATGGTTCATCCAGAACTTCAGGTTGGGAAAGACTCTGAATGATTTTGTGGGACACACTCATCTGTGACTATTTTTATATTGTCCATGACAACCATGGTGTATTCATTCAGATACTTCAATGAACCCTTGAACGTGGCCCAGTCTATCAACTTGAAGTAATCGGCAGCCACTCTTCCTCCTCCCGCAACCATGTCTTTGTGGGTTGTCGGCATCTTTTTTCTCAGAGCAGATATGGTCTATATCAGAGGACATTATTTTAAGGTAATTAGAGGAAAGTATAGGGGATTGTCAGTAGATTTTTTCCACACATGTAGAGTGGTGGTTGCATAGAATGTACTGCAGGGGTGGTAATTGAAGCCGACACATTAAGAGAGATTTAAGAGACTATTAGATAGACACATCAATGAATGATAAATGGAGGGTATGTGGGAGGAGAGTGTTAGATTCATCTTGGAGTAGGTTGAAAGGTCGGCACATCATTGTGGGTTGAAGGGTCTGCACTGTAGTCTACTGTTCTATGTTCTGGATATCACCAGTGCCAGCAGCCTCAGCTTGAAGAGCCACATAAATAGCATGGCTACAAGGGTTTGTCAGAAGCTGGTAGTTCTGTAGCAAGAGGCTCACCTCATAACACTCCAAAAACTATTGCAAGCTGCATGGCATGATGCCTGAATGAGTACAGTTCCAATTCTCAAAAGTCTTGACAGATGGAGCAGCCCACGAATGGCTCCCCATCAATATGCTAAGTGTTATTCCTTCTGCCACCAGCTCACAGTGGCTGTAGTGTGCACTGTCTGCACAATACACTAGTTACTCATCCCAGTAACTCAAACAACACCTTACAAGTCTGCAACATCTACCATTAAGGATCGGGACAACTAGCACATAGGAAGACCACCAACTGCAGGTTCAAAGCTTCACTCCATCACTCTCTTTCATCATCATGGACTTCATCCTTAACAGTTGGACTGTAGCATTTCCACAACCTGACTCTCCACTGCCTTTTCAAGGCCTTTCCAATGATTCCAAAATCCCAGGAAATGAGTAAAAAAAATACTTTCTAATGAGGGCTTACTTATCAGTATAATATTTTTATCATTCCAACATCCACGAAAGCATCCTCTCCTAACCTAATAGTTTCTATTCATATTGACACATTTCAAATGTGTTTTTAATTGAAATGTTATGGATCTTGTCTCCCCAACACTGTCACTCTCCAGGGATTCAATGGTGCACACTCAATAGTTGAGCCATGCATGTGGGCCGGATAGTGAACATCAGCTTTCTGTTTAATTGGGAAGGGTTATCATCAGACATACAAATTATTTCCATCTCAATGTTCTGACTTTACCAACATGTTCCTGCCCCCACATCTAAACATACCTGTGAAGGAGAGGGACCATGTCTCATTTATCCATATTAGAAGCCCACAGGCATTGTAACAAATTTCAGCAAACAACCCGACCATCGCCTTGACAGAATTGAGCTAAAGGAGCAAATCTGAGGAAATTTAATGATCAACATGACCCAGTAGTGCAAATCACCTAATCATCAAGGACCTGCAGTCTCCTGACAACCTCTTCACAAAATATGCAGAGTTAAAAGCCACCATTAAATGATTCTGTTCTGCAGGCTGTAACATTTTGTATGCAAGACATACTGTGTGTGCTTTGGTTATATTAACAATGATGGGACAGTCCCTAAGAGATTGTTGGCAGAAACGAATAATGCACAACAGATTACTCATAAGTGGGTAAAATTATGTAGGAATCAAGTTGTGAACAAAACAAGGATGGATGCATTGCCTGAACCTGAGTGTGTAAGTTTATATTTTCCAATATTCAATGAGGTTTGAAGCTTGTGAAAGGTTTGATTCTGTGGTCCCTGAGCTGCAGCTGCAATTGCTGCATATGTTCCTTTAAATATTTAAACACCTAATTTGTGGAATATTTTTATGCATCACATTTTTTTGCTTTTAAATCATTTCTGTTGTTACACTTTATGAGACATTCTGGAACAATAAAATAAAGAGCTAAGAGCCAAAGACTGCTGGGAGAAAAAGTAGTGACAGGACTGCTTCCTGATAGAAGGGTAGTTAAAGCATCAGCACTCAGTATCTATTGTTTGCTATTCAGAATGCGAAGTTAGTTACAAATGAATTTAAAATGTCTTAGCATGAAATTCCTCTGGTTGTTATTAAAGAGATCCTGCCTGAAATGAATGCAAAATGAACCATCAGTAAAAAATGCTTAACTCTAGGTCAATGAGTAAATGTTTGAAGGAATTTATCAATTCCAGTTGAGAAAGGGGATTAGGCAAGATTGAAGTATTAACAACTGGGTTTGATTCACACAACAGTGATTTGGAGAGACAATAGAATGGTGACAGAGTCACAGCTGTTTGATGAATTCATCTATGTTTACTCTTTGTGAACTGATCATTATAATATTGCACAAGGTTTCAACCTGCCTTTACTTCACTTTCAGTTATAATGTGTCTGCCATGCTCACATCTTTATTATTCTACTTAAAAGCAGCTCATTGTACTGTTGGGTGCAGCCTCACTGTGTACAGGAGAGAATCTTCCCCATGTTCATGCAGACACATGCAGCATTCTGACCTCAGTTAAATCTTAAATTACTGCAGTTCAGTTCTCAATAAAGCCTCTGTAACAGTCTCATAAATAACTTGAAGAAGGTCACCGTGACCCACTGACTGGGTGCAATTGCTTAACAGAACTATGTTCTTACAATCCAGGATCAAACTCGACCCAGTTGGAACAGATGTTGGCTTACTGGGAATCGCAACTTGACCTGGCTTGCAGCACGCACAGGCTAAATTGGCAGTCTCATTGACATGGGCCGCAGCGAAGACTGAGCTCAAGAACTGAAGCTTTGCTTGTGATAACAATTGGTATTCTGAGGCTGGGTTTACTCTGCTGATGATATAACCATGTCTGATGCAGGGCTGTACTGAACATGTCTACATGAATGCTTCTTGTTGACATGTGTTGTCTGATGCAGAGAATGATTGCAGTTCCCCGGCATTTTTTCTCTCTGCATAAAATTTTTCCAAAACTATTCATTTGTGAATGCTCACCAGCATCAGAGAAGTGGTGTGGACTAATAGCCAATGTGCAAAAATATCCATTGTCAATGCTTACCAGCTTTGGAGAAGTGGTGTGGACTGATAGCCAATGTTCATGCTGTCAACTGGTGCTTGCACAAAGGCCAATTAAAGGCTCCCAGATCTGATTAAAATAATTGAAATAAAGAAAGCCAATACCAAGGACTGATTACCAGAATGGAGTCTAATCTTTGAATGCACATTGACGGTTATAGCCTGTATGAGTCTGGTTTCCAGTCTGCAGTTTCATGAAACACCTTCATTAGATTACTGTCTTGTAGTCATTGCGAGATGTGTGCTGTCCTACACTAAGTAATTCTAGGTTGTATATGAGAGTGATAATGAGAGGTAAATGCTCACACTCAATACTTACAAAAGCCGCTTTAAATTGAAGACACTAGTTAGCAGGACAGTGATATCACTGTGATGTAACTACTTAGCTTGTTTTTTTTAATTAGCAGAAGATATATATTCCTAGAAAAGAATAATTATAAGTTTCTCAGCTGTTAATTAAGCTAAGTGAATATGTTCCATTAGTGAGGATCTAAAATACTTTAGAAATGATATGAGGACAACAGAAGATTACTTTTCTAGCTTGTTTCCAGTATTTGAAGTTCCACATTAATCCCATGGTAATGCCTTGATCTTTATATTGATTTACTGTATGCAACATGGATAGGCAGTTAATTAGAATCTATATTTCGATCATATCTATTGTTGTCTGTAAGAATTCTTGAAATTGGTTGGGTGCTTATGAATTTGACGGATTCTCTAATGCTATAAATCTTCCACTGTTGACAAAGACAAAGTCAAGATTGCCTGGGGAAACTGAAGCTCACAAATCTTTATGGGTCTCTTTCTTAGGGTCTACACATTGTTTGCCTATTACTGCAGGTTCTTTACACCATTGACTGAATGCACATCCCTTCACATATGGGGTTTCAGTTCTCCTTGCATCTAAATGGCACAAAGTGAACTCTGTCGGCCAGTGCACAGTATCCAGGAAGCCATGTTGAAGATAAGCCTCTACATTTCTGTTGATGCAAATAAAGTGGTGTGGTGGAACAGAACTGAGTAAGTTCACAGAGAGCTCAAATGAAAGCAGTCCACAAGAGTAGCAGACAGGAATTCAGACTGGTTTATTAATGAGGCAAGATAACCCGAGTGAGATATGGAATACAAATGTTGAATGCAGAAAGGCTAGAGGTAGGTGTTGACTTGGGACCAAACAGTCTGCTAATTTCTTCAGTACAGTTTTAACTCCTTGCCTCACATTCTGCCAAGTTAGCAAGCTACTAACTTCTCAAATCACCCTGCTGAATTGATCCTTTAGAAAGGTGGGTTGGATTTATGACAGATAATTGAATACAATTAGTTACACTTGCTCTACAGCATTGCAGTAGATTGTCGACCCTGCCTCTCTATGGGTGGTCCCCAGTCCATCAGATTATAAATAAGTAATTTCAAATAAGTTCCTGGGGGAGATTTTTTTCCCTTTCTCTTGAACAGACTGTGCTCATCATTATTCCAGTTCTCAAGGTACTCTGTGTTCTAATTTACAATGGCCAGAGGTACTGCACTCTTTTAATCCCAGATCTTCAGATGAGTAATGCCAATTACATACATTTATGCACAACACATAGGATGTTCCACATAAATACTGTATGAGAGCCTCTCCAATTCAATGGAGGATGTGGCAGGAATAGCACTGTCAAAACTTAACTTGGAGTGAGGGTCATGACAAAAATGTACTGGAGTCTTTCTAAGTTTTAATAAAGGCCCATTATGTTTTCTGCCCTCCACATGGGTGCGATGTTTGCAATGCTGGTGAATGTTTGTGTAGTTCATCCAACAATAACTCACCCTTCCCAACTCAGTCCTGCAAAGTTTCCATTTTAGCCAGGGTGGAACAGTGATCAAAGAGCTGCTGCTTCACAACTCCAGCAGTACTGTTCAATCTTCACCTCTGGAGCTGCCTGCATGAAGTTGGCACCTTCTATGTATGTAATGTAGGTTTTTCCAGGAGTTCTGCTTTCCTCCCACATCCCATGCGCGATAGTACTATAAGTAAATTGAGCACTATAACCTGCACTTTGTATATTAGTGGTTTACTCTGGGTGGAGTGAACGGGAGTGTGAGGAGAACAATTTGGAATGAGTGTAAATGAGTGCTTCATCTCAGACCATTTCTCGTAGACTCATATGATGATAGAAGTATCAGCATGGAAAAGACCCTTCTAGCAACCTGGCCAAACAAGATGTGCTAATCCCATTTGCCAGTGTTTGACCCATTCCCAGCTAAACCTTTTCTATCCATGTACCTGTTCATAGTTATTTTAAATATTGTAATTGTACCTGCCTCCAGAGCTTTCTTCAGCAGCTCGTTCCACATACCCTCCACCCTCTGTGTTAAAAGGCTGTCCTTCAGGTCCCCTTTAAATCTCTCCCTTCTCAATTTAAGCCTATGTCTTCTAGTTGGACTCCCCAACTCTGTGAAAAAGCTGGTGACCATCCAACACATCCATGGCTCACAATTGGTTAAAGCTCCAATATGTTACACCATAGTCCGCTATGCTTCAGGGAAAAATATTCAGTCCCAGTAACATCCTCATGAATCTTTTCTGTACCCTTTCCAGCTTCTGTGCTTTGTGAGGATATTGGGTGGATATTCACGACAGTTTAAGCAGATACAGATGGATTATAGATTTCCTTTAGAGCCTGACTTTGTGTCCATAATTTGACCCTCATGATAATTCAGTGGATGATGCAATATACCAGACATTAGATTGGTCCAAGTGACTAGGACATCAGCTGGTGCTTGCTTCTTATTTGGCCATTCAGTGGCTGGCATTACATCTGCACTCTGGGAAGAGTCTAATTTCTTCCCCTCCCCTTCCTGCAGACATCACAGAAAGCCAAAAACATCTGGATCAATCAAATTCACAAAGGATTTATTGTTTTCAGCTTGCGTTTTCTTCACTTCTAGATGGTAATCAATAAAAATATATGACAATAAACAAAAAATTTTAACAAGCAGTAATTTGGAAGTGAATCTGGGTAAAGTAGTATACATGTCCTCAATGGCATGAGCTTCAATTTTTCTAACATCCTGTAACTTCTCTCTTCTCATTTTGTTAATCCTTATATCACTAGCTTCCATAATCTCTTTCCCCTCTCATTCCTTCTCAATCTGCTGATTTCTCTCACTGGTTTCACTCCTCACCTCCTTCCTTTTATTCTGTGGTCTATGATCTCCTCCTATTAGGTTCTATCTTCTTCAGCCCTCTGTTACTTCCACCTATCACCTCTCAGCTTTTCAATTCATTCCCTTGCTTCAAAATTCAAATAAATTTGTTATCAAAGTGCCTGCATATCTGTCACCACTTATGACTCTGAGATGTATTTCCTGGTGGGCATTCACAAAACATGCAAAGGAACAATGGAATCAATGGAAAACTGCACACAACCAATGTAAAAAAGACAACAAAGGGTGTAAAAACAAAATGAAAAACAAAGTAAGCAGTGTTCATGGTTGGCATGACATTGTGGGCCGAAGGGCCTGCAATGTGCTGTAGATTTTCTATGCTCTATATTATATGTAACAATAATAGATAAATAAGTAATAAATAATATTGAGAATAAGAATTGTAGATTCCTTGAAAGTGAGTCCACATCGCCTCCCTCTTCTCCTCCCCATACATGCCTATCACCACCCCTCACCTGAATCTACTTGTTGCCTGCCAGATCTTACTACACCCTTCTCCGCACCTTTTAACACTGTCTATCTCCCCCTTTCTTTTCAGTCCCAATGAAGGGACCTGACTCAAAACATCAACTGTCCATTTCTCTTCATTAATGCTGCCTGACTCATTGAATTCATCCAGCTTTTTCATGTAAATAAAAACGTTATTAATGACTAATAAATGATCACTGACTAATAGAACATTAGCAGTTTCCAAGCCACGCAACTCGTGAAATTTCTTCTGAAGGAAACAACAGGTCCAGATGAATAAAGAAAGAAGGTAACTTCACTCAAAGGTCATTGCCATTGCTGAGAAAGGACTGTGCTAATTAAAATACAATCCAAGGCTGAAGGAGAGGAGTGATTCCATCAGAACACGATTTTCATATGTCCCTCAGCACAGGCTACCTCAATGAGTGGTTACCACTTGAGTTTTAAAACATTACAAGCAGTGTCCAAATAATCAAACCTAACTGTGGACCTGAGATGGGTTTAGTTTAGAAAGCAGTAACTAGCACAATGAAGTCCAAATCAATATGATTTGCTCAACTTTGGGAAGCTATCTGAAACGTTTGGAAAAGGGAGACCAAATCACATAATTCAACTGTTAACAGTGCAATGATTCACTTCAGTTCTATGAATGATTGAAAGATCCTTTTGAATTGAGTTCTTGGTTATTAAACTCTAACTGGCAATTATTTCAGGCCCATTTGAAGTAAGTTGTAGTGTTCAAATCATAACAGCGGTTTGAAACAGTCAATTAAATGGCACAAAACATAAAACACATTACAGTATATAACAATCTATTAATTCAAGAGAATGTTAGATTGGTAGAGATATTGCAAGCACAAGTTATTTTCTGAGGAGCTGTGTGGTGTAATTTTTATTACAAATTTCTTATTAGTTTATACTGTATATCTTTAAAATAATATTGTTCAACAGTCAAAAGTCTAAAACATGATCTGATATTACAATCATCTGTTGTTTCTCATGAATGCGTGATATATCCATTGGAGATATCAAGCAACTTGAGTAGTTGATGTGATTAAAATAAAGTTTTAATGCTTGTAGTTCTGAACTTGAAAGTTACAACCTTTCTAGATAAATAGCACCAAAGCAAATAATTCTAGGAGTGCACATTAATCATTGCAATTTCCAAAGAATGAGGTGTGATCTCATTGAAACCTATCGAATGGTGAAAGCCCTTGATAGAATGGATGTGGAGAGTCCTATGATGGGACAGTCTGACAAAGGATACAGCCCCAGAATAGAGGGGTGTCCTTTTAGAATGGAGATAAGGAGGAATTTCTTTAGCCAGAGAGTGGTGAATCTGTGGAATTCTTTGCCACAGGCAGCTGTGGAGGGCAAATCTTTTTGTATATTTAAGGCAAAGGTTGAAAGATTCTTGATTGGTCAGGGTATGAAGGGATACCGGGAGAAGGCAGGAGACTGGGGTTGAGAGGAAAATTAGATCAGCCATGACGAATTGGCAGAGCAGCCTTGATGAATCAAAATGGCCTAATTCTGCTCTGATATCTTATGGTCTTTTTTACTCCTTTATCTTGCTTTAGCTTGCAGCCATGCTTGTTTTAATTAAAGATTTACAGTACCTTACAAGACCTTAGGATGAGAAGAGAACTGAATTGTGCCCGTCTTCAAAGTATTCCACTGTCTCATTGCTTCTTGGCAACCTCTGTCCAGATTAATGCTTGAAGAACAACCATACAAGAAGATCTCAGAGTATGACTTGATCCCATGAATTCATCTTGCAGCAGAAGAAATTAACTTAGAAATGTAGATGAGCAAGTTAGCAATACAAAATGACAGTGTGTATAGTACCCTGTGGTGAAAAGCATTAGTAAGGATGAAACTAGATAAATGGTGTGCATCACAGCAGAGCAGAGACTGGTGAATCTCGTGCTACCCAACATAACACCAAACTCAGACAGGGCAGTACCCAAAGCTATAAGAAATGTTTGCAAAATTCCAACTTCTTATACCTACTTTGGAATAGTATCAAAGCCGGGATATTCAACAAAATGTGTTTATAATCTGTATGATTTGTTATGATTGTATTATTAGTCATCTTTTAAACTGCTGCTGTTTACCTATGTGCTGATTGATATACTGTACAAACTGCCTATCCGTACACTAAAAGGAGTGTACAAATCCCAACATCTGAACATTTAGCACCAATACTGACAGCACAATGATAACCACTCTATCTGTAGAGAGAAAAAAAACAATTGAACTTTTTCAGAGTTCAGAACATGCCAAAACCTTTTCCATCTCTTTGAAATACAGTCTCTATTGTATGAAGCCGAACTACTAATCTGTTATGAACTTTACCACAGGAACCTTTATCTGCACCCCAGAGAGAGAAAGGGGAGAGTGCTTGATACCTCTGTGCTTCAGCATCTGAGGTGGTATTTGGACTCAGCACGCCAACCACTGAAGTGTTGGCAAGACTCTGAATTCCATTAAAACAACATTGAAATGTTAATTTCTTCACCACTCTGAGACAGCAATCATTTGGAGGTTGATGGTGAGAGAGGGTTGTACGAGCAATGGAGTCATGAAGATCATGATACTCTGTATGGAACATGGACAGAGTGTATGAAACTATGAATGGTATATTGCTAGAAAGGTCACATTCCAAGAGATTCCTCCTGACACTGTAATGTGATTAATATTAATTAAATCATACACCATACTGACAATGACAATAAGTCTGGTATAATGGATAGCTTGTACAGGAGCTATCCATGATACCAGACTTATCTTGTTCAATGAAATACCTGATGAACTACATCAAGTTTATTTCCTAGAGAGGGAAAAAGATTTAATACAGACACCAACTCAACCCAACAACATTTATAAGACTCAGCTAGATGTCAGTTTGACCAATGCAGAATTTATGGACTATTACCACCCATAAAAAGATGCAATCAACTAAACCACATCTAAGTCTTCACATTTGCCACAAACTCCAGTATTTGAATAATATGCTATTAAATAGGGAAGTCAATGGGAGGATTGTGTAAATGCATTCAAAGTAAATTCTTGCTTAAAATCTAGCTCAGAATGCTATAGTGACCCTTCTTCACTTCAGTTTAATTTGTAGTAAGACCCAGTATTGAAAAAAAAACTCTTGGTTAATGAGTTTCACCAATTGATTATATCACATATTCCCAGCATAACCTTTCTTAGCCTCAAAAATGGCAGGGAAAAAAAATTATTAAACCATTGCTTAGGTTATAAACCCCTGTTAGATTTTTTAACTAGAAAGTGGAAATTGAAAAAGGCGAAGTATAATTACATTTCTTCTCAAAAGTCAAAAGATAAATTTGAAGTTGTATTGTAGTGTAGAATGGACAAAAGAGGGAATTTTTGTATTTAAACACCTGTGTGTTGGTTGGTTGTCAAGGAAAATGATTATAAATATCAAGCAGAAACCAAATACATCTGTCTGTCATTTTACTTGAGGTAAGAGAACTAACTAATAAACCACCCTAGGGGAGTGCAAATGCTCAGGGTGCATTAGTGTTCTACATATGAACTCACCTTGGATGACAGGTAAAGGCAGCTTGAAGATCTGGATTCTGTCACAAGGGATATTACTGTAGGAATTTTGATGTGGAAGTTTTGCTTCAAGGTGATAACACCAGCCCCTCCCCCAGTTCCCTACTGCCTGGTTCTACCTCAGATCTTCTACTTTGCCTGTTACTGCAAGGACAACGTGGCTCTGATTATTAAAGCTTGCCTTAATCTGTCCCTCTACTTCTCTATCACTTTCTCCTCCTTTGAGACCCTTATTATGTTCCCACCTCTCCTTTATGATTCTTTTTATGATTCTCTACTCAAGCTCCAAACCATTTTTTGGACCAGTATGTTCCTCATACCTTTCCTGTATTCCCAGTATCTGCAGTAAATAACACCCTTGCTTTTTTAAAAAATATTATTTATTTATTGAATTTTAGAGATTACAAAGAATAAATGCGATAATAAAATAGTAAGAAAAATGATATTAACCCTCCCCCCTCCCCTTAACCCTCCCCCCCTTAACCCTTATCTAAAGAAAGAGAAAAAAAAAGAAAGAAAAGAGAAGAAAGATTGCCTGGATATCGGAGGATCCCCACATGCTCCATGGAGTTCAAAATAATTTTGATATTTATTTTCACTTTCCCCAATTACTATAATTTTATCTTCAAAGGACCTATGTATCTAATCCTATCTTTTGTAAGTATGGCGACCAAATTTTCAAAAATATATCGTATTCATTTCTTAAATTATATGTAATTTTTTCAAGTGGAATACAACTATGTATTTCATTATTCCAACGATCCATAGTTAAATTTAAATCAGATTTCCAAGTAACTGCGATAACTTTTTTGGCTACTGCCAAAGCAATTTTTATAAATTTTTTCTGATACTTATTCAATTTAAATTTCGTTATTGTCCCTTCAATGTCTCCTAATAAAATTAATAATGGACTATGTGGAAGTTGTACTCCAATAATTTGTTCCAATAAAAGTCTTAAATTAATCCAAAATGGTTGAATTTTAGAACAAGACCAAGTAGAATGTAAAAAAGTACCAATTTCTTGTTTACATCGAAAACATTGGTCAGACATATTTGAATTTAATCTATTTATATTCTGTGGTGTTATATATAATTGATGTAAAAAATTATATTGTATTAATCTAAGTCGAACATTTATTGTATTTCTCATACTATCAGAACATAATCTTGACCAATTTTTTCCATCAATTTTAACATTCAGATCAGATTCCCATTTTTGTCTTGATTTATGAATTCCTAATTTAATTGTCTGCTTTTGAATCAAATTATACATACAAGATGTAAATTTTTTAATTTTTCCTTTCTGAATTAATACTTCTATTTCACTGGGTTTTGGCATCAACATTGTTTGTCCCAGCTTTTCTCGTAAATAGGCTTTTAACACCTTTGCTTTTTGAGTCACCATCCCTCACTGTCTGTCGTTCAGGTTCTCAAGTCTAATGTTCTCCCACATCTCTCATTTACAATAGAACTTTCAAACTACCTCTGTACTGAATCCAGGAGAATACTTGCTTTTGCTGGTTCGGTCTCCGGGAAATCTGGCAAATATCCCTGGATGGGTTTGGCAATTCCAGCAATCCTAATGAGCACAATCAGAGCTGCTGGTGTTCAACCACTTAAACTTAAGCCTAGGTGTCAGATAAGTGACCCCAGGACACTGTTAAAGTTTACATTTTAAAGTTTATGTCAGACTGCTAATTAAAGGGCAAAGTAAGTGATTTAATTAATTATAAACTAATGATTTCTTTCATATTTTCAAAAAATGTTATTTTAATTTTTTTTCAATTCTAATAGATTTTGAATATCTCTAAATGTCAGAAACCATAAATTAGCAACACAAGAAGGAAAATCACTTTCCCAACTCTCTTTCCCTTACCCTACTCTGTGTTAATCATTGTGTTCAAGAGAAGTGCTTTGGGAAAATTTTGTGCAGTGAAGTTTGATAGATGTCTGGTCAAGATGATGAACAAAGTCCCTCTGATCCCTTCACATGGACTTTCTAATTTGGGCTTTGATGGGCTTGGTTGAGAAAAGTGCCTGTCAAAGCTCATCATGGGGGTGTATGGGTGTGGTGGTAACTCGGACCAGTGTGAGAAGCTGATCACCCTGAAACCTTGTTGACAGATAACGTTATAGATTAACCACGTCAGACCCAACTACACTATATTAGTAACACACACAAAAAATGCTGGTGGAACGCAGCAAGCCAGGCAGCATCTATAGGGAGAAGCGCTGTCGATGTTTCGGGCCGAGACCCTTCGTCAGGACTAACTAACATCAGTTAGTCCTGACGAAGGGTCTCGGCCCGAAATGTTGACAGCGCTTCTCCTTGTAGATGCTGCCTGGCTTGCTGCGTTCCACCAGCATTTTGTGTGTGTTGCTTGAATTTCCAGCATCTGCAGATTTCCTCGTGTTTACACTATATTAGTCGCTGCACCTCATATCACCCTCACCTTCCCTTTCTTAAATCCAAGAGGAAGAGGCAGGAGTTCGATTTGATTAAGTTAAATTAATTTATTGCCAGAAGCAACCAAGGTGCAATGAAATTTCATGTAGTTCATGGAGTAAGCAATATACATGGTAATAAGCACAATAATAAATACAGCAATGAATGCCAAGCAAGTTCAAGTTTATTATCATTCAACTATACACATGTATATAGCCAAATGAAACAAAGTTCCTCTGGACCAAGGTGCACATCATTATCATTATGTGTGGTGTCGCATGATGTAGTCTCTTAACCATGAATGTTCTTGGCAAATTTTTCTACGAAGTGGTTTGCCATTGCATTCTTCTGGGTTGTGACTTTACAAGATGGGTGACCCCAGATATAATCTATACTCTTCAGAGATTGTCTGCCTGTTGTCAGTGGTCGTATAACCAGGACTTGTGGCATGTACCAACTGCTGATATGGCCATCCACCACTTGCTCCCGTGGCTTTACAAGGTGCACAACACAGTATATGTAACTCACACACAACACATGAAGTAATATTACCATAAATAAACAAACAAATCATAAAATATACCCTAGAAGCTTGATATTTAGTGTAAGGAACTTTTACAACACAAGTTAAAAAGAAACAGTATAACACTATTGGGGCTTCATAAGTGATGAGACCTAGGTGGTGGCAGTGAGTTTAGTAGTTTTACAGCCTGGGGGAAGAAGCTGTTTCCCATCCACCTAGTCCTTGCTCTAATATCTGATGGTGAGGGGGGGAGGTTCAAGATGTGGGACAGATGGGGGGGGGGGGGATCCTTGAAAATGCTAAGCACCCTGTGTATGCAATGCTCCTGATAAATATCTCACATAGATGGAAGAGAGACGCCAATGATCCTCTCAGCAGTCCTAGCAAACTTTTGTAGGTTCTTGTGGTCGGATGCCTTGCAATTCCAATATCAGATGGTGATGCAGCTGGTCAGGACACTCATAATGGTGCTCCTGTAAAAATTGATTAGAGTAAGGGGTAGCGGGTAGCCTCACACACCTCAATCTCCTCAGGAAGTATAGACACTGTTGTGCTTTCTTGATTAAAGAGGTGGTGTTGAGGGACCCACTGGTATTGTCCATTATGAGCACTACCAGGAACTTGGAGCTCCTAACTCTCCATAGATCAGCCATTTATGTGCAATGAGGAGTGGTCAGCCTGCACCTTCCTGGAGTCCACAATCATCTCTTTAGTCTTGTCCATATTGAAACTCAAGTTGTTAGGTTCACACCATTCTACAAGCTTCTCTCTGTTGTTGAGGCTGACCACTGATATGAGATCAGCGAAGGATGATTCAGCTTGAGCTGGATCTAGCAATACAGTCATGCATCAGCAGTGTGAGCAGCAGCAGGCTGAGTACACAGCCCTAGAGCTAGAGAAGTTGCTGCCAATACAGTTTGGGTGCTGTCTATCAAGTATATATTATAAAATTTGCTTATGTTTATTTCACTCAGACTCAACATACCATTTCTCTTTGTTGATATACTGCTTGTACGTGATCCAGTGTCCAATCCAGGGAGGACTTCAGCCCCTTATCTCCGAGCTAAAGCCACGATCTTCAGTTCCTACCTTGTTCTCAGTCTGCTTGCCACTAATCCAGAGCCCTACCCAGTTACTACGGAAAATGAACAATCTGACTGCCTAAGCTGGTTCTAAATTAAGCTTTCAATATCATGAAAAGATTTCTGATTTCAGACATCTCTACCATCAGCTGCTGAGAGACAATTTTTGTTTTCTATCCCATTGCTGATTCCCATTCTCAATAAACTTGTTGTCATCAAATATTGTGCTTGCTGTATCTTTACTTATACTCAGTACCACTCGGACACCATTCTCAGAAGCCTATGTTGATGTCCAACACCCACAGGCTACATATTGAAATGTTGTTCCTCATGAAATCTCTCCACAATGTCCCCATTACCTACATTACCTCCACCATCTGTCCAACCATTCAACAAACCCATTTTCTTTCTTCTCTGGAATCCTGTGCCTTAGCCCATCTTTTGCCTCCACCATTGGTGAACGTACCTTTTTGTGTCAATGGCCAACCTTTGGAATTCCACCTCAAAATATTTCTGCCTTCTCACTATCATGAAAGCTGCATTTCTGCAGTAAAGTATGATGGTTGCTGGGGCAACAGAGATGCACAAAGTTGCTCTGATATTTTTTTCTTTCCAATCCCTTCATATCGGCTTTTAATTTGAACAAAACCATTTGAGGAAAATGTTTAAAAAAACTGACAGAGCTAAATAAAAGAAGTATGCAACACAGACCAATAGTTGCCAAAATTTAATACAAATCAACAAAATGTTCTCTCTGAATTAATTGCTTTTCCCCAAATTTAGATACTAAACATTCTGAACACATGATACACTGTACATATGATCAATGTATCATAAATGCTATCTTCAATCCATAAACCCAATTTTAAGTCCTTCAGTCAATAAAATGAAGTACCATCAGCCATCAAATTTATACAATATTTCCTTGTGTTGTCATTATACTGCAATCTAGCCTCACACTTGGGATGAAACCTTCTGTTAGTGTCTTTTCCAAACTAGATTGTACTGAGGTCCTGCCTAGCTACTAAAGAATATCAGACTCAAGAGAAACAAGAGGCTGCAAATGCTAGAATCTGCAACAACAAACAATCTGCCAGAAGGACTCTGTTAGTCAAGCAGTATCTATGGGGGAGAGGAATTGTCAACATTCTAGGTGGAAATCCTGCAGCTGGACTACAAGTGGAGAGGGGAGATGGCTAGTATAAAGAGAAGAGCAGAAATAGTGAAATAGGAGCTAGTGAATGATAGCAGGACCTAGAGGGAGTAGAGGATGATGGGCAGATGAAGGGTGTTTGAAAGTAAGAGATGGAGGCAGGTGGATGGTATTTGGAGGTAGAGGTGAAAGTAAAGGCTGATGGAGCCAAGTAGGGCGTGGGAAGGGTTAGGTTGGTGACAGGCAGGAGAATGATGAGCAGGAACACAGAGACTGCCATTGCTGGAATCTGATATGTAAGAAAGTAAATACAACTCAATAGGAGAGTGATGAAAGGCAGATGGAGCCAGAACCAGACAGGGGGAGGGTGAAGCCAGTGAGTAAAATGTGTGGGTTGTAGGTGAATGGAACCACTAGGGAGGAGACGGAACGAAAATTGAAGGGGGCTCAGACAAAGAAAGAGGGAGGAGTCACACTATAAGTGAGAGATGCCTGAAATTGGAAAACGCAGTGTTAATACCATTATGATTACCTCTGTGTATGGAGTGGGTTCAGTGTTGTAGAATGATCTTCCAAGGCTGGATCGAAGACACAATGTGGGTGCTGGGTAATGGGAACTCTACCTTTCTTCTGCACTTCATCATTCTTGCCCTGGATTCCTTGCTTCAGACCCAGTAGAAAAATATTCCATTGTTTAGAAAGATCTCCGAGACTAATGATATGTGTGTGTGCGTGTGTATATGAGTATGCATATGTGTGAGTACCAGTGTGTGGGTATGGGTGTCTGTGTGTGAATATGAGTGTGTGTATGTCAGTGTGAGGGTGTGGGTGTGTGAATATGAGTGTGTGTATGTCAGTGTGAGGGTATGGGTGTGTGTGTGTGAATTTGAGTGTGTAAGAGTATGTGTGTGTGTTTGTGTATGAGAGTTTCAGTGTGAATACGTGTGTGTTAGTGTGAATACGAGTGTGTGAGTGTATGCGTGCGTGTGCGTTTGTGTTTGTGTGTGTGTAGCAAGAATAATGCAGACACGTTTGCTCTGGTACAGATTTACAATGCTGATGGCTAATTAAGTTGTAAAGTTTTCTTGAGCTAATCAGTGTATTTGTGTCGTATTCTTTTTTACAGAATCAAATAGATGGGAACATGATCATGCAATGAATGAGGTCGGTGTGGTTCTGTGATTGATAGCTTGAATATCCAAGCAAGTAATTCTCAAAATGCCCTCACACGTTTGAGTGCCATATATGTTGGTATTTTTATGCTGTTTTGACTTTGTTACCTAGGTTACATTTAACCCTGCCATTTCTGTTCAGCAAACTTAACATGAAAATTAACGAGGTATTTTTATGCATTGTCCAAAATGGTTGTCACAATATTTTCAGAGGATTTAAATATGGCTAGATGAGAGAAAGAGAAAGAAATAAATAGAAAAAGTAGAAGTGTTGTCCTGCCTTCGTTGTGATGACGCTCATGTGCTGGTCCCAGAACAGACCCTTTGATATAATATCGTACTCAATACTTCAAACACAATTCTGGACATGCCATAACTTTCATGAGATGTCAACCACTGTTTGGATTGAAACATGCATTTAAAAAGATGCACCACATTCACAAATTACATTGCAACTATAAAATAAGTTTTATTTTTCATTTCCAAGATCATACTTAAAACTTTTAAGATGAACTGACAGAGAGTAACTGAATTAGGCATAGTTATTCTTGAAGTAATTCATTGTCTTATAATGTGGAGACACCTAGCCAGCTGCAGCCGCTTGCTGAGATTGGGATAGGATTCTTTTATGACCTGGTTGAAAAGTAGGGAAGCATCTTTTGCTAGTAAAATATGTGATGAGAGTTAGTTATTTCAATGCTGATCTCCAATGCTATCTGTGTGATGTTTGCAAATTCACACTGTGATAGTGTGGATTTGGTTCAGATGTTCTGATGCTCTTCCACATCCCAGAAGTGTGCTGTGTTGGCTTCTGTAGACTGCTCCCTGTATGGTTGGGCATTAGGCATATCAGGGTGAAGGTGATGGGCATGTGTGAACAGCCTAGACTACAGAGAGATAGGTAGGGGAATGGAAACACAATGAGAATTGTCTGGTCAATGGGTCAATGGCCTCTTTGTGTATTATGAAAAAATACGAAAATAAGAAAGTACAAGAAATCTACATGGAGCACAACAGCAACTCACCAAGCCTTCTTTATGCCTGTCAAATCTTTAATATTGATCTCTCAGGCAAAAAAAAAAGTATCAGACATCTAAGGACATCATCCCAAGTTCCTTGCCATGCCACATGCCAACCTACAGCCCTGCATCATTGTTGGGTCAAGGTCTTGGAACATTAATCCTGAATCCATCACAGGGTGTCTTCACACTTGGACTGCAAAACTTTAAGGTGGTAACCGAACACCTGCCCCTTAGGGGTACACAGGTCAGGACAATTGCAGGCAATTCCCTGTTATACGGGCTATCCCCAGGGCCACCCACTGAGCCCAACATCGATCATTATTGGAAGATCATCAACCTGTGTAAGATGCTCTTTGGCTTGCCTAAAACTTCTTGCTCTTCCAGAACATTGAGTTGTCTGCAAAGGAATGCTTCAGGCTGACACATTCCAGACACTGAGGGATGCACAGCAGCTTGGTGCAGTCAACACAAAGGCTCTGTGCAGAGAGATGCCCTGGAGGGGATGAATCAAATGGGGAAGCCCTCAGACATTGAAAGGGTGTACCACCCCAGGGGGCCACGAGTTGCAATGGTGTTACATTTAACAAGATTTAACACTACTAAATGATTTGACAAAATGACTCTAAGCTTTTTGCACTGTATCTTTCTTTTTGTTTATATATATATTTGATGACAAAGGTTTAGTTTTGAAATATAAAAAACAAATGCAAGAACTAAAACAGAACACTGGAAGAACAATGGGTCAAGCAACATTTCTGAAGACAAAAGGTGTAAGTGGATATTTTCATAAACTGAAATGTTGGTTTACAACTTCTACCATCAAAGTTCAAAGTAAATTTTATTATCAAAGTACATATACAATAGGTCACCATATACAAACCTGGGATTCATTTTCCTGTGGGCATAATCAGCAAATTGATAGAATAATAACTTTAAAAGGATCAATGAAAGATTAACCAGAGTGCAGAAGACCACAAACTGTGCAAATATAAGGACATAAGAACATAAGAAACAGGAGCATGAGTAGGGCATCTGGCCCATCGAGCCTGCTCCACCATTCAATCATGGCTGATCTGGCCATGGACTCATCTCCACTTATCTGCCTTTTCCCCATAGCCCTTAATTCCCCTACTGTACAAAAATCTATCCAACCTTGTCTTAAATATTATTTACTGAGGTATCCTCCACTGCTTCACTAGGCAGAGATTTCCACAGGGTCACCACCCTTTGGGAAAAGCATTGCCTCCTTATCTTCGTCCTAAACCTACTACCCTGAATCTTGAAGCTATGTCCCCTAGTTCTAGACTCACCTATCAGTGAAAACAATTTTTCTGCCTCTATTTTATATCTGTTTATAATTTTATATGTTTCTATAAGATCAAATGCAAATATAAATAAAATGGTAATAAGTAACTGGAACATTGGTTGTGGAAACATCTCAATGGATGGGCAAGTGAGTGTAGTTATCCCCTTTTGTTCAAGAGCCTAGTAGTTGAGGGATAGTAACTGTTCTTGAACCTGGTGTTGCAAGTGTTGAGGCTCCTGTATCTTTTACCTGGGTGATGTGGATCTCTGATGATGGATGCTTCTTTCCTACGACAGCATTTCATGTAGATATGCCCAGTGGTTGGAAGGACTTTACACATGATGTACTGAGCCAAATCCATTTTCTTTGTAGGATTTTCCGTTCAAAGGTATCACAGAAGCTCTTTGACCTGCTGAGTTCCTCCAGCACCCTGTTTATTTTTCCAGATTACAGCGCCTGCTGTCTCTTATGTCTTCAAACAAAAGCAGGCCTTGCCTGTGACACACATAAGACTCTTGAAGACTTGATATTGAACTTAGAAGTTTGGTGCTAAAATGTGAATACATTGCTGCAACTTTGACTTAACTAGTGTTTCAGAAAGTTTTAACATAAATTTGTTGTTTTTGTATATCATGCCTCTCTTAATACAACCAAGATTCTATATGCTTTTGGGATGACTCTATTATGATAAGAATACAGGAGCCTAATAGTCTTTTCTAATCATGACACTATAACATAACAAGGCACTTTTATTAAATAAACACATGCCAATATAACTCATGTACATGGGAATTATATGCTGCATGAAAATTAATCACTTTCCCTGTTTGTCAGCTTGACTCAGACAGACTCTCACCTCAGAGGCAGATGGTCTTGGAATCAAGCCCTGTTTCAGAACTTGAGTAAATTATTTAGGCAAATACTTCAGGGATTGCTACATTGCCAAACTGCCATTCTTTGCATGAGATGTTAAATGCCTGCATATTACACCTTGGGGTACAATTCAGCGAGTTCTCCCTGCACTCTAACCATTCCCATAACCACTCACTTGTTCTATTCATTTACATTACCCGTTGCAAAAACAGTGACATCATTTGCTTACACAACAACACAGAGAGTAATTTGCTGCAAATGTCATGTTCTTAATACCCTGAGATATGTGATAAGTACTGTATGAAAACAAGTTAATTTTCTCTTTTCAATTGTGCCATTCACACTGTTACATTCTGGCTGATGTCATGCTGTTAGATGTAGACACCTCTGTCAGGCTGTTTATCTTCCTGAATATGTTTATGAAAAACACATCGCTTCACTTCTGCATGATATTTTGACAGGAATGGTGTAGAGAGGATTTTTATGTCTATTAATTTCTTTTCAAACACAGATAAATTAATTACTTATTGAGAGTTCCATTTTCTTTTCTATTCCAGAGTTCTCAAAGAAGAACAATTCCCCATTAAGTTTTAGATCCAGACTTCTGCTCTTAACCACAGACTGGTGGTTAACTCTACCACACACTGTGACAGCAATACTAGGTTGGGGGGGGGGGGAAGGTGAACTAACTCTCCTTTAGGTCCTAAATTGGTTGAAGAATGGTGAGTCATTGTCTTTACAGTTTCTCTCCAAAGTCTTGAGTTTCTGAAGCCGGATAGGGTCAACCAAAACCTGACCAAATGATCCCAGCTGGAAGTATACCTTCATCAGATTTTATTGACTGTGGCAATCTTGAAGAAACTTTCCAAGGCACTTTGACAAGATGGCAGAGAACTATGAAATAATATCCCATGTGCTTAGAATATGCATGGGTCCCACCCTCCTACTTGCTGGTGAAAACATCAAAAAAATGGCAGAGGGCTTACTATTGGGTCTTTACTTGTGCTAGGATTTCACTAGCATTTCCCCTGAGGAGTGGTACCTTCTTCTGCCCCAGACAAGGTAGCTATTTTGATTGCAAAACACAAAATGCTGGAGGCACTCAGAATCAGTTTTATTATTACCGTCATGTGACGTGAAATTTGTTAACTTAGCAGCAGCAGTTCAATGCAACACATAATCTAGCAGAGAGAGAAAATCTAATAATAATAATAAATAAACAAGTAAATCAATTACATATATTGAATAGATTTTTTTAAACTGTGCAAAAACAGAAATACTGTATATTAAAAAATGTGAGGCAGTCTCCAAAGCTTCAATGTCCATTTAGGAATTGGATGGCAGGGGGGAAGAAGCTGTTCCTGAATCGCTGAGTGTGTGCCTTCAAGCTTCTGTATCTCCAACCTGATGGTAACTGAGAAAAGGGCATGCCCTGGGTGTGGGAGGTCATTAATAATGGACGCTGCCTTTCAGAGACACCGCTCCCTAAAGATGTCCTGGGTACTTTGTAGGTTAGTACCCAAGACGGAGCTGACTAGATTTACAACATTCTGCAGCTCCTTTCGGTCCTGTGCAGTAGCCCCTCCATACCAGACAGTGATGCAGCCTGTCAGAATGAGACCCATCATCAGTACAGACTCTGATGAAGAATCTTGGCCCAAAATATCAACTGTTCATTCCCCTCCACAGATGCTACCTGACTTGCTGAGTTCCCCTAGTACTTTTGTGTGTATTGCTCAAGAGCTCCTGCACCTGCGGAATCTCTTTTGTTTATTAGTTGTTGTAGTTGTTGTGGTTGTTTGTGTGGGTTTCAGAGTACTGGAGGCTGGTTCACCATGGAAGGGAGCAGCTCCTCATGTTGGTTTAGGTGGCAAATGAGGCAAGGGTTGGTAAGGGGGTACAACCCACCTCTCAAGTTACAAACAACTGAAAATCTGCAGATGCTGGAAATCCGAGTAACAGATACAAATGCTGGAGGAACTCAGCAGGCCAGGCAGCATTTATGGAAAAAAAATATAGTCGACATTTCGGGCCAAAACTCTTGGCAGGACTGGAGAAAAAAAAGCTGAGGAGTAGATTTAAAAGGTGGGGTGCAAAGAGAGAAAACACCAGGTGATGAGTGAAACTTGGAGGGGGAGGGATGAGGTAAAGAGCTGAGAAGTTGATTGGTGAAAGAGACAGAGGAAGAAAGAGAAAGGGGGAAGGAGCACCAGAGTGAGGCAATGGGTAGGCAAGGAGATGACATGAGAGAGGGACAAGGGGATGGGAAATGGTGAAGGGGGGGGGGTGTGGCATTCCTGGAAGTTTGAGAAATCGCAACAGTAGAGGATAGACATATTGGAACAGGAATGGGAAATGGAATTAAAATGGTTGGCCACTGGGAGATCCTGCTTGTTCTGGCAGTCGGAGCATAGATGCTCAGCAAGTCAGTCTGCCAATCTATGTTGGGTCTCACCGATGTATAGGAGGACACACCGGGGGTACCGAACACAGTGAATACCCCAACAGATTCACAGGTGAAGTGTCAACTCACCCGGAAGAACTGTTTAGAACCCTGAATGGTGGTGAGGGAGGAGGTGTAGGGGCAGGTGTAGCACTTGTTCCGCTTACATGGGTAAGTGCCAGGAGGGAGATTGGTGGGGAGGGACGAATGGACAATAAAGTTGTGTAGGGGTCACGGAAAGCAAAAAGTGGTGGGGGAGTGTGGGAGGGTATGTACTTGGTGGTGGGATCCCATTGGAGGTGGCAGAAATTTCGGAGATGCTTTGTGATGGAATTCTATTGGAATCAAGTTACATCTTAGCATCCTGACATGACACAGAGCAGCATGCAACATGGGCATATATATGGAACTGGGGCAGCCAGGCCATGGAGCTCCTATGTTCAAAGTTGTAGGCAAGGCTTGCTGATTCAATTGTATTGATAGTCAACTTGTTCCCACAAATAATCAGTGTATGTATTCCGTATATACATGCATACTACAAACATAAGTGAAAGCTGAGTTTATTGGCATATGCGCAAGAACATGGGCAATGAAAAACTTATTTGCAGCAGCATCACAGGCACAGTGCATCAGAGACAAAGCATTCACTAGAAAAATATAAACATACATAATATAAAATTATATCAGAAAGAGCACTATTAGTACAACAAAGTCTATTGCAATACAAAATGGTCACAATATTGCTGTACTAAAGTAGTGATTATTTGCAGTAAGTGATTTAGTTTCAAACAGAGTTAAGCAGAGAAAGGCAGAGCCAGCTAACGCTGAGAGGGAGCTCACAGCAGCACACTCCTGAGAATACATAGGCAGTGAAAACTAAGTGACATCTGCAGACTGGCTCCAAATTACTCTTTACCCATTAGAAAATACAAGAAAAGCCTCAGGTGAGCTCCCTCAGCACAAGTTAAAATCATTAATTTACCACTGCAAATAATTTGAGTGGAGAATGAATTGGGACTAGCCAGGGTCATGCAATGTCAATTGCAAATTTGGACTATTATTCCAAAATCTTAACTTGATTATCATTTGGAGCTTGGGGAAACTTTGCTTAGAAGCTTTATCTGCAATTATTCATTTTTATTTTACAAAGAACAAGCTTTTATTCACTGATCTTTAAGTTGAAGAGTTCTTTGTGTAATGGGCACTGGGAGGTGTTGATCACATTGCAGATTGTTCATGGTCCACTGGAGGATATAGGCTTGCAGGGCTAAATCTCTTTCTAATTTGATTGTTAGGCAGCTGTTCGTTAATGACAAATATCAACATAAACCTTCCTTTATTTCACTCAAGCCTGCCTGCTTTAACAGTATGTGCTAGAGAGTTAGGAGGGTAAACTATCTTTTGTAGAATTCATAATATTTTGCTAGACAAAGGAAAGACAAGTGTATAAAATGGGCACTGATTGAAGAGAAAGGGAAATGTGAGGTAAAGAGGAATAAAAAAAAGAGGAAAGCAAAATTTCTTTACTGAAGTCTCAGATATTATTGACAGATGCAATTTACTGCAGACAAATGTCAGGTTTTGTGCTTCGATAGGACCAACCGGGGTAGATCTTACACAGCAAATGGTAGGGCACTGAGGAGTGTGGTTTAAAAAAGAGTGATCTGGGAATACAGATCCATAACTCATTGAAAGTGGCATTACAGGTAGATAGGGTCGTAAAGAAAACTCTTAGTACATTGGCACTCATAGATCAAACTATTGAGCACAGGAGATGGGAAGTTATGTCAAAGTTTTAAAAGATGTTGGTGAGGCCGATTTTGGAGAATTGTGTGCAGTTTTGGTCACCCATCTACATATAAGTAAGGTTGAAAGAGTAGAGAGAGAATGAAAAGGATGTCGCTGGATCTGGAGGAGCTGAGTTATAAGGAAAGATTTAATATGTTAGAACTGTATAGAACATAGAGGATTGAGAGGAGACTTGATAGAAGTATACAAAATTATGACGGGTATAGATAGGGTAACTAGAATGTGTAGCAAGCTTTTTCCACGGAGATTGGGTGGGATTACAACCAGAGGTCATGGTTTTAAGGGGTGAAAAGAAAAGAGTTTAATGAAAATATGAGGGGAAACTTCTTCACTCAGAGGGTGGTGAGAATGTGGAATGAGCTGCCAGCACTAATGAAGCATGCAAGCTTGATTTCAAAACTTAAGAGTAGTTTGGATAGGTACGTGGATGGTAGGTGTATGGAGGGTTTTGGTCCTGGTGCAGGTTCGATGGGAGTAGGCAGTTTAAGTATTTTCAGCATGGACCATTTGAACCAAAGGGCCTGTTTCTGTGCTGTACTTCTCTGTGACACTATGACATGATAATGCAAAGATTAGGTCAGCCCAAGGTGATGACAGGTCCTGTTTTCACAAATACTCATTAGCCCATTTTGTCCATAACTCAATAGTCACCACACATCTGCAGTATTGTAATGGATGGTATCAAAACTACATAATTCAGATAAGAATTAACAATTATACAAGCAGAGAGAGGGGGAAACACTAGTTCTGCCAACCATAGGAATGAATAGACATTGGAATTTCAGCCTTCTGCACGTATTATGGAAGTTCTTTTACACAGAGAGAATGCCCATAAGTGAGCCACACTTAACAAAGGAACAGCTGGTAGAAGTCTGCACCCTAAGAAGAGAATGTCTCTGTTCTTTTAGATGAAGCTTGGAAGCATTAAAGAGAGAGTTGCATTTTATGACACCTTTCATTACCAGTGCATATCCCAAAATACTTCACAGCCATGAAGTGCTTCTTGCATGACCATAGTTTGTCACCATTGTCATGTATAAACCAGGCAGCCCATTTGGCTAAAATAGGATTCCAAATAAGAGCAATGCAAAAACAATAATATGTTTTAGAATGACTAATAGACAGGAATACTGGCCAACTAATTTGTTTTTATCAAAAATAATGCCCTAAGATCTTATACATTGACCTGCAAGAGCTAATAAAGTTTCAATTCAGCATTATTGTCACAGAATAGCATGTCCCCAAGAGCAACCTTTCCTCAGTATTGAACTGGGTGTCAGTCCAATGATCTACAGTGAGGCTTCTGAACCAGAGGTAAGACAACTGCATATTGAGCCATTGCTGACTGCTCCAAATGTTATGTTATTCTTTTTCTGGGAATTAACCTGATGTTCCCTTTCTTAAAACATCATACATTTCAGCATTGTAAGGAATCTTGAAACATCTCAGGAAAGAGTACACCACAGCCTCATGTTATCAAGAAATTAAATAAAGTATACCCCAAACCAAAAGCTCACACAGCTGTCTCAGGAGAATTCTCTTCCCATTAGTTTGATGTGGACCTAACCCAGCTACCAAAAGTTGAAAGAGGAGGATTCCACACTCTGAGTTACACCAGCATGGTTTGGATGAAATACTAACACACTGCTTGTTTTGGCCCTGTTTGACTCCTATTGATGAGGTTAGTGAAAGGTTGTGACTTATCAGTAAAGGGAGGGGAAAAAAAACAAACAGCTTGCAAATTATTACTGCTCTGGTAAAATCTAAGGCACATTTGACATATCTTTACAACTAACATACTGGTTTCAGTGACTTAGATGCTATCAGCGGGAGCTGACAATCCCAATAATGAGTTGTTTATGGGTGGAACTTGTACAGTCTGTTCCAAACGGCTTGTACTCTGTCTCACTCCCGTTCAGTTATTATTCCTCCTCCCATCATTATCTCCCTTGACATAGTTCCAGCACAGAGTTGATAGGTCTGACAAATCTCCCTCAATGTGTACTCAGTGCGTTTGCTGCGCCGTTTCTATTCACTCAGCAGGAGCAAGGTTCATTTTTCTGATGGAGAGTGTGCATGGGAGGAGCGTGAGGGGTGGGGGTAGGTGAAGGGTCATGATATGCACAGCCATCCACAAGAGGATTTTGTGAGCACCTTCCAGAAGCTGATCTTTTGAAAGCACCAACATTCTGTTATGAACAGAACAACATTATGATGATTTTGAGAGAAGAAGTTTGAAACAGATTTTCACTAAACTATTGATAGTTGATAGTAATAGATGAGAAAATGGATTATGATTATTAAAAAAATTGCATCGGGTGCTTTTGATGTGCATAAACTGGAGACATAAGAGAGAGAAGATGCTTGAGTCTGGAGCCATACACACATTAGAAGATCACAACTGGTCAGGCAATATCTGAGGAATTAAACGGACAGTCATTATTTCAGGTTGAGGCCCTTCATCGGTAGAGGATGAAGTGGAAGGGAGGTCTTTTGCAGGTACTCAAAACACTGCCTGTTCATTTTCCTCCACAGATGTGGACCGGCCTGCTAAATGCCAATGTTATTTTGTGCATTAGTTTATTATTGTAACATGAAGTAAGAAACAGTGAAAAACTTTGTTGTGCATGCCATTCATACAGATGATTTCATCACATTAAGGAAGCATAACATAACACAGAATGAAGTGTTACAGTTCCAGCAAACGTACAACGTTCACAGACAGTATGGAGCAACACTATAACAAGGTAAATTGTGAGGTCAAGCGCTCATCTTAATGTGCAAGAGGATTATAACAGTGGGATAGACATTATCCTTTTGCTTACTCAGAGTAAACAGAGCAGCCTGTCACACAGAAATTTGGAAGCCACATGTCAACGAAAGTGTCTGTGCATATATCCAGTAAAACACCCTATTGCAGCGGGACATTTGCAATTTGACTTTATTTTTTTTTCCCTTTTCTCTGAGCAGCAATTTCAATTAGAACCAGTTGTGTTTTTATACTTGAGGCCAATGCCACAAGATATTGAAAAGAATCTGATCAGAATTATCATACATGGAGTATGATAATTGCCAGCAGACAAAAGAGACTTCCATCTCATCAGACTGTAATTTGAACTGAGGTCCCAGAGGCTGCATCTAACACACTGTACCACTCAGTTCAGCTTTAACCATTTCCACTGGAAGAGCTTCTGCAATTTACCTTCAAGAACCGGCGCTTTGCCAAAATATATTTGCAAATCCTAAAACATTTAAATTTCTTTATAAGTCATTAATAACACAAAAAGAGCTTAGGACATATTGTTCCTGGTTCCTGTCTTACCCCCGCTCCCAAGTTTCACTCTGCATCATTGACAATATGACCCTAGTCTACTAGAGCAGAATTAGCTATTGAGCACATCAATATTATATCTACAGGAGGCTGGAGAGAGGGGTGCAAGGTGAATAGGTAATCACATGTTGCTATTGTTGTTTCTTTCCACGGCTTTTGGCACATCAGGCAGAAAGCTTGCCGTTTGTTTAACATTCGCCTGTTTTTTTTTATGAGGTCAAGTTGCTAGCTCGACACTCAATCCAGCACGAATGCAAAGTGTGCAAGGAGCCAGCCGGATTCAAACCCAGGACCACTCACCTCGAAGTCCGGTGCAGATGCCACTACACCACCAGCCAGTACGATCAGGATGTAGTGACACAACTTTTATTTAAACAGAATCTCATACGCCAGATCTTCCCCTCAACTATTTGGCTCTTGAACCCACCTGCACAAACCTCATTAATACCTCAGCAAAACAACACTATGACCATTTTGCATTATAATGGATTGAGTTCTTTCTTGTAAATAATGTGTTTCATTTATGTATAGTTGATGATATCCTTGTGGATGTTTTCCATCTAATACTATGTCATTGCACCTGTACATACATGTACTTGTGCTTAGGCAATAATTGACTTTGAGTTTGACATATTCCAGTTTCCCAGTTGCCAAATTGACTTCCACATGAACAGGGAGCAGGAAAATTTGCATTACAATTCTTTCAAGGATATTGACAGATGGTGGACAGCAAATGGATGAAACTATTCTCCTGAATACTGATTTTCTTAATTAAACAGCACTTCATAGATATCATTCATCATGATTCCATTGTGATCCAGCCATTCTACAGTTGCATCTACCTCACTATTCAACCCCAGGACTAAGCACCAAATCACAAGTCCCGAGGTCATGATGAGGAAGCAGTATTGGGAAGCTTATTGGTTGCCAAAGTTCTCTGATCTTATTTAGGTTATTTGAGACTCAAGGCTCATTTTTCTAAGCAACTGTTCTACCAACATTTCCCATTCTCTGCCGGACAGCAGCACAAACTGCATTGCTCCTCCAACAATTCATTCCTGGGTATTGATGGTTGTTTATTCCATAATTTGTTGCACCACCATGACTCACAAAGTTAATTCTCTCTTGAAATACACCATGTCTCTGCAGCATGCATGTGCTTCTAGAATAAAAGTTTCACAAACTTAAGGGTTCCAACTATAAGTTCATTATGCATATCAATTTAGTACTTACATCAGTCCATTTATATGTAGAGACCTGATACAAGTCAGAAAAAGAATTAGGAAGTTGGGGAAGTTGCAAGTGAGATGACAAGTAAGAAGAAGCCCTATTCCTGTGTGGAGAATTATACTGCAAGAATTTATGAAGGAGTAGGTTCAAGCCAGACATAGATAGAGTTGTAATGGCAAGAAGGTTTGGGACTGAGTGATTGCATTGATTTATATACAAAAGTAAAGCTTGATGGACTAATGATGTACTCATGTTTCTGTTCTAGATGCATTGCACTCTTTGAAGTCAGATACAGTGTGTGTTGCCTTTAAGATTCCTCATTCATGAATTAAAAGCGTTGATTAGAGTCAAAGTAAGATACTGCACAGAAAAAGGCCCTTCAGTCCATCAAGTTTCCATTAGCCACTCATTTACATTAATTCTACGTTAGTGCCATTTTTTATTTTCCTCACATTCTCATTAACTCCCCCTAGATTCTACCACTCACCCACACACTGTGACCAATTAACCTCCAAAACAACTCTTTGTGATACAGGAGAAAACCAGAGCACTTGGAGGAAACCCACTCAGTCACAGAAAAAGCATGCAGACTCCACACAGACACCTCCTGAGGTCAGCAATGAACCTGGGCAACTCTATCATCTGTGCCATTGTATCCCCCCCCCCCCCCACCCCAACTTGTGACTAATACGAAGTTGTGATGTGGAAGCTGGGTGCAGCACTCTTTCCTTGTCCTTCTTGCCTTGCTCTGGGTATTCCTGCATCTCAAAGGCAGATCTGGTCGGATCCAAACGACTCTCCTTCCTTCCCTTTGTGCTGAATCATATGGCTATAAGACAATCTTATGGAAAATGAGGACAGTGAAATAACTTTTTAAAATGGCAGAGGAAGTTATTATCATTAATATAACTAGTCCAATGCTTAAAATACTATAAAAAACACCAAAAATATTTTCAGTTATTTCATCACAGAGCTAATTTTTCCTTTACTTTTACATATGATAGAAGAGGAAAGACTTTCTGAAACACAAGCACATGACGGCTCTCTCCAGAAACAGCAACATGATGCAGAACGATCCACTTCAGATGACCCTTATTTATCTTCAAATTAATCAGAACATGCCGCAAGAACTAAGAATTCCTTCCATACCTCATAATAGTTTGTGCTTGAAATGTCCACCCATATCGCTGATTCATGTGGTCAAACACAGATGCCAGGATTTGATGCTGGATTCAATTATCTGCTGAGTGGCTGTCTATATAAATCCACATCTATAAACATGAGAGTGACTGTAAGGTCAGCACTGAAAAACAGAAGTATCAGTTTCGTTCTGCATCATGATCGTTAACTGTGATGGCACACCTACCCAACATCAGTCTGGTTCAACCAACTAAAAACAAATAACAAAATTTGTCAGCATTTCATTGTGAACATCTGCTTCACATTAAATAAGGGATTGTCCTATAATCTTAAACATAATGAAGGAACATTGTTTGTACAGCTATTGGAGCCACTAATTCATCTCTCTCTGTCACTTGAGATCATAAAGTTGCTTGTTATGGCAGTCTATTTGGAGATACACTATCTCTCCTGTGGGGCTATCATAGCTCTCTGCACAAGGCACCCCTTGAATGTCAAATGTTGTTCACAGCTCTTGGTCTGATCATTTCCCTAATGTATCTTACCTCACTGTCACAAAGCAATAAATATGCTTTCATATCCTAATGTCTTAAAGCATCACATGTGATTTGTGTTTTGAACAGAGTTAAATGTAACAGTATATATAGACAGTTATTGTCACTTCAGCATTTGGAGTTTGTTCTGCTATCCTAGACATTAAGTCCATACTTACTTTAGTTCTATCTTCTTTTATTTCCCCGCCACCAAAAACCTACACTGATGTTCAAAATTGCAATTGATTCAGCATCTGCAAACTTTCCATGGAACATCCTGTAGAAAGAGGTCATTCAGCCTATTATATCTATGCCAGCTCACGGTTTAGAGTCACGAGAACTTTTAGCATTTGATGTGAAAAACTGAATTTAATGAATCCTGTCTAAAATAACTCATGAGAAATCGGGATGTATCGTGGGAGGTATTAAAACCGTTGATTAAAGACAATGGGTTTCAAGGTTGTTATAGTCTTAGAAAACTACAGCACAAATAGACCTTTTGGCCCATCTAATCCATGCCAAACCTAGTCCCATTGACCTGCACTCAGATCAAACCCTTCCATAGCCCTGCCATCCATGTTCCTATCCAAACTCATCTTAAATGTGAAACCAAAGTCACATCTACCACTTGTACTGACAGTTCATTCCACATTTTCACCAACATCTGTCAAGAAGTTTCCTCTCATGTTCCCCTTAAATATTTCACCTTTTGCTCTTAACCCATGTAGTCTCCCCAACCTCAGTGGAAAAAGCCTGTTTGCATTTGCACTATCTCTCCCCCTCATAATTTTGTATACCACTATAAAATCTGCCCTCAATTTTCCATGTTCTAGGGAATGAAGTACTAACCTGTTTAATCTTTCCTTATAACTCAAGTTCTCCGGACCCAGTAACATCCTTATAAATTTTCTCTGCACTCTTTCAATCAGATTTACATTTTTCCTGTAGGTAATGACTAAATCTGCAAACAATACTCCAAATTAGGTTTCACCAACATCTTATAAAACTTAAACATAACATTCCAACTCCTGTACTCAATACTTGGCTTTATGAAGGCTAATGAGCCAAAAGCTTTCTTTATAACCCTCTACACCTTTGGCGCTACTTTCAATGAATTATGGAACTGAATTATCAGATCCCTTTGTTCTACTACACTCCTCAGTGCCCTACCACTCACTTTGCGAGACCTACCCTGGTTTGTCCTCCCAAAGTGCAACACCTCACACTTGTCTGCATTAAATTCCATCTGCCATTTTTCAGCCAATTTCACTAGCTAGCCCAGATCCCACTATAAGCTCTGATAATCTTCCTCGCTGTACACTACACCCCCAATCTTGGTGTCATCTGCAATATTGCTGATCTAGTTAACCATATCATCATCCAGATTATTGATATAAATGACAAACATCGATGGACCCAGCATCAATCCTTGCATCACTCCACTAGTCACAGGTCTCCAGTCAGAGAGACAACCACCTACCCTACTACCACTTTCTGGCTTCTCCCACAAAGTCAATGTCTATTCAATTTACTACTACATCTTGAATGCCAAGCGACTGAACTGAAAATTCTTGACCAACCTCCCATGCAGGATCTTGTCACATGCTTTGCTGAAGTCAATGAAGGCAATATTCACTGCCTTGCCCTCACCAACTTTCCTAATAACTTCCTTAAAAAACTCTATAAGATTGGATAGACACAATCTGCCATGCAAAAAACCATACTATCTTTAATCAATCCCTGTCTATTCAAATATCTGGTCCCTTAGAATCTTTTCCAATAACTTTCCCACTACTAATGTCAGGCTTACCACCCCCTAATTTCCTGTTTTTTTCCTTAGAGGCTTTCTTAAATAGCAGAACAATATTAGCTATCCTCCAATACTCCTGTACCTTCTCTGTCACTAAGGATGATTTGAATATCTCTGCTAGGGACCCGGAAATTGCTCACTTGTCTGAGGGAACATTTTGTCAGGGCCTGGGGATTTTTCCACCCTGATTTGCCTCAGGATAGCAAATCTTCCTCCTTTTGTATTCTGTACAGGGTCCATGAAGTTAATGTTGCTTTGCCTCACGTCTATAGACACTGTGTCTATCTCCAATGTAAATACAGATGGAAAAGTTGTATTTAAGATCTCCCCCATTTGTTTTGGCACTTCATTTGGATTACCATTCTGACCTTCTAGAGGTCCAATTTTGTCCCTTGGAATCCTTTTGCTCTTCACATATCAGTAGGATCCTTTAGGTGGTCCAGTGGGTGGTGAAAACTACCCAGTGGTTATCGGCACCCAATTGCCCACCATTGAGAACATCTACCATAAATGCTGTCTGGGCAGGGTGAAAAGAATTATCAAGGATGCATCTCACCCTAACCATGGACTTTTTACTCTCCTCCCATCCGGTAGGCGCCACTGGGGCCTCCGCTCTCACACCAGCAGACTCAGGAAGAGCTTTTACCCTGAGGCTGTGACCCTGCTGAACCTCACATCACAGCGCTAAGCAGTATTGCACCCATTTTGTTCTGTCTCAGTACTTATATATTTGTGTACTGTAGCACTTACTTTTTATTCACAGTTATTTTGTAGATACCACTATTCTTTTGCATTTCTGGTTAAATGCTAATTGCATTTCATCTGTACTTGGCACAATGATAATAAAGCTGAATCTAATCTAACCTAAAAATCAACTTGTCGCTACAGCAACCTCATTTCTTTTTTAGCTTTCCTGATTTCTTGCTTAAATGTTCTCTTGCATTTCCTATACTCTATAAACATCTCATTTAGTTCCTATTGTCCTATACATGCTATGCATCCCCTTGTTTTTCTCAAACAGGGTCTCAATATCTCTCAAAAACCAAGGTATGACATGGATTCTACTGCTCTAATTGTAAAGAAGGAAACAATTAATAAATTTTTTAAAAATCAGTTTTTTATCTTTCCCAACTCTAGTTTCTCCTCAATGAACCCTTGAAGAGCTGAAGTCTCAATTCCCACTCCTAAAACTGTCCACTCCAACAAAGGCCACTCTGTTTGCCCCTGCCTTGTTTTTATTTGCCCTGGCTAATGAATTCCAATTTCTAACAGGGATTCAAATGCCAAAACTTCAGCAAATCTCTGCTTTTTAATGCATACTTGCCGAAGTTTGTGGATCTCAACTTCTACCCCTCCCTATCTCTCACTGGCTGCTATTCAAATGCCAGAACTCCCGTGAAGCACTGCTTTTTAATGGACATCTTGCCAACCTGTGTGTCATCTCGTTTCTCATTCCCAATCTCAGAAAGGTATGGTCAAAAACAGCAGATGATGGAAATACAAAATAAAAACAGAAAATGCTGGAAATACTGAGCAGGTTTGCAGCTTCCATGCATAGTTGCTGCCTAACCTGTTGATGTTTTCCAGCATTTTATGCTTTCAGACCAACGAGACTGATTTTGAGATAGCTTGCAAGTGACTGCAGGGGCATTCAATTTGACTGAATTGAAGAACATTGTGCAGAACACTAGCAAAATTCTCTGCTCCTTTTCAGTAAGTGGTAAAGAGTTTAACATCTGTTTCATTCAACAGAGCTGGTAAACATGTTCAGCATTGTAGTACCCCATAATTACCTCCTGAAGTGCCAGCCTGAGGCGTGTGTCACTGAGGTGCCATATGAGCTTATTACAACTATGGCAATACAGTTTAAAATCATAGAACACACTGTAGGTGCTTGGGAATTAAGATGGCCATATAGCTCTCACATTCCTCCTGTAAAACGAAGCAGGTAGAATCTTCAACTCTTAAAATGAATAATTACCAATTGGCTGGTACTCTCCCAACTTCTCCTTCCTGAAAGTTAATATCAGTTCCTTGGTCTTGCTGATGTTCAGTGCAGGTTTATTATGGCGACACTACTCAAACATCCGATGGATTTTGCTTCTGTATCCCTCCTCATTGCCATAGGAGATTCTGCCAACAACAGTAGCATCATTGGTAAATGATGGATGGCATTTGTGCTGTGCATAGCCACACAGTTATAAGTGTGGAAGGAATAGAGAAGTGGGCAAAGCACACATCCTATATTGGGAGCAAGGCAGTATCAGTAATCTGTACTGACTTGTCACTCGATAAGAAAGTCAAGAACCATTTGCAGAGGGAGGTACAAACACACATAATTCAAAGCTTGTTGATTAGGGCTGTGGGGTTGATGGTGTTGAAACCCAAACAGCAGCCTGATGTTGTCCAGATGATCCAAAGATGAGTGGAGAGCCAGTGAGAGTGCGTCTGCTGTAGACCTGTTGTGGAGGTAGGGAAACTGCAGGGGGTTCAGGTACTTGCTCAGGCAGGAGTTAATTCTACCCATGACCAACTTTATCACAGTAAATTGCTCTCAGGTTAGAGTTGTTGAGGCAGCTTTGCCTGTATGATTGCTGACCATTTGAAGCAGGTGGGAAACTCCAGATGCAGCAGTGAGAAGTTGAAGATGTCCTTGAACAATCCACCCAGTTAGTCAGCATCCTGTCAGGTACACCATTGCTCTGTAAAGAAGGATGTCCTAATGTCAGCCACATAGATGCCACACTTAGTATAAAAATGTTGTTGCTAAAAGTTCTGATTAAATCTTTGGCTTCTTACTGTAAACTTGTGCCTTCTAGCTCTTGATTCCCCAACCGAGGGAAAACACCCTATCCATATACCTCTATAAGATTACCTCTCTGTTCCTGTGCTTAAGGAATAAAATCCCAGTTTGTCCAAACTCCCCCTGTAACTCTCTCAAGTCCTGGAAATATCCATGTAAATCTTTGAGTATTTTTCAGTTCATTAAAAGTTTTCTTTTAGCAGGGCAAACAAAAGTGAAAACAATACCTCCAGGCTGGCCTCACCAGCACCTTCTGCAACCAAGCCATAACCTCCCAACTTTTATAGTCAATGGCCTGACTTATGAAGGCTAGTGTATCAAATTTCTTTCTACTGTGACCCTACTTTCAGGTGAGCCATGCACTGGTACTTCAAGCATAACCTTCTAGGGCAGCCTGCTATGTGGAAGCTTATCAACGGCCATTTAAACCAGGTCTACTGCATTGATCTCATTAACTTTCTTGGTCAAATCATCAAAAAAACTCAACCAAGTTTTTAAGCCATGATCTCACATGCACAAAGTATTGCTGACTACCCCTAATCAACTCCTGTCTTTCCACGTGTACGTATATCCTCAGAATCCTTTCCAGTAACTTATCTACTACAAATGTTAGATGTTAAATGTTTCCAGCTTTATCTTTGCCACACCTTACTGTAAATGTTGTAAAGCCACAATATTTGCAAACCTGCAGTTGACTGGCATCTCATCCGTGGCTAACAGTAATTAAAATATCTAAGCCAGGACTCCTACAATTTCTTATCTAGCTTCTTGCAGTGTTCTTGGATACACTTGGTCTTGCCCTAGAGATGTGCCTACTCTCATATCTTTTAAGACATACAGCTCTAATGCAAACTATCCGCAAGACCCCCTAGTTCTGAAGTATTCATGATTTTGTTCATGGTAAAACAAATATAACCATATAACAATCACAGCATTGAAACAGGCCATCTCGGCCCTTCTAGTCCGTGCCGAACGCTTACTCTCACCGAGCCCCACTGGCCCGCACTCAGCCCATAACCCTCCATTCCTTTCCTGTCCATATACCTATACAATTTTACTTTAAATGACAATACCCATGAGGCAGCGCGGCACGGCAGCCCCGGCCTTTCAGACCTGGTGTTACTTTAATTTAAATTTCTATTTTAAGTTTGATACACAATTTTCGATTAGGGCACATGGATAACAGAGCAGCTATCTACAATCATCAGATACTACTACAATACAGAGATCGCCCAAAAACAAACCTCCACAAAGATCTGCTGGCTGAATTACGCGATGTCGGCTTGCTGAGGGGAACGGGCCTACAATCCTCGGACTTGCCTGATGTTAGGAGCCGGAGATGGAGACGTCGAAAGCGATGTGCGAGGAAGCAGAAGCGAGGCAAACGGGGAGGGGTCCGTGCCAGGCTAAAAGCAAACCTTAGCCGGCCGGCTCTCCCATCCATTCTGCTCTCCAATGTCCGCTCCCTGGACAATAAAATGGACTACATCCAACTCCAACGTAATACTCGGCGGGAGTACAGAGTTTTCTCCGTGTATGTCTTCACAGAGACATGGCTCACTGATGGGATTTCAGAAGCTGCCATCCAATTAGACGGGCTAGCTTTGTTTCGTTCATGCAGCTCATGACGAGCTGCATGAGAGAGATGCAGCTCTCTCCAGTAAGGTTCGCGGTGGCGGTGTGTGTGTTTACATCAACACAGAATGGTGTAAGAACTCTGTGCTGGTTTCCAGACACTGCTCATCACTAGTGGAGTTTGTGGCAGATCGATGCAGACCATTTTATTTGCCACGGGAATTCACCTCTGTCCTTATATTCGGTGTGTACATTCCCCCCAGCACTAATGCTAAGGAGGCGCTCTGTGAACTGTATTAGCGAACTGCAGAACGCACACCCTGATGGTCTGTTTATTGTCGCCAGTGATCTTAACCACGCGAACCTTAAGTCAGTGCTCCCCAAATTCCATCAGAACGTGCACTTTGCAACGAGGGGGGAGAACGCGTTGGACCTGGTTTACACAAACATCCCCAACGCATACTGGGCAGAGCCCCGCCCCCACCTCGGATACTCAGACCACATCTCTGTTATGCAAATCCCAGCATACAGACCGCTCATCAGGTGCTCCAGACCAGTTCAGAAACAGGTGAAAACCTGGCCAGCAGGAGCTTCAAGACTGCTTTGAGCACACTGACTGGCACATGTTCAGGGAGGCTACAACTGATGGCAACTCTATCAACTTAGAGGAGCACACAGCATCAGTGACCAGCTACATCAGCAAGTGCATTGATGATGTTACTCTGTCCAAGACCATCACTATAGTGCCAACCAGAAGCCATGGATGACCGCAGAGGCACGTGCGCTGCTGAGGTCCCGCGACTCCGCCTTCAGAGTAGGCGACAAGGCAGCTCTAACAACAGCAAGGGCCAAACTGTCCCGAGCCATCAGAGGGGCAAAGCGTGCACATGCCCAGCGAATCCACAGCCACTTCCAGGACAGCGGCCACACGCAGTGCATGTGGAAGGGCATCCAGGACATCACCAATTACAAGACAACATCACCTGACTGTGCAGGTGATGCCTCCCTCCCAGATGCGCTGAATAACTTCTACGCCAGGTTTGAGGTGGAAAATGACGTGGCAGCGAGGAAGTCCACCCCTCCTACAAATAACCAGGTGCTGTGTCTCACTGTGGCCGACGTGAGAAGAACCCTGTGCAGGGTTAACCCATGGAAGGTTGCTGGACCAGACAACATCCCTGGTAGAGTGCTCAGAGGATGGGCAGACCAGCTAGCAGATGTTCTCACTGACATCTTCAACATCTCCCTGAGCAGCGCCTCCATTCTAATGTGCTTCAAGGCCGCCATCATCGTCCCCATGCCAAAGAAGTCTTCAGTGTCCTGCCTAAATGACTACCATCCCGTTGCACTTACATCCATCATCATGAAGTGTTTCGAGAGGCTTGTCATGAGGCATATCAAGACCCTGCTGCCCCCCTTACTGGACCCCCTGCAGTTTGCGTACCGTCCCAACCGCTTAACAGATGACGCTATTGCCACCACCCTCCACCTGGCCTTAACCCACCTGGACAAAAAAGACACATACGTTCGGATGCTGTTCATAGACTTCAGTTCAGCATTCAACACAATCATCCCTCAGAAACTGATTGGAAAGCTGAGCCTACTGGGCCTGAACACCTCCCTCTGCAACTGGACCCTAGACTTCCTGACTGGGAGATCTCAGTCAGTCCGGATCAGGAGCAGCATCTCCAACACCATCACACTGAGCACGGGGGCTCCCCACAGCTGTGTGCTCAGTCCACTGCTGTTCACTCTGCTGACCCACGACTGTGCTGCAACACACAGCTCGAACCATATCATCAAGTTCGCCGATGACACGACCGTGGTGGGTCTCATCAGCAAGAACGACGAGTCAGCTTACAGAGAGGAGGTGCAACAGCTAACAGACTGGTACAGAGCCAACAACCTGTCTCTGAATGTGAACAAAACAAAAGAGATGGTTGACTTCAGGAGGGCACAGAGCAACCACTCCCTGCTGAACATCAACGGCTCCTCGGTAGAGATCGTAAAGAGCACCAAATTTCTTGGTGTTCACCTGACGGAGAATCTCACCTGGTCCCTCAACACCAGCTCCATAGCAAAGAAAGCCCAGCAGCGTCTCCACTGTTTGTGAAGGCTGAGGAAAGTCCATCTCCCACCCCCCCCATCCTCATCACATTCTACAGGGGTTGTATTGAGAGCATTCTGAGCAGCTGCATCACTGCCTGGTTTGGAAATTGCACTATCTCGGATCGCAAGACCCTGCAGCGGATAGTGAGGTCAGCTGAGAAGATCATCCGTGTCTCTCTTCCAGCCATCACTGACATTTACACTACACGCTGGATCCGCAAAGGAAACAGCATTATGAAGGACCCCATGCACCCCTCATACAATCTCTTCTCCTTCCTGCCGTCTGGGAAAAGGCTCCAAAGCATTCGGGCTCTCACGACCAAACTATGTAACAGTTTCTTCCCCCAAGCTATCAGACTCCTCAATACACGAAGCCTGGACTGACACCTTGCCCTATTGTTCTATTTATTATTTATTGTAATGCCTGCACTGTTTTTGTGCACTTTATGCAGTCCTGTGTAGGTCTGTAGTCTAGTATAGCTCTCTCTGTGTTGTTTTTTTTTATTACTTAGTTCAGTCTAGTTTTTCTACTTTGTCATGTAACACCATGGTCCTGAAAAATGTTGTCTCATTTTTACTATGTACTGTACCAGCAGTTATGGTCAAAATGACAATAAAAGTGATTTGACTTGACTTGATACCGAACCTGCCTCTACCACTTCTACTGGAAGCTCATTCCACACAGCTGCTACTACTCTCTGATTAAAGAAATTCCCCCTCATGCTACCCTTAAACTTTTGCTCCCTAACTCTCAAATCATGTCTTGTTTGAATTTCCCCTACTCTCAATGGAAAAAGCCTATCCTATCAACTCGATCTATCCCCCTCATTATTTTAAATACCTCAATCAAGTCCCTCCTCAACCTTCTATGCTCCAAAGAATAAAGACCTAACTTGCTTAGCCTTTCCCTGTAACTTAGGTGCTGAAACCGAGGTAACATTCTGGTAAATCTTCTCTGTACTCTCTCTATTTTGTTATCTTTCCTATAATTCGGTGACCAGAACTGTACACAATACTCCAAATTCGGCCTTACCAATGCCTTGTACAATTTTAACATTACTTCCCAACTCCTATACTCAATGCTCTGATTTATAAAGGTCAGCATACCAAAAGCTTTCTTCACCACCCTATCCACATGAGATTCCACCTTCAGGGAACTATGCACCAATATTCCTAGATCACTCTGTTCGACTGCATTCTTTCATGCCCTACCATTTACGATGTATGTCCTATTTGGATTATTCCTACCAAAATGTAGCACCTCACATTTATCAGCATTAAACTCCATCAGCCATCGCTCAGCCCAGTCTTCTAACTGGCCTAAATCTCTCTGCAAGCTTTGAACACCTACTTCATTATCCACAACACCACCTACCTTAGTATCATCTGCATACTTATTAATCCAATTTACCACCCCATCATCCAGACCATTAATGTATATGACAAACAAACAAAATGGCCATTAATCTTAAGGAGCATGATTTTCTCTAGTCCAAATCCAAATTTCTCTGGATTTTCCTGAAACTTCTCTGCTAACGCTATTTCATGGCCCTTTTTGCCCTCCTGATTTCCTGGAGGGACTTGCTTGATATTAACAGCCTGTACCTGATCCATGTCTCCTCCATTTTCCTGGATGTGCCCTGAATATCCCTCGTCATTGATGGTTTCCTATTTCTCCCAGCCTTGCCCTTCACTCTAACAGGAACATGCAGAGCTGAATTTTCATTATCTCACTTTTAAAAGCCTCCCACATGTCTGGAGCTCTCTGCCCATAAACAACCTACTCTAATCAATGTCTACAACCTCCTGTCTTATTACATCAAAATTCACTTTGCCTAATTTAAAACTTCAACATAAGGACAACTCTTTTCCCTTTCCATAGCTACTTTAAAACCAATACTTTATGATCACTGGTCCTTTGTGGTCCCTCATTATCACCACAGTCACATGCCCTACCCTATTATCAAAAAGTAGGAGAAGCTATGTCTGCTCCCTAATGGAACCCTCTCTATATTGCCCAAAGAAACTTTCTGAATGCACTTAACAAACTTCACTTAGTTAGCTTTGTGCAAATATACAATACAGTAGACATGGGCTTGGTGGGCTGGAAGTCTTGTTTCTGTACTGTATAATTCCATGACTCCAGCGAAGCACTATATTAAAGCTGATGCTGTCACTCTGAACTACAGTCAGCTTTTTCTATACTCTCAACATAACAACTCTCATGCTATTTATTGGCATGTATATCCTGATTAGATCTTGTCTCTAGTGCAGAGAACTGCCTGACTTTCCCAAGCATTGAACCCCATCTGTTACAAATGAAATATTGTGATTTGTATGATGAACACCAAGTGTTAGCTTAGAGCCAAGATAGCCCAACTCTGTACTAAGATCTACCAACCTATTTTAATAATGATTTTACAAGACACAAGTGTTCCTCACAGCTCCCAAAATCCATTCAGGTCAACGTTGCAGTTTCTCACAGCCTTGGATGGGACATTCAATAGGCTTCAATGGGTACATTTAATGTCAGAGAAATGTATACAATATACATCCTGAAATTCTTCCAGAACTCTGAATATTCTCTTATTTGCCTTCCTTGAATCCAAATTAGATGGTTTCATTCTCCCAGACTCTTAGGTGTCCATTTAAGCTATGTTTCATAGCTCACTACATCCACCCTGACTGGTCACAGCAGCTTCCTACCTTTTGCAAACCAACTGCTGCAATGCTGTCAGGTTTAACACAATACTGAAGGATACAGGATTAGAATAAGTATATTGATGTGAAAAGGTTTTTAAAATATTCAGTAGGATAGAGCAGAGGGCATTTCTACTGGTCTAGCTTCTAGGTTTAGAGTTTGTAGATAGAACATCAACTTTAAGAGGTGAAAGATCTTTCTAAAAGAAAACAGGGCTTTCAGATTGCAGTTTGCACTATTGTAGCGATTAATAAATCAAACATGACGCTAAATTAAAAAGTGGGGATGAAAGTGATATGGAGGCAAGATCTAGGATTAAGATAACAGCTGCAAGAAACAAACTGTTAGAGGAACTCTGCAAGTCAGGCAGCATCTGTGGAGGCAAAGGAAACATTTGACCATCTGTTTTGTTTTGTGTGACCTACTGAGTTCCTCCAGCAGCTTGTTTGCTTTCTGCTTCCGATGTCAGTAACTGTTACCTCTTGTGGCTCCATAAAGATAAATGCTAATGGAGATAGATAACTATTAAAATAGTAGAGTATTCTTTATTTCTGATATAACTTCTATGTAATTCAAAATTTGCAAAATCCCACTGTATTTATGCCAACCATCAAACCCTCATTCACAATAATCTGACTATAATCCCATTCTGATCACATGTACTTTGAGACAGGCAGTGAAATGTGTTTCCTCTCTGCCACTCAACCACCCATGGCCCATTCACATACACAGATCTCCAGGCCCGCAACCTACAGTTTCTCGCCTGGACTAGCAGGATCAGAATCAGAATCAGGTTTAATATAATCAGGATATGTCATGAAATTTGTTCACTTTATGGCAGTAGTACAAAGAAATACATGATCAATATAGAGAAAAACCTGAATTACATTATGTATATATAGACCTATTTAATGACTATTAAGTAGTTAAGTTAAACTAAGTAGTGCAAAAAACAGAAATAATAAAGTACTGAGATAGTGTTCATGGGTTCAATGTCCATTTAGAAGTCAGATAGCAAAGGGGAAGAAGCTGTTCCTGAATCAGTGATTGTGTGCCTTTAGACTCCTGCACCTCCTTCCTGACAGTAACAATGAAAAGAGGGCATGTCCTGGGTGATGGATGCCAGCTTCCTAAGGCACCGCTCCTATAACAGCTGATAGCCATGATGAAGCTGGCTAATTTTACAAGTTTCTGCAACTTACTTTGAGCTTCTGCAGTAGCCGCCACCCCTCCTATATCAAATGGTGATTCAGACAAGTTGAGTGTTTTAGTTGACAAACTGAATCTCCTCAATCTCCGAATGAAATACAGTTGCTGTCTTGCCTTCTTTGTATCTCCATCAATATGCTGCATCCTGGTTAGGTTCTCAGAGATATTGACACCCAGGAACTTGAACTTGCTCACTTTCTCCACTCTCATCCCTCTGTGAGGATTGGTTTGTGTTCCCTCATCTTACTCGTTCTGGTCCACAATCAGCTCTTTGATTTTGCTGACATTGAGTGCAAGATCATTGCTGTGACACCACTCAACTAGCTGGTATATTTCACTTGTATATGCCTTTTAGACCATAAGATATAGAAGCAGAAGTAGGCCATATGGCCTATTGAGTCTCCTCCAACATTCAATCATGGGCTGATCGAATTCTTCCAGTCATCCCCACTCCCCTGCCTTTATCCCATACACTTTGATGCCCCGGCTAATGAAGATCCCATCTATCTCTGCCTTAAATACACCCAATGACTCGGCTTTCACAGCCATTTGGGGCAGCAAATTCCACAAATTTACCACCCTCTAATTTCTCCATATCTCAGTTCTAAATTGACGTCCTTCAAGCCTGAAGTCATGCCCTTTTGTCCTAGAACCTCCTACCATAGGAAATAACTTTGCCATATCTAATCTTTTCAGGCCTTTTAACATTTGGAGTATTTCTATGAGATCCCCCTCATTCTCCTGAACTCCAGGGAATACAGCCCAAGAGCAGTCAGATGTTCCTCATACGGTAACCCTTTCATTCCTGGAATCATTCTCATGAATCTTCTCCTCTGAACCATCTCCAATGTCAGTATATCCTTTCTAAAATAAGGAGCCCAAATTTGCACACAATACTCCAAGTGTGGTTGAGGCCTTGTAGAGCCTCAACATCACATCCCTGCTCTTATATCCTATACCTCTAGAAATGAAGGCCAACATTGCATTTGCCTTCTTCACAACTGACTCAATCTAAAGGTTAACCTTTAGGGTATCTTGCACAAGTACTCCCAAGTCCCTTTGCATCTCTGCTTTTTGAATTCTCTCCCCATCTAAGTAATAGTCTGCCTATTTATTTCTTCCACCAAAGTGCACAACCATACAATTTCCAACATTGTATTTCATTTGCCACTTCTTTGCCCATTCCCCTAAACAATTTAATTCTCTCTGCAGGCTGTCTATTTCCTCAGCACTACCCGCTCCTCCACCTATCTTTGTATCATAAGCAAACTTAGCCATAAATCAATTAATACTGTAGTCCAAATCATTGACATACATCGTAAAAAGCAGTGGTCCCAACACTGACCCTTGTGGAACTCCACTGGTAACAGGCAAAATAGGATCCCTTTATTCCCACTCTCTGTTTTCTGCCAATCAGCCAATGCTCCACTGAGGCTCGTAACTCCCCTGTAATTCCATGGGTTCTTATTTTGCTAAACAGATTCATGTGCAGCCCCTTGTCAAAGGCTTTCCGAAAATCCAAGTACACCATGTCTACTGTATCTCCTTTGTCTACCCTGCTTGTAATTTTCTTGTAATATCAAAGCATTGCAGTAGATTAGTCAGGCAGGATTTTCCTTTTAGGAAACCATGCTGGCTTTGGCCTATCTTGTCATGTGCCTCCACGTACTCCGTAATCTCATCCCTAACAATCGATTTCAACAACTTCCCAACCACTGATGTCAGGCTAACAGCTCTGTAGTTTCCTTTCTGCTTCCTCCCACCCTTCTTAAATAGCGGGGTAACATTTGCAATTTTCCAGTCATTCGGTACAATGCCAGAGTCTATCGATTCTTGAAAGATTTATCGTTAATTCCTCTGCAATCTCTCCAGCTACTTCCTTAAGAACCCAAGGGTGCATTCCATCAGGTCCAGGAGATTTATCCACCCTCAGACCATTAAGCTTCCTGAACACCTTCTCAGTCGTAATTTTCACTGCACAAACTTCACTTCCCTGATACTCTTGAATGTCCGGTATACTGCAGATGTCTTCCACTGTGAAGACTGATGCAAAATACACATTCAGTTCCTCTGCCATCTCTGCACCTTTCATTATAATATCTCCAGCATCATTTTGTCTTGGTCCTATATCTACCCTCGACTCTCTTTTACACTTTATATACTTAAAAAAGGTTTTAGTATCTTCTTTGATATTAGTCGCCAGCTTCCTTTCACAATTTCTTCTGCAAACTTTTAAAAACTTTCCAATCCTCTATCTTCCCACTAGCTTTGGCTTCCTTGTATGCCCTCTCTTTTGCTTTACTTTGGCTCTGACTTCACTTGTCAGCCATGGCATTATCCTTCTTCCCTTTGAAAACGTCTTCTTATTTGGAATATATCTGTTTTGCACTTCCGTCATTTTTTGCAGAAACTCCAGCCATTGCTGCTCTGCTGTCCGTCCTGCAAATGTTCCCTTCCAGTCACTTTGGCCAGTTCCCCTCTCATGCCATTTTAATTCCCCTTATTTCACTGAAATACCGACACATTGGATTTTATTTATTCCCTCTCAAATTTCAATGTGAATTCGATCATATTGTGATTACTGTTCCCTAAGGATTCCTTAACCTTCAGCTCTCTTATCACCTTAAGCTCTCTTATCTCTTATCATTGCACAACACCCAATCCAGCACAGTCGATCCCCTAGTGGGCTCAACAACAAGTTGTTCTAAAAAGCTATCCTTTAGACACACTACATATTCTCTCTCTTGAGGTCCAGTACTGACCTGGTTTTCCCAATCCACTTTCATGTTAAAATCCCCAACGATTATCGTGATATTGACCTTCTGACATGCCTTTTCTATCTCCTGCTGTAATTTGTAATCCACATCCCAACTGCTCTTTGAAGGCCTGTATACAACTACCATTAGGGTCCTTTTACCCTTGTCATTTCTTAACTCAACCCATAGAGACCCTACACCTTCCAATCCTATGTCATCCCTTTCTAATGATTTAATATTATTTCTTATACACAGAGCCACACCACCCCCACTGCCTACTAACCTATCTTTCTAATACACCGTATATCCTCAGCTCCCAATTGCAGTCATCCTTTTGTCAAGTTTCAGTGAAGGCCACAACGTCATACTTGCCAATCTGTAGCTGAATTTCAAGATTGTCCATTTTATTCCTTATGCTGCGCGCATTCAAATATTTTAGTCACCATCTGAGATTCTACCAACAATGGTTATATTGTCACCAAATTTATAGATGGCATTTGAGCTATGCCTAGCCACACAGTCGTGGGCGCAGAGAGCGGGCTAAGCACACATTCCTGTGGTGTGCCAGTGTTGATTGTCAGCGAGGTGGAGATGTCATTTCCAATCTGTACTGGTTGTGGTCTTCTGGTAAAGAATTCAAAGATCCAGTTGCAGAGGGAGGTACAGAGGCCTAGGTTCTGTAACTTTTCAATCAGGACTGTAGGAATGATGGTGTTAAATGCTGAGTTATAGTCGATAAACATCATCATGCCATGCAGTAGGTATTTGCATTGTCCAGGTGACCCAAGGCCACGTGAAGAGCCACTGCGATTGTGCGTGCTGTAGACCTATTGTGGCAATAGGCAAACCGCAGTGGGTCCAGGGCCTTCCTGAGACTAACCTCTCAAAGCATTTCATCACCGTAGATGTGAGTGCTACTGGACGATAGTCGTTAAGGCAGTTCAAGCTGCTCTTCTTGGGCATTGGTATAATTGTTGACTTGGTACAATGGTATAATTGTACAACTGCAGACTCACAGATCCAGACACAGCATCAAACCTCTGACTCAATCCTAAGAACTCCCTCCACATTCTACCACTCTCCCACAAACAAAAGAGCATTCTGTAACTGCCAATTACACCACCAGCCCACCATCGATGGGATGTGGGAGGAAACTAATGCACCCAGGAAAACCCATGCAGTCACAGAAAAACATGCAAACACCGGCTTGACAGCACCAAAGGTTAGGATTGAACCTGAACCTCTGGAGTTGTAAGGTAGCAGCTCTGTCAGGAAATGTAGAGAAGGCTTGAACCAAACACAGAGCAGTGGAGACAATTAAACGGTGAGTGATAACTTTAATAATAAACTGCAAAATAGTAAGGCACAAGGGTCCACAAAACAAAAGAGAACAGGTACCAACAGGCAACCAGGTAACTAATTCTTCTTCTTCTGGTAATGTTTAATGGCGGTTGGCAGACCAACGTAAGGTGCATTATCGCCACCTACTGAGCAGCATTCAAGCACACCAAATACTTTTCTTGCAGAAAGCCCCCCATCACCAACCCCACATAATAATATGAGAATGAAACTCTCCTGACCGGTAACTAACAAACTTCTAGCATTCCATTATGAGACTTGAAAAAGAAAAAAATGTTAGCACCCTTCTCTGACCATTAGCTAACAAACTTCTGGCATTCCATTGTAAAGACACTAAAGATAAAAGTAAAAGAAAAAAGAAAAAAAACTATTAACAACCCTTCTTTGAAGTCTGAATATTACTTATCTCCCCCGTAAAGTATCATTAATAACATCAATGTAATATATTTCTTTTAGAGCAATGACTCCACCCCCCCCCTTAGCACTATGTATTGATTGGCTATCTATGCATGTGCATTGTTCTCTCTGCAATGTGAATACACCAGTTAAAGGCATCTCCCATGCTCGTGCTTTTATTTAATTGATATGTAGTTGTGCACAGACACAAAAAATTGGCAATGAGTTTGAACCTGAATGTCAGAAAATACCATGAACTACACCAACAGTTACGGCACAATTACAGGACCAAACAGAGAGAGATATACAGTGCAAGAAGGTAATCACAGACTCTAAAAAATGCATCAGTACAATGCATAGTAAGAGTAAAAGACATGCTGAATTTAATGTGAAAATAATATGGCGATGGCTTCAGTTGGGAAAGTTGATGAATTTGATAGCGCTAATGAAGGCTAGGAGTCGTATATCTAGAGGGTTGAACTGTAAACAATATGGAGGATGAAAAGAAAGCCCCCATGCTTCTTAGTTTAATGGGTCCTGGTACATGCAGTCTCTTATGCAACTTAGTAACCCACGAATAGCGAGTAAGCAAGACATTTGACGAAATTGTTACAATTTTACAAAATCTCTTAAGTCCTAAACCACTGGTAATAGCTGAGATATTTCGATTTTATAAAAGGAACCAATCAATAGATGGAAGCCTTTCTGAACACATTGCAGAACTGCACTAACTTTCCCAGTACTGTGACTTTAGAGATGGCCTTTCTGATGCATCAAGGGACAGGCTTGTATGTGACATGCATAGTCAAAGCACTCAGAAGAGGCTACTGTCAGAAAGAGACCTAACCTTGGAATGGGCATTGACCATTGCAATATCATTGGAGACTGCAGCAAAGAATGCAGCAGAACTACAGAAAAGAAGGTTAGAATGTTAAATGCATAAAATGTCCCTGATTGGTGCAAAAAGCCAAAAATGTTAATGACAAATCTTTTCATGATGCAAATGATTGTTGGTTCAAAGAAAAAGTCTGTAGAAAGAGTCACAGACAAGGTCACGTAAAGAGTGTGTGCAAAGCAAACAAAAAGCACAACCAAATATAAAGTCTCAAACACATAACTAAGCAAATGCATACAGTTACCAAATGTAAAACAGAATCAGACAACAGAAAGTCTGACAAAGGTGAACTGCCATGCCTAGAACTGCATGGTATAACTGAAGACCACAGAATAGAAACACAGAAAACCTACAGCACAATACAGGCCCTTTGGCCCACAATGCTGTGCCAAATATTTACTTACTTTAGAAATTACCTAGGGTTACCCTTAGCCCTCTGTTTTTCTAAGTCACATGCACCCATCCAGGAGTCTCTTAAAAGACCCTATCATATCCACCATCACCAGCAGCCCATTCCACGCACTCACCATTCTCTGCGTAAAAAGCCTACCCTGGCATCTCCTCTGTACCTGCTCCCAAGCACCTTAAAAATATGCGCTCTCATGCTTGCAATTTCAGCCCTGGGAAAAGGCCTCTGAATATCCACTCGATCAATGCCTCTCATTATCAGGTCATCTCTCATCCTCTGCTGCTCCAAGGAAAAAAGGCCGAGTTTACTCAACCTATTCTCATAAGGCATGCTCCCCAATTCAGGCAACATCCTTGTAAATCTCCTCTGCACCCTTTCTATAGTTTCCACATCCATCCTGTAGTGCGGTGATCAGAACTAAGCACAGAACTCCAAATAGGGTCTGACCAGGGTCCTGTGTAACTGTAACATTACTTCTTCACTCTTAAACTCATCTCACGGTTGATGAAGGCCAATGCACCATATCCCTTCTTAACCACAGAGTCAACTTGCACAGCAGTTTTGAATGTCCTATGGACTCGGAGTCCAAGGTACCTCTGATCCTCCACACTGCAAAGAGTCGTACCATTAATACTATATTCTGCCATCATATTTAACCTACTAAAATGAACCACCTCACACTTATCTGCATTGAATTCCATCTGCCACTTCTTAGCCCAGTTTTGCATCCTATTGATGTCCCGCTGAAACCTCTGACAGCCTTCCACACTGTCCACAACACCCCCAACCTTTGTGGCTTCAGCAAATTTACTAACCCATCCCTTCACTTCCTCATCCAGGTCATTCATAAAAATCACAAAGAGTAGGGGTCCCAGAACAGATCCCTGAGGCACACCACTGGCCACCAACCTCCATGCAGAATATAACCCATCTATAACCACTCTTTTTCTTCTTTGAGCAAGCCAATTCTGGATCCACAAAGCAAGATCCCCTTGGATCCCATGTCTCATTAATCCTCCAGAACCTCTCCCATCCCCATTGATGATACAAAGATCATTACCAGATGCTCAGTAATCTCCTCCCCCACCTCCCACAGTAGCCTGGGGTACATCCCATCCAGTCCCGGCAACTTATCCAACTTGATGTTTTCCTAAAGCTCCAGCATATCCTCTTCTTTAATGTCTATATGCTCAAGCTTTTCAAGCTGTTTTAAATCATAACAATTGCCAAGGTCCTTTTCTGTAGTGAATACTGAAGCAAAGTATTCATTAAGTACCTCTGCTATCTCCTCTGGTTCCATACACACCTTTCCACTGTCACACTTGACTGGTTCTATTCTCTCACGTCTTATCCTCTTGCTTGTAGAATGCCTTGGGGTTTTCCTTAATCCTGTCCATCAAGGTCTTCTCATGGCCCCTGCTGGCTCTCCTAGTTTCATTCTTAACCTCCTTCCTGCTAGCCTTATAATCTTCCAGATATCTATCATTACCTAGTTTTTTGAACCTTTTGTAAGCTTTTTTTTTCTTCTTGGCTTAGATTTTCAACAGCCTTTGTACACCACTGTTCTTGTATCCTACCATCCTTACCCTGTCTCATTGGAACATACCTATGCAGAACCACGTAAATATCTCCTGGACATTTCCCTGAGAACATCTGTTCCCAATTTATGCATCCAAGTTCTTGCCTGATAGATTCATATTTCCCCTTACTCCAATTAAACACTTTCTAACATGTCTGTTCATATCCCTCTTCAATGCTCTGGTAAAGGAGATAGAACTGTGATCACTATCTCCAAAATGCTCTCCCACTGAGAGATCTGACACCTGACCAGATTCATTTCCCAATACCACATCAAGTACAGCCTCTCCTCTTGTAGGCTTATCTACATATTGTGTCAGGAATCCTTCCTGAACATACCTAACAAACTCCACCCAATCTAAATCTCTTGCTCTAGGAAGATGCCAATCAACATTTGGGAAATTAAAATCTCCCAGCACAATAACCCTGTTATTATTACACCTTTGCAGAATCTGTCTCCCTATCTGCTCCTCAATGTCCCTGTTACTATTGGGTGGTCTGTAAAAAACACCCAGTAGAGTTATCGACCCCTTCCTGTTTCTAACTTCCACCCACAGAGACTCAGCAGACAATCCCTTCATGACTTCCTCCTTTTCTGCAGCCGTGACACTATCTCTGATCAGCAGTGTTCCCCTCCCCCCACTGCTTTTGCCCCCCTCCCTGTCCTTTCTGAAACATCTGAAACCTGGCACTTGAAGTAGCCATTCCTGCTCCTGCACCATCCAAGTCTCTGCAATGGCCACAACATCATAGTTCCAATTACTGATCCATGCTCTAAGCTCATCTGCTTTGTTCATGATGCTTCTTGCATTAAAATAGACACATCTCAAACCATTGGTCTGAGCGTATCCCTTTCCTATCACTTGCCTATCTTCCCTCTCACACTGTCTCCAAGCTTTCTCTATTTGTGAGCCAACTGCCCCTTCCTCCATCTCTTCAGTTTGGTTCCCACCCCCCCAGCAAACCTAGTTTAAACTCTCCCTAATAGCCTTAGCAAACCTCCCTGCTAGGATATTGGACCCCTTGGATTCAAGTGCAACCTGTCCTTTTTCTACAGGTCACACCAGTCCCAAAAGAGGTCCCAATGATCCAAAAATCTGAATCCATGCCCCCTGCTCCAATCCCTCAGCCTTGCTCTATTCCTATATGCACTGTCATGTAGCACAGGTAGTAATCCTGAGATTACTACCTTTGAAGTCCTGCTTCTCAACCTTCCTAACTCGCTGTGGTCTATTTTCAGGACCGCCTTCTTTTCCTACCTACGTCATTGGTACCTATATGTACCACAACCTCTAGCTGTTCATCTTCCCACTTCAGGATATCGTGGACGCAATCTGAAACATCCTGGACCCTGGCACTTGGGAGGCAAACTACCAGCCACGTTTCTTTCCTGTGTCCACAGAATCATCTGTCTGACCTCCTAACTACAGAGTCCCCTATTGCTGCTGCCTTCTTTCTTTCCCTTCCCTTCTGAGCCACAGGGCCAGATTCTGTGCCAGAGGCGCAGCCACTGATGCTCTCCCCAGGTAGGTCACCCCCCCCCAACAGTACTCAAACAGGCGTGCTTATTGTTAAGGGGGACAGCCATAAGGGTACTCTCTAGTATCTGACTCTTGCCCTTCACTCTCTGAATCACAATAGATGCGTCTGGTGTAAAACTGAAATGGAGCTGGATACAGGGTCAGCTTTGTCCATGATTCCAGAGGCTCACTACAATAGACTGCTTTCTAAGATACCATTTGAGAAGATCTCAATGATGCTAAAGATTACACAGGGAAAAAGTGTCTCCCAGAGGGAAACTGAAAGTAAGTGTGACATATGGAGGCCAAACACAACATTTAGAACTTTATGTATTGAGAAGTGCAGTGCCAGCACTTTTCAGATGTGATTGGTTGAGAAAAATCCAACTAGACTGGCACTCAATCAAAGCAGCCCAAATGGTAGCACTGACCAGAGACAGGCACAGCTGCTTAATACTAATGAGAAGGTGTTTGAGAAATGGTTTGGTAAACTCTTTGAAGGCCAGAATTGAATTTGTTGAAACAGTAACACCAAGATTCCATAAAGCATGCCCAGTGCCTTACTCATTAAGTCCTAAAGTGGATGCTGAACTGCAGAGCTTGGTGGCATGTGGAGTTCTCTCCATGGTTGAGTGGAGCGATTGGACCATGCCCATTGTCCTGGTGATCAAGAAAGGGAATGCTGGAGCCATTCACATATGTGGGGATTTCAAAGTGACATCAACCCTATGCTCCATATTGCACAGTATCCACTGCTATGAATAGAAGACATTTTTGCATCTTTGGCAGGTGGGGAGAGGATTACAAAGATTGACTTGTCACAAGCCTATCTGCAAATGGAGATTGAGGAGTCAAGCAGGTAGTTCCTCACATCAACACTCACAAGGGACTGTTCCAGTATAATCGTCTCATCTTTGGCATCACATCAGCTCCAGCAATTTGGCAAACAGCAAAGGACCAAGTGCTCCAAGATATCCCGGGAACACAATGTTACCTTGATGACATTATCTTGACTGGCAAAGATGATGAAGAGCACCTCCAGAATGCTGGTGAAGTGCTTACCAGGCTGAGTGAGTATAGTCTGCTTGCAAAGAGAGAGGAATGTGAGTTTTTCAAGAATGAAATCTCATATTGTGGACATGCCATTAACAAGCATGGCTTACGTAAGCCACGAGAGAAGATTGAAGTAGTGCTATAGGCAACTAAACTGGAAAATGTGTCACAACTCAGTTCGTACTTGGGCCTTGTAAACTACTACCACCAATTTCTCCCAAACATTGCTGCAGTGCTGCACCCATTGAACGCACTGTTGCAGACAGGAGCAAAGTGGGAATGGTCAGAAAGATGAGAAGGAGCATTCAAGGAAACAAAGAGACTAATAACATTTGATGAACTGCTTACCCATTATGACCCATCACTGCCCATCAGACTGGTGTGTGACGTGTTTCCTTATAGCATTTGTGTCATTTCGTTACACCTTATGAAAGATGGATGTGAACGACTGATTGCATTTGCTTCAAGATCACTGATGAGCGCAGAACACAACTGCGCACAGATCAGCCAAGAGGCCCTTATCTCGTATAGGGAATAAAGAAGCTCTACGGACAGAAGCTTACGCTAGTGACAGATCACCAGCCCCTTGAATCTATTTTCAATCACGGGAAGGGAATTCCAATGATGACTGCTACTTGGTCACAATGTTGGGCACTATTCCTAGGAGCCCAGTCTTATGACATAGAGTTCAAGGGTACCAAACAACACAGCAATGCTGATGGCTTTTCACATCTACCACTATTGGCAAGTGAAGAAGAAGCCTTCATATTGCGACCCAACAGGAGAGTTCCACACTGCATCGGTGGACCAGTTGCTGGTAACAAATTCTGAAATACAAAGGGAAACAAGGAATGACCTGACATTGTCAAAAGTCTATGAAATCACCATGCAAGGATGGCCAGTTCATGGTAACCGTACATTTCCAGAATTCTCAGCGAGACGAGACCAGCTGTCAGGATGTCAAAGAATGATGAGGTGGGGATCTTGTTTTATGATTCCCTCTAAATTGTGCACCAAAGTGTTAGAGAATCTGCATGAAGGACACCTGGGTACAGTCAAGATGAAGAGTCTCACCCGGAGCTACGTGTGGTGGCCAGGAATAGATAAACAGATTGAAGACTTACTCAAAAGCTGTTTGGAAGCTAAGAAGTTCAAAATGCACCCCCACACGCACCAGTCCACCTGAGGGAGTGACCTTCCTCACCACAGGAAGAGTACATACTGACTTTGCTGGATTATTCATGCACTGTATGTTTCTGATTGCTGTGGATGCTCTTCATATACTGATGAAGTCAATCACTTCAGCAAAGACTGTCTCCACCCTGAGAGCTATCTTCACCAGAAACGGCTTACCAGAACAAATTGTGAATGATAGCGGACCAGAATACACATCAGAAGAATTTAAACTGCTCATGAAGAAAAATGGTATCAGACATTTCAAGTCAGCTCCTCACCACTCAGTAACAAATGGGTTAGCTGAAAGGTTTATGCAAACCTTCAAGAAGCCCATCAAAGCGATGGACAAAGAGGACATTTCTCTGCAGCACAAGGTAGACAACTTCCTTGTTGTGTATCAGAACTCTGTTCATGCGATGACAAATCACACACCTGCAATGCTGTTCATGAACAGTAATCTGGAATCTGGCATAGACCTCCTGAAACCAGATCTATGGAGGAAAATACAAAATAAACAGTTCAGCCAGTTACGAAGTAAGTCTGCAAGGAGATTCGAGATTGGACAGGAGGTCCTAGCGTGTGATTACTGAGAAGACAAGTGGACACCAGGTAGGATGGCTACAAATCTGGACTATCGATTTACAAAGTAGATGTTAGAGATCAGACATGGAGATGCATGTGGACCAGATACTGGATGCTGAACCGAAGAACACACCTGAGTTAACTACATCCAACAAGATGGACACATTATAGTCACCGGACTTACCTCTCAGTGGTAACATGACACCAGAAACTGAGAACGTTGTCTTAGCAAGGCACCTACCAAACCTGATTCCGCTCCACAGTCCAGAACCACTTTCCTGAAAGAAACAGAGTGCCACCCAAAAGACTGAACCTTTAGAACATGAAGTTAGTTATGGACTGTTATTGTGAAAGCATGTTTATTTGGAATATGGGTTTATAAAAGGGAAATTGTCTATTTTGTACATATACAGTTTTAAATTGCATTTATCTAAAGGGGGAGGAACTGTAATCTATGGATCTATTTTTAGAGCAATGACAGCTCCCCCCTTTAGCACTACGTATTGATCTGTTGTCTGCACACGTGCATTGTTCTCTGTCTCTCGCTGCAATGTGAATGCACCATTTAAAGCCATTTCCTGCATCTGTGCTTTTAATTGATATGTAGTTGTGCAGACACAATAGTCTAGATTTAAATCTTTTAACTCCAGATGTTTCTCAGCAGCTTTTAAAACAATTTTATTTTGTTATGTCCTACTTTTAGTTTGTGTTGTACAATTTACCACACCCATCGTGAAAGTGACAAACTTTAGTGTGTCAACAGTCAACAAATCCTTTGTTCTGCAGTCATGCATTTTACACATTTTCTTTACTCTATCTGTATTCTGGGTATTAATAGGTCTTATTGACATTGTCTTCTATACTTTCTGCAGAGCCTCTGAATACAATATGCCCATTTCCACCCCAACACACTGCACTTCCACAGCTTTCTTATACACAGGTCACCCTGCATAGGAGGGACACTGTACGTTTCCTCCACAATCACTATATTTTGGCCCAATGCCTTCTCCGCAATTACCATAATTATATTCTCCACCACACCAACCGCACCACTTTTTGCCCCCTGCACAGAGCAGCTACAAGACCAAACTTCTGGCACTGAAAACATCTCGGGGGGGGGGGGGCACATAGACTCAAACCATATAATTCATATAACCCAAGTTAACCCTATCTGGCAACTTTTTTCCATCAAATTTAATCAACACCAATAAGCTATCTCTTCTTACTCCACCATGAACCACTGTTAAATGTTTAGCATCAACAACTTATCCTCTGACCAAGTTATTTTTAACTTGGTCCATGGGTACCTGTGATCTCTCCCCAAAGCCACCACTATTCAATAAAAATTTTTAGTATTACTTTAGTTCCTCACACAGCTTTTAATCCTAAAGCTTTCTCATGTTGCTTCGTACCTCTACAAAACACTAAGACAGTTGCATCTCTTAAAGATCTTGCACCCACAATATCTCCTAACACTTTTCCCCCCACCACAAACCCTTATTAATCTAATTGGATTGATATCCCAAACAGGTCCTCACTCAAAAATTAGCAATAACTTAAACTCTTTCTACTTTTTATTTAAATCCTGTCTATTGCCTTCATCACTGGACAATGAGACTCTATAATCCTTAATTCATCACTTATTTTTCCATTCCCCAGAAACCTGCCATTCAACTTCTTCCATATAATTACTATGTCCTGTTCGCTTCATTCATCTTCATCCCTTCCTGACATCTCTACCCTACAGACTTCTGGAACCTATCTCCTCCAGTTAACTAAAGGCTAGGAGTGGCTGATTCGATGACTGAAGAAGGATTGTGCATGGGAGCTGGGTTTAAATAAGCTGCAGGTAATGCATTGGATATGAGTGGTCAGTGACTCCTGTTAGCTGGGTGGAGACTGGGAGGTGCCTGCCTATGCAGACCTGACAGACTTCACTAGTTGCACTACCGTTCTAGTATGTTCAATCATGAGCAGACAATCGTAGTCAGAATGAAGTGATTTGCTACCTAAGTACTTCTCATTTTGTGTTTTGTTAAATGGTTAGTTTGGGAATGTAACACACTTAAAATTGCACAGATACTTGTCAAAAAATCAGATGAGGTTCTCAGTAAGTCCAAGGACAATACTCGACCGAACAGATTGCTTGAATTTCTAAATCCACCTCCTCAGTTGTGAAAAATGGAGATTTGGATGTTAAATTTTGCATTCTATGCTTCATAGCTCTTGCTAATTTGAACAGTGATTACTTGCAAAACTCAAGGTTTTAATTTGATTGAATTGTACAATGAGTGTCAATGCTTGATGGAAAAATGATACTGATGCACCAATATGCTAATGCAATTGCATTCACATGTTTCAGCTCCACTGCCTTTTTGTTAGAACAAGTGATGCCTTTCTTTCCTACTTCTGGGATTTACAGTATTTCAGCTAACTGGCTGGAATCCAAGAGTAAAAGAGAAGTCAGATGTTGCAGCTGTAGAACAGATATCATTATGGCAGTGATTATCTCCTCAAGGTTCCAGCCTGAAAGATTACTGTTGGAATGAATTGGCTCTGCTGTGGATGGGAGTTGAAGAAAAGACTGAGGTCCACTCCAATGGCAAAAGAAGTTTCTGCATGCAAAGAGTTGCTTAAATTCCATTCAGCCCATTATAGAGTCATGGAATTGTGAGTATATAAGCAGTCCCTTCAGCCTGCCACCTCCATGCATAGCACCACACACATCTATACTAATCCAATTTGCCTACATTCATTCCAAAGCCCTCTATGTCCTGTCCATTCAAGTGACTGTCAAGATGCCCCTTAAATTTTGTTTCTGTTCTGGCCTCCACCACCACTCATTCCAGTTACCAGTTACTCTCTGTGTGAAAAATTTATCACTCTATTCTGCTTGAAACCTCTTCCCTTCTCACTTAAACCTGCAGCCTCCATTTTTAGACACCCTACCAAGGGAAACAGACTGGCTATCTACCCCATCTATGCCCCTTACAACTTACATATAATTCTATCATCTCAACTCTCAGACATAGAACGTAGGACAGTACAGCACAGAAAAAGGCCATTTGGCCCACAATGTTGTGCTGGACCAGGTAAAAAGTAAATTTTAAAAAGCAAAAACTAATCCCTCGTAGCTACACAATGTCCATATCCCTCCATCTTCCTCATGTTCATGTGCCTATCTAAACGTCTCTTAAAACCCTCTAGTATATTTGCCTCTACCACCACCCCAGGCAGTGCATTCTAGCATCCACCACTCTCCAGGAAAAAAACTCCCAGCCTATCCAAGATCATTTAAGCTACCCAGTTCAGGCAACATCCAGTGAAGCCACTTCTGCACTCTTTCCAGATTAATCACACAGTTTATTCAGTTGAACAAAATGACAGTACTCTGAGATATGAATGCAGTTTGGATATGGCAGAGAACTTTCTATGGAACATATAGGGAAAGGATTCGACAGGCCTTGAATTAAAAAAGAAAGGTGAAGGGCAAGGTTTTGGACATGAACCCTGCAGTTCCAATGGAGGTAAGAATGCTTTTGTGGAAAAAACAGCTTAAAACACCATCTTGCTGCTTATAACAAGTTGTGGCCCTTAACTATTGGTCAGCCACTGCCATGTATGGCAAAAGTCAGACTCTAAGTGTTCAACAAACTTACAGTTACAGGCTTCTCAGAACTAGTGCCACAGTATAAATGGGTCAATACCCTGCAATTCCAAATGTAACCAGGTGACTGTTGAATAATTTTCAATTGTTAAAGTGCACTTGTATTACCAGTGAACTCTGGCAATACCAAAATAGCTGCGGTGATGTCATTATGCACATGCCGAGTAGAAAGAAAAGTTATAATCTTCTTGAAAGAACATCAAGTA